>NC_085843.1:169006606-169350773 GCF_035594765.1 Anolis carolinensis | reverse complement strand
TGGGGTGACACCAGATTTGGGATTTTGTGCTGATGCAAAGGAATAACATTTCAGAGGATCCCTGTGATCAAGGGAATTGAATAATTGCTGGTGTACACCAAATTACTAATGGCCACTGCAGAGATTTTTTGTAGCTTTGTATCGAGCTAATAAATATTTTTATTTTCATTTTAGAGAGTTGAGTGATCCATAACTTCTTCTCTCCATCACTTTGTCAGCAATACAGCTCCTTCTTAGAGAGTCTACTTTTGTAAATGTAGTCATGGTTAACATAGATGTCAAGACCCAGGCTGCAGAGCACCAATAACCATGCGCAGAGGCCAGAATCTATCTAATATCTTTATTAAAGGAATATATAAAGTCAATAAAAACTAGTGAAGAATATAGTTCAGAAGTAGGCCTTTCAGGAAAGGTCAAATATAGTCCAGGAAAACAATGTCCAATGTGTGATATTAGAGTCCAAAGTTATAATCCAATAACCGAAACACACACTTTGCCAAGCAAAGTGTGGGGAAAAGACAGGGTCCTTTAGTCCAATGGAGCTTGACAACAAGTCTGGAAGCAAACTAGATTCTTGGCAAACAAGGCTTGATATGTGGCAACAAGAGGCAAGAAACAAGAACGAGGTCCGTGGCAAGATCCGGGGAAAAGGCAGGCTTGGAACTAGAACAAGGTCCGTGGCAAGGTCCGGGGAACAGGGAACTGGAGTAGCGTAGTCCACACACGATCTCACTCCCGAAGCTGACGAATTGACTCCGCAAGGATTTCCTTGCGGGTAAACACCTATATAGGATCTTGTTTTCCCGCCAAGGAACACTTTCCCTGGGGAACAAGAAACGAAACCCATACTGTGTCCAGATGCATGACTCCTTAAGATTTCCCAAGGGAAACAGGCTTAATCAGCTAATTGTCTGGCAGCAATCCTGGCGCTTCTGCGATTCGCCTCCCTAGCGCCTCTATCTTGATTATAATAATCCCGGTGAGAAAATGGGGGAGATTTCTGCTCAAGGCTTGTTTGGCTGACTTCTTGTGGGCAAACATCTTGCAGGTGCAAGGGCTCCAATTCTGGCTGAAACGGTGGGAAACCCAAGTTTTCCTCTTCATCTGCCACAATAGTACTAGGAACGGGACTACATGGCCCATGAGTCATCACAATAGAGCCCATCTACACTGTCACATAATGTGTGACAGAAATCAAATTAGCCTGGGGCATTCAAATGATGGTCCAGGCTAATGTAGAGTAACTTGGGGTCAACCATTTAATCTAGTTTATACCTACCCAGGTTAATACCTGCAAAGATCCGGGTCTTCAAGGAGGATCTAGATCTTTGCAGGTACGGGGTCTGTGGAGACACTTGGAATCACCATCTGCAATTGCAGGTGTCCATCTCCAAAGTCATCCCATGCTTCTCTTGCTCAAGTAGGCCTGAGAAGTGGTATGGCAGTGCCACTCTTCCCTCCCTGTTCCCCATTTTGCCCCCAAATGGCAGGAACAACATATTTACCAATGTGGGAGTCTTCCCTGTAGCTCTATGACACTAAGGACACTTCCAGACAGACCGATAATCCGTGCCAAAGCGGATTTAAAAAACCTGCTTTGGTGTCAATTCCCATTCCCACTCCCCCCCCACCCCCACCCCCCCAAAAAAATGGACTATTTAACTTTAGTTAGTTTCGGCTCACCTGGTACGGTTGGCTTGCTGGCTTTAATGGCCATTTAATATTTTAAGAATTAATGTAATGGATCATTCATGTGTTTTATATTTAGGCCTAATTGTTTATACAAAATGCAGTGGTAATTGGTAGGTTATGTTATCAGTTAATTTTTGTTTAATCTTGTTGTAGTTGTTGTTTCCTATAGAGATTTGATTAGTCTGTTTTGTATTTTTACTTACAAATATGTTTGGCATTGAATGTTTGCTGTTTTGTGTTGTACTCCACCCTGAGCCCCCTCAGGAAGAGAGGGTGGAATATAAATAAAGTTAATAAATAATAATAAAGTTTTATTATTATATTATTATTTCCCCGGGGGTGAGGTGGCTATATGCCATCCCGATTACAATCAGGATGGCATGAAGTCACTCCAAAGCCCCCAAAAGTACCCCTTAAAATAAAATCAAGCTTACCTGGCTGCCAAAACATTGCTCCTCAATCCCTTCTGGCATGAGGAAATGATGCACCAGGAACTGCAAGGGTGGGGGAGGAAAAATCTGTCTCTCCCCCCCCCCCCACCGCCCCCAGATGGAGGGTGTGGGCTTTATGGAGACCACGTAAGTCTTTTTTTAAAAAAAGAATTTTATTAAATTTTTTATATTACATCGAAAGAGTGAGAACAACCAAGGTATAGAAAAGTAGGGAAAAGAGAGAAAGGTAAAAGTTTACAATCTACAAAAATATACCCACACACACAAAAACAAAAAGCAAAAAAAAAACAAAACAAAAACAAAAAACAAAAAAAATGACTTCCATTCCATCTTATTGGATAATATTTTCTTATTATTCAATAATATTTTTTCTTGCTAAGGAGAAAAAAAATAGCAAAATTGTCTCTCGTAATCTTCATTTTCTCAAATTATCCAGATAGTCCTGAAGATCGTCCCAATTCGTTCTTTTCATTATCTTGCCTGTATTTTTCTTCAACAAAAAAGTAAATTCATCCATATCCTTTATTTCTCTTATCTTCTCCACCCACTCCTCAATTGGTGGGACTGATTCCTGTTTCCATTCTCTAGCGAAAACAATTCTAGCGGAAGTCATAATATAAGTAAAAAGTTTATCTTCTTGTTCCGTCAATTGTAAGTCTAAATCTATAAATCCTAATAGATAATACTCTGGTTTTCTTATAAATGTTCTTTTTTAAATCTTTTGTGATTTTTCATGAATCTTCATCCAAAACTTTGTTGCTTCTTTGCAAGTCCACCACATGTGATAGAAGGAGCCAACTTGTTCTTTACATTTCCAGCACTTATCAGAAACTGTTTTATACATTTTGGCGAATTGTTTTGGTGTAGTATACCATCTGTGGAACATTATTATCCAATTCTCTTTCAAATCCATTGCATATGTATATTTAATTTTTTGTTCCACATTTGTTCCCATTCTTTCACGTAAGTCTTATTTTATTTTCAGGGATAATTTTGGGGCTTGTGGGGAGGGGATGGGCGCCATCCCACACTTTTGGGCTCTAGGAGTCCATAAGATGTGAGATGGCAATTGGGAGTCATCCCCAGGTAGACTCAGGACTACCCAATATCGAATCCTCACAGGCCCAATACTGCATTAGATCCGGGCCTTTCAGGGAAGCCTAGATCTAATGGGATATTTAATTAATTTGGAACAAACCAGGGTAACTGGTTTTGGGGCCTGTCTGGATGGACCCTAGGAAATGAAGTGGCAGAACTTTGGAGAAGAGGAGGAATTCCCTCTCTTAATCTTCATCACATCACTTTTTCATTGCTTTGCTATGGTTTACACATCTGCTCATGTATGGGACTAGAAAAAAGCTTTAAAAACTATTATAGGAGAAAATGACATGGGCAAATTCACCTATCGATCTTGCAGAAGGGATGGCACATACTAGCTGATTCAAAGATCAAGCAGAGGCATTTCAATTCAATATTAGAAAATACCTCTTTATTGTAAAAGCAATTCAATAACTGAAAATACTACCTGGCAAGAAGCTGATTATCTTAGAATTTTAAGTAGAGTTTGGTCATCCTTCAGGAATACTGTAGTAATAGATTTCTTGTATCGGCCTGTGAATGGATTAGGTGATACTGCAACTTGTATGCTTTTACTCTGCACATTTTTAGAAGCACTGTTTTTTGGGGTTTGTGCATTCGTATTGGCACAAGTCACCACATGTTTATGGATAAAGCCAATCACTTGTCTATAACAATATCATTGAATCTACTGATAAATAGCAAGTCAACACTTTTGTAAATTCTACTGCTTCTGTGAATTTTCTCTAGATGAGAATAGCAATTGGATTTAAGCCATGTTTAGCAAAGCACTATATGATACTAACATGAAACATCATCATCTTATTTTTCCTCTTTAAGATACTTCCTCTACCAGAATCTAATGTGAAGCAAGTTATTAATTTTGTCTCTTTCTGTGTGTGGGTGCACACACATGTGTGCGCATGAAGGCTCATACAAAGCAAGAACAATTTGGAGGAAAATATCCCTCTAGTGATCATTTAATGACATCTTCTAAATTGCTCTATTATAGTTATTTGAAGAGCCCCTAAAGTGTTTGAATAACTCTACAGTGCTTCTATTTGGCCATCTGGAATGCACAGTATGGGAAGGAATCCCTGAGCTGAAGATTCATAGGGATAATATCACTGCTGCATTATGAAAGTCTGGCAAGTAAACAAACATTCTTGTGGAAAGATCACAGCAGGGTGTGACAATCTTCCAGCTCTGTACAATGGCTTTAGAAGCCCTCCGGATAAATGCATTGTAACCCCACACACTGATGAAGGGCAAACATATTGTGTGTTGTGATACTTAGTTCTGTCCCCCTCCTCCCCACTCTCGTACAATCATGTGAAAATGGATACAATGAATTAAACTGGGGTTACCTTGTTTAAATTAGTTCCCCTAAACAACTAACACAATTGATATAGTGTTCTGAGGAAAGAGGACAGCATGAAGGCCAGACTTGGATATAAGTGGGAGGTAGTGGAGTTTATTTTTAATGGTAAAGAGGAACACAATGCCTCCTCTTCCTTTTATTTTTTCTTTGTTTCTTTTATTTTTTTGTAGTTGTGAATGTTGGATTTCTTATCTTCATCATTTGCCATGCTTTTTAGAGATGGGAAATATGCTTTTTTAAAGAGTGATGACAACTGGTGTATTGGCATTAATTGCCATTTTTGTAAGCCGCCCTGAGTCCCCTCGGGTGAGAAGGGCAGGGTAGAAATGATAGAAATAAATAATAAATAAATAAACTGAGAAAGAATCCCAAATGACAACAATGGAGCCAGTCCTATTGTTAGGCTGAGTGTAAGGGAGAAGGAAAATAGGGATTTTTCCTCAGGTGCCAAAATACCTTAATACATTAATTTGTTAGGGAATCATTTCCTGTCTCACTGTGGGTAGAAAAATGCTTTGAGCTAGTTCTACACTGCTACTTTAACTTAAACCCCATACCGAAAATGGTATGGGGTTTAGCCGAATTGCACACCCCTATTTAGTAGCACGTCCTTTAAAAATAAATAGAAATATTTTTCTTCTGAGGACATTGATGATGGTCTTTTTTTTTTTGTTCTTTTCTTTTAGGTGCTTTAAGGAGAAGAACAAAAAAAACCCATCATCAATGTCCTCAGAAGAAAAATATTTCTATTTATTTTTAAAGGACGTGCTACTAAATAGGGGTGTGCAATTCGGCTAAACCCCATACCATTTTCAGTGTCCTGATTTTGGTGCCCCCCACCCCGATCCATTTTTCAGGTACCTCATGAATTCTGGTGGGTAAAATTCATTTTTTAAAATCTGGCAGCTGAAATATCCGGGAAGATCTGGCCCATTAGGGCAATGGGGGAACTTCCCAGACTCCCGTTTCTATCATTTTTCTCCTCATATCTTTCAACTAGACCCGAGTTTAACTACCTCTTCACATGGGGCTAAAATTGGTGGCATGTACCAGTTCAGCCCAGTTCACCCATTGTGCCAGCTGGCTCCCATCAAATGACACCGGCGTGGCTCCGTGGGTGACCGAGGGCAGAGCTGGTGCATGCAACATAACAATACGGGAAGCTTCCCATGTTGCCATTGGAATCCATGGAGCCTCCGATGGCCTAGGGGATAAAAGCCTCATGACTTGAAGGTTGGGTTGCTGACCTGAAGGCTGCCAGGTTCGAATTCCACTCGGGGAGAGCGCAGATGAGCTCCCTCTATCAGCTCCAGCTCCATGCAGGGACATGAGAGAAGCCTCCCACAAGGATGGTAAAACATCAAAACATCCGGGCGTCCCCTGGGCAATGTCCTTGCAGATGGCCAATTCTCTCACTCCAGAAGCAACTCAGGTTGCTCCTGACATGAAAAAAAAAAATTGGAATCCATGGGGGGAAGCTGCTGCACTCCACATTTCCTCCCATGGGATCAGCTGGGTGATGTGGGGCGTGGGGGACCTCCAGCAAAGTGGAGTGACTCCAGCAGGAGACTAGCTATGTGACAAGAGAAAGCATCAGACGTAAGAAACCCCTCTCTCTGGGATCCTTTCTCCTTATATCCTTCAGTAACACCTGGCACCCTTTTTAAACACTTGTTTCAGTGAGAGCCACACCATCAGAAAGAGTATTAGCTAGTCATTCATTCAAAAAGATATAAATTAGGTAAAGGTTTACCCCTGATGTTAAGTCCAGTTGTGACCGACTCTGGAGGTTGGTGCTCATCTACATTTCTAAGCCGAAGAGCCGGCATTGTCCGTAGAAACCTCCAAGGTCATGTGGCCGGCATGACTGCATGGAGCGCCGTTACCTTCCTGTCGGAGTGGTACCTATTGATCTACTCACATTTGCATGTTTTCGAACTGCTAGGTTGGCAGGAGCTGGGGCTAACAGCGGGCGCTCATTCCGCTCCTGGGATTTGAACCTGGAACCTTTCGGTCCACAAGTTCAGCAGCTCAGCACTTTAACACATTGTGCCACTAGCTTTAGAAACGACAGCTTTAGAAATGGCAAGATACCTCTACCCTGCATTTGAAGTTTGTGTCGTGTGACCATCAGTGGCAGTTTCTTAAGTGTGTAGATGCTTAATAAATAAGTAAATGCTTATTTATTGCTATTTGAGTAAAAAAACAAAACAAGGAAAGTGATGCAGAGCCATGAGTGGCATGGAGAATTTAGATCACCAGCTGACTGGAGCACAACCTGTCTCTTTCAGAAGCATGCTTGCAACAGAAATATGGAGGCCAAGCTGGGCTAAAAGCTGGGCTAAAAGACATTTTGTGGCTTTCCTGTTCTGATTGGCTAAGCAGTCAAGACTCACAGAGAAACCCCGTGTTGGCACATGGTTGCCTCTCCGCACTCCATTTGTACCTGAATAAAATTAAAAGTATCAGTGGCCATGTGGTCTGTTGCTGCTAAAAAAAATGGTGGTGGCTCCCATGCCATTACGGCTGGCCAAAATAGACAAAACAGCCAGAACCCATTTTTAAAAACAGATCTGTGCACAGCCCTACTACTAAGGCCCCTTCTACACTGTCATATAAAATACAGATGATCTGCTTTGAAATGGATATGACATTGTAGACTCATATAATCCAGTTGAAAGCAGATCATCTGGATTATCTGATTTGATAATCTGGATTTTATAGCAGTGTAGAAGAGCCCTTAGTTCTCACCTCTTTTTGTGTAACCAAACTTTGCCCCAGATAAAAGGATGAACTGGGTCTCCACCATTTTGAAATGGACATCCTTTTTTCAATGAAGGAATACAGCCAAATTATACCAGCTCTAGAGCTGGTTTTCATTCATGTCACCCCTGATTTTCTACCAAAAGATAAAATACTTTTAAGACAGGAAATACTAACCTGTCATCTCCATGAAAATTAAGCAAAGTGTCTTAGTTCTGTTCTTGACATTAAGAAAAAAAAAGAAACCAAGAAGTCATCTCCAGCTGCAGCAAAACATCAGAAGCATATATACCCAAATAGTATATGGTCAAGTCAGTTTGTGCTGAAACAGTGACATGATTGTCACTGCTATCCATTGCCACATTTAGGGCCTATGCAACTCAGAAAGAAATTGCAATTACAGTAGAGACTCGCTTATCCAATGTTCTGGATTATCCAATGCATTTTTGTAGTCATTGTTTTCAATACATCGTGATATTTTGGTGCTAAATTCATAAATACAGTAATTACTACATAGCATTACTGTGTATTGAACTACTTTTTCTGTCAAATTTGTTGTATAACATGATATTTTGGTGCTTAATTTGTAAAATCATAGCGTAATTTGATGTTTAATAGGCTTTTCCTTAATCCCTCCTTATTATCCAACATATTCGCTTATCCAACGTTCTGCCGGCCTGTTTATGTTGGATAAGTGAGACTCTACTGTATTAATATTATTATTACTGTTTTTATTTTTGTTTTACAATAATAGCATACATGCCCAAAACCAATTCAATGTGTGGTGATTTATAGCTTGGTTTTGCACAGATAGATGTGTATGGATCTGCTCTATGCTGAGTTTCTCCCTCAGTGATCATTTTCTATGAATGCTCAGAGCACAGACTTTAAATCAACCAAAAGAGACCTTTACATGGAACTGGAGCACCTGAATACTCTCCCAGTACCTCTTCATATGGGTTTGATTTTGGTGGCAGTGACGGGTGTCCTGCCACCGAGCCTTATGGCTCCCATCACAGTCCGGAGAAGTACTCCCAGGTTGGATCCGTCATGGAACTCTCCCAAAAACCCTGGAAAATTACCAGCAACAGTCAATGGGAGGTTCCTCGTCTTTGCATAAGGAAAGATGGATGAATTGAGCCAGGTTAAAGGAACTTATCCTAAAGGCCTATGGTTTCGCCCTGCATCATCCCATCGGGGAAAGTGTCAACACCCAGATTCCCCTCATTTCAGGGAAGGCAACACAGGAAGGCTTCCAGGTTGCCACAGTTGCAGCATGTGCTCCTTTCTCTCACATTTTATTTATTTATTATTTATTTATTACAATATTTATATCCCGCCCTTCTCACCCAACAGGGAACTCAGGGCGGCTTACAATGAATCCTGGCCAGAAGTGCCTGTACATCATGTGAAGGGCTCCATGCAGAAAAGGGAGAGGAAGCAGCAAACGATGGACAAATTGGCCCATCTGATGAGACTGAAAGAGGCTTCCCCCATGTGATGAGGTAGGGAGGAAGCCGAGATTGTATGGGGTGTGGGGTGACAGGTCCCTCCTGGGTGGGAGCCGCTGGCATCACCAAAATCCTCAGTGATCCATAGTGATTCCATCAATGCGTGTAAGGAGGTCCTAGAATACTAGGGGTGTATCTTGACAGAGTAGAAACAGCAATGGTGATCCAGAGTGGGGTACTCTGGATCAGAATTGTCAGGGGCTACACACCACATCATTGAGTTTGTTCCAAAGCTGGGTGAAGGCTAAACTGCATTGTTCTGAGTTGCCCGCACAGCGGGATGATGGCTTCATAGCCAAATGGCACTGGAACCAGTTCAGTACCGTTCAACTTCAACCCATACCTTGCCCCTTTCAATCTCCTATTTGTGGAGCTCACGAAGCACAGAAATTGCACTGTTTCTCACATCACACCTGGAGTGATGATATCCAAATCGACGAAGTAACATAAGAAAGGGGAGGGGTAGGAGGAATCATTCCAGCTTTCCTCCCATCCCTTCACTGATCCCATCACTTGAGTTATCCTTCCTCTAGTTGCTGAGCAATAAACAGTGCAATTTTTAGCCTAGCAAGCACCACAAACTGCAGATCAAGGGGGCAAGGTAGTTGTCATTTTGTTCCTATACATTTTGTTCCTGAGTTTTATGTCATGACAAACCGACAAATGGTATCTCTGTTTAGCTGTACAAGAATTTGGTCCTGCCTCAGTGCTTGAAACCCAATAAAATGAATTAATTCATATCAAAAATGTCTCAAACTTTTCTCAATAAGCAGATAGTCATATTTTTTCCATTTTATTCTTTCAGTGGTGATTGAGTGTAATTAAATATGTGTCATAAAGGCCTCTTCTTTCCATTGGGAAAGAGATAAGAAAAAATATATCAGTTTTCTCTACACCATATATTGAAGAACAGGTAGAATGCTTGGAGATTCTTGGCTTTTTAAAAATGACACATAAGGGAGGACATGATTTGTTGTTCCTGTTCCTGCAATATGCCTTCAAGTTGATATTGAATTATGTGAACCCGATCACAGGGTTTTCATGTAAAGATTGATTCACATTGCCAACCTTTCAGAATAAGAGTATTTGTTTTGTCTGTGTTCACTCAATAGTTTTCTATAGCTGAGATGATGATGATACTGATGATCATGATGACAATTATACCGTACATTCAGAAGAGAATTAAAATGGAAAGGCACACATAAAACTGAAAAGGGTTAAGGAAATTGTACCTTTCTCCCTGATTGCACACTACTGCCAAAGGTTACTTTTTCTGGGGAAATGTAAGACCAATGGTTTTCTTTTCCATCTCTAATCCCATCAGTATGGAAGAAGACATCAAGAAATGATACATGGACAATTTTGTTCTTCCTTATGCACATATCTGTCTGTGACAGAAGATCTTTTAAAGAATTCTTATCCACTTCATTCTGTTAGTTACTGTGCAAGTTTGATGAAAACCAAATTCCCTCTCCTCATCTTCATTGCAGTTGGTGTAGTTTGGGGCTATTAACTTTATTGAAGAGATGTCCCAGCTGTTTAAAATAAAACCAAAGTGACTTTCCCCCTTCTCTGTTTTGCTCTGACAGCAATATGAACTGTTCCAGGTGCTTTTACCTTTGCTCACAGAGAGTGAGAGAAGCTAATGAGTCTCAGGAAATTTAACATGATAATTTTCCCTGTGTTTGAAAATAATAAAATCGGAGATTGAGCAGACTCCAACAAGCAAAACCTTTGGGGAATAGCCTGCTCCGCAAAGAAACCCATCTCCAGCACTCTCACATTTTAAGATGACATTTCATATATTATGCAGAAATCAAATAGAAATCAATTGGTCTTGTATTCCCTGTTCCCCTATTTAGCAAGAAGGCGAAAAGGTGCATTACAAGAGAGTTGGTAATTCAGGATGAATAATGCTGCCAACAAATTTCCAGCTTCCCTCCGTCTCTATAGGATAATGGTTTGGGGCTTTCTATCGTTCTCTGTCTCTGCTCCCATAATATAACTAGGGCCGCTTCCACACAGCTGTAAAAAATCCCACATTATCTGCTTTGAACTGGGTTATATGGCAGTGTGGACTTAGATAATCCCCTTCAAAGAAGATATTGTGGATTATCTGCCTTGATATTCTGGGTTATATGGCTGTGTGGAAAGGCTCCTGACACAAGACAGCTATGTCTGCCTGATGCTCAACCCTCACTGGTGCCTTTCCACTGTCTGTCCCTCTGTTATACAGTAGAGTCTCACTTATCCAACATAAACGGGCCGGCAGAACGTTGGATAAGCGAATATGTTGGATAATAAGGAGGGATTAAGGAAAAGCCATATCAAATTAGGTTATGATTTTACAAAGTAAGCACCAAAACATCATGTTATACAACAAATTTGACAGAAAAAGTAGTTCAATACGCAGTAATGCTATGTAGTAATTACTGTATTTATGAATTTAACACCAAATATCACAATGTATTGAAAATATTGACTACAAAAATGCGTTGGATAATCCAGAATGTTGGATAAGCGAGTGTTGGATAAGTGAGACTCTACTGTACTTCTTTCCAGGAGTGTGATAAATGGCAGAAATGTGTTCTGTTTTTGTTTTGAATTTTGGGTCCCCCATTCTGTTTTTGGGAAGATTCCGGGATATTAGAAAGGGTGCCATTCGAATTAGTAATTTGGAACCCTGAGTGCTGTTTTTGTTTCAGTAAGTTTCGGTGTCCAATGGGGGAACTTGCAAGGCTCATCTTTCCATCATTTTTGTGACTATCAGAATGAAATTTTCCACACTTATAGGACACATTTATGTTTGCAAGCCTTCCAAGTTTCAAATCATTTTGCTAATTCACTGATATTTTTGGGAAATGTTTAAAGTTCTTACCAAAAAACATTTTTTAAACCCATAAGAGGGGTTTCTGGGATCTAAAATCCAAGGCCTGTGAGTGGCTGAGAAACATGATGCAATAAGTGTGGCTGCGCTTGCTGCTCAACCCCATCACCCCCACCACAGAGAAATTGCTCACTGCAAAACAAATGGTCAGAATGCTAATTATGACAAATATGCCAGACTCAACCGATATTTCCTGAATTTAGCTGAAAGATTCGGCAGCTTGTGTTTCATTTTGGTAAGATATTGGAGAGGGGTTCTTCTCAGTTCGTATCTGTCATTTTGGCTGTCCAGTTGCCAAAATTATCTGAATTCCTAATTGATTTCCGGAATTCAGAACACCCCTATTACATTCTTAACCCTGCAAAGATCCTGCATGGGCTTACACCCAAAACATTTCCCCAAGTCTCCATAAATTTATTTTCCACTCAAAGCTTTCTCTTAGTTGCACATTTTGAGTTCTACACTAGCAAACTCACAACATGACATAGTTGAGCTTTCTCAGTTGAAACCAAATTTAATGCTAGTTGGAAGATTCTGGGTGGTGTTTCATCAAACAACAGCTATGCATCATTACCACTTAAATGATAGACCGCAGTAAAGGATCTCCCAGAGGCCATCCAATTGCACTGGCCTTGAACTCTATGTTTTGTCCTCCTTTTAACGTATTTTGACTTAAGTGCAAATTATTGCCTGGGAAATCAGCTCTGGGGAGTCTTGTTTTTCCTATATAATAATAATCTCTGGGACTTGGGCAATCACTTCTGCGCTCCCAGCTCTTTTCTTATCAGATGGATTTTCACTCATTTTCTCACAGAATGCAAGAATGGATTTATGCTTACAGATAGCTCTGATGGGAGCTGTTTGAATGTAGTGGTTGACGACATCTGGACTTTAATCTTACAATTCTAATTCCTTCGGTAGGCATATAGTGGAGCAAATTTGAGCATTTCATCCCTTCAATATATTGTCCTTCATTATCCTTGAAATTCAAAGACAATAAGGACATTGGCAGACTATGCCCCTTCTTGGCAGATCAGTTTTAGCTAAATCTAGGCAGTCAACATCAAGGCAGATGTCACAATGACGACCCTGGGAAGATTTCAAAAAATATTGGTGGCTGACCTACAGAGAGATATTGTCACAATAGGATGCCAAAGCCATCTTACAACTTAAAAAAGGCTGACAAGGTTTATTATCTATTATCAATTTCCTGCTTCTGTATGCTTCAGTTTCTGTGAGGTCTAGCCAATTGAAGGGTTATTGTGGACTCATTTTTTGAGGGACATATTCTGTGAAGGTGTAGGAGAATGTCAACTCTTTGAGAAATGACCTGAACCTCTTGTCCTAGTCTTTAAAATGCAGCAGAATCTAAGGTACTTATGTATAATAATCTGTTCAAAGGTTTCATTTTTAATGCAACTGCAATCACCATGATTGGTGCTTGCCTTGAATAAGTGATGGTAGGATTATGTCTGCAAAACAACTTTTCCATGTGTAGAAGATAATTTAAAAATTCAAACTGTTACAATATCCAGTAAAAATCTTAATACATTATCAGCACTGCTCTTTCATTTGTTGAGGAGAGAAATACAAGGCTGCTAGTGGACTTGCAATATACCATATTTCATCACATAATAGTCACACTTCTTCCATCAAAAGGGAGTGTGTGACTATTACATGAGGAAAAACATATGCCTTTAATAATCTAATGTCTGATTTTAAAAAAATAAAATATAAATAAATAAAATGCCTTACTTCCAAGACAGGAGGAAGAGGAGTGATGATTCAGCCTTAAACAAATGGATCCATTTCTGTTTGTTTGTTTGTTTGTTGTTTTTTAAAAAAACTGCAGAGCCATTATAGGCTGGTTCTCCCTTCTTTCCTTCTTTCTCTGAAGAGAAGGCAGTTTAAAAACTATAACATGGATAGCTCTGAAGCTCCACTCTTCCCTCCTTCCTCCGAGGCAAGGCAATTGATAAAGCTTGAAATTGAGGTCTCTGGAGCTCAGACCTTCTCTCCTTCCTCCTTTCTCCAAAGAACTCCATGTTGTTGTTTTTAAATTGCCTTAAGGCCTCAGAGGAAGGAGGGAAGAGAAAAGAATGGAGCTCCAGAGACCTCCATTTTGTAGTTTTTTAACTGCTTTGCCTTCAAAGAAAGAAGGGAGGGAGGAAGGGAAGGAGGGAGGGGAAAATCAGCTCCAAATGGCTCTGTCACTATTATGAGAGAAAAATAAAAATACAATTTTTGGCCATTTTTGAATGCGACTATTATGTCGTAACGACTATGTGATGAAATATGGTAACTTTACAATGCACCATCCAGATCTACAAGAAGTGTCTTGATCATGGCTCCAAGTGGTCTGGAAGAGGATCTTCATAGTGCTTTATTTCAGGTCTTTAAGGTAGGGGAAACTAACAGTCCCCTTTCCCACCATCTTTGGCTTTCTACTGTTATCCTCAATAGTATTAAAGTCTTTGACACAGTAGCAGACCAGGACTGTGTAGAATTGATGCAGTTAACAACAACAACTACTACAACTACTACAACAACTTTATTTTTATATCCTGCCTCCATCTCCCCGCAGGGACTCGGAGTGGCTAACATGGGGCCAAGCCCAAAAACTCACAATAGAACAGAATAAAATACATACATAACCACAACATCATTAACAAATAATACTAAAACAGGCAACATGTTTATAGAGTCTCACTTATCAAAGACATGCTTATTGTTGGGATATTTGTTTTTGTTTTATTGTTGTTATTATATTGTTGTGTCGGGCAAGGCCCCATGTAAGCTGCTCCGAGTCCCTCCGGGGAGATGGGGCGGGGTATAAAAATAAAGTTGTTGTTGTTGTTGTTGTTGTTGTTGTTGTTGTTGTTGTTATTATTATTATTATTATTATTATTATTATTATTATCCAAGGATTATCCAAGGCATTTTTGTAATCGATGTTTTCAATATATCATGATATTTTGGTGCTAAATTTGTAAATTACAACATAACATTACTGCACATTGAACTACTTTTTCTGTCAAATTTGTTGTATAACATGATGTTTTGGTGCTTAATTTGTAAATTCATAACCTAATTTGATGTTTAATAGGCTTTTCCTTAATCCCTCATTATCCAAGATATTCGCTTATCCAAGGTTCTGCTGGCCCGTTTAGCTTGGATAAGTGAGACTCTACTGTAATAACATAGTAACAAGATAAAATAAGAGGCCACCAATTTGCCACCACTTTAACTGACATGGCTCAATGTTATGGACTATGGGTGTTGGCAAGGCACCAGCACCCTTTGGTAGAGAAAGCTAAAGACTTTGTGAAGCTACAATTCCATAGTATTGCGTCGTATTGAGCCATGGCAGTTAATGTAGTGTCAAATTACATTAATTCTACAGTGTAGATGCATCCCTAGATAGAAGGGAAGGGAAATATCAGCTAAATGCAAATGTGTATGAATGAATGTGTTATTTTAATTTCAGATATTCCAGTGGATTTTTTTTCTGTGAACCCATGGGAAATTTGGGTTTTAAGGAGTGATGTGCAGGAGGCGATAATGGTGGCATTGCCAAGAGAAAGAGAGAGAGAGAGAGAGAGAGAGGAATGGAGAGCAGCTCTACAAGGGTGAAAAGTGGGAGAGGACCATGGAGAGGTCTTAACTCGAGGTATAAATTGCTTAAAACAAACTCATACTTTATTTTGTTAATAATTTTCTTTTGCGTCTGTTGCATCTACTTGGATTGCATAGTTTGAAGTCTCATGATGCAGGTATGTGCCAGAGTCTGTTCTATTTATAGGAGGAATTGGGAGTGTTTTCCCCCCTCTTCTGCAGCCAGTCAGAAAGAGAAAAGGGAAGGAGTCTGCTGCTTTTGTGTGGAAATAGATTTGAAAAGTGTTCCACTAGTGATAAAATGGACCCTGTCAGCTGCCAAGAGTCATATTTCTGTTCCATATCCTCACTTTACAAACAAGGATGCTTTTAACAACCAAGATGAGTAGGTTTGTTCCTTTCTACAGCTACCTCCACGGTTTTTCTTCTTCTTCAGGAGCCAGGGCCTTCCATCACTTTTGGAAATATCTTAGGGGAAAAGCTACATTTAACATGACAAAATGTTTTCTGCAAGACACCTAGAGGGAACCATCCCACCGTTCGAGAGGTCATATGTCATGTTGTATGAATAACAAAAAATGACTCACTTTGAATAATTAACTTGTAAATCTGTTTTGTGGATGGCAAAGAAAGTTCTTTTCTTCTCCCACTTAACAAGTTTCTATGCCAGCCAAACCAATGCAATTCACTGGGGAGGACTGAAAATTCTAACCTGTCCTTCCCCAACAAATGTGGTTTATACATCTAATTATGATTTCCCCCCATTCCTGTGTTGGAAAGCATTAGTCTGGGGGAGGGATCCAAGTCCCCAACTCTTCTATTCTTGCATTTAGGATGAATATTTTATGTAGTTGTGTCCCTGCTGTAGGAGAAAACAAACACGTCATCACAATATTCTCAATCAGGAAAAGCAGGAGGAAGGAAGGCAAGAGGGCACAAGCAGAGGAGGTTCAACCACCAGGCCAACTAGGCAGTTGCCTGTGGTGCCATCTTGTTGGGGGCAACATCGAGGCAACTCCTGTCTCCTGCGGCCTGCCTCCACTGCCGCACTTCCCTCCACAAGGAAGGAGCCAAGGTTGCCGCTATGGGGAGCAAAGAAGTGGCGCTTTTCTGCTCCGCAAAGCCCCGAACACCTTCCTTCTCGCCAGGAAGGCGTTCGGGGCTTTGCAGAACAAAGAAGCCGCCTAACGCCTTCCTGGCGAGGCCTTCCTGGTGAGGCCTTTCCCTTCTGCCCAGCACTCCGGCGAGCACCGGGCGGCCCAGCACTCACCGGGTGGCCCAGCGCTCGCTGCAGGAGGGAAGAAACCAGAATCCATGCTCTGGTGTGATGTGGCAGTAAGGTAAGTCCTACTGGTTTATTTTAATTCTTCCAGTTGGGAGCTCAAATAGTTACAAATATACTTTCCACCCCTAATCTGAAGCTTTACCTATGGAGCTATAATAGCATATTTCCTCATGCATCCACCATCTGATATTTCAGTAATCACTAACAAATGTGAATGTATGTACCATCCTTTAACAGCTGAACCTCAGTAACCTCAGTCATCAGTTACAACACCTTTCAGTATATATAGGGCTCATCTACGGCACCTTCTACACTGCCATATAAAATCTAATTTATTTGTTTTGGACTGGATTATATGGCAGCGTACTCATATAATCCAGTTCAAAGCAGATAATGTGGATTATCTGATTTGATAATAATAATAATAATAATAATAATAATAATAATAATAATAAAACTTTATTTATACCCCACCACCATCTCCCCAGTGGGGACTCGGGGCGGCTAACATGGGGCCATGCCCAAAGCAATACAATATAATAAAATATAAAACAGCATATCATAACATAATTAAAAGTAATACAATAGATAATAATAGACATCACATCAAGAAATCAAGAAACAGTAAAACAAGAGCAGGCCGCATGAACATAGAGATAAAACCCGGAGTGAGAGGGACAGAGGGGTACTCCAATGTGGACAGGGAGATATGAGAGTGGGGAAGTTTAGAGGATAAATGTTCGGGGGGGAGTAACACAGAAATATATAACAGAATTTACTCACCGAAAGCACAGCGGAAGAGCCATGTTTTCAGGTCTTTCTTAAAAGCTAACAAAGTGGGAGCTTGCCTGATTTCGGTAGGCAGTGAGTTCCATAGTCGGGGGGCCACAGCAGAAAAGGCTCTCTCCCTTGTACTCACATAATCTGTATTATATGGCAGGAGCTCCCGGTGGTGCAGCAGATTAAACCACTGACTGCTGAACTTGCTGACCAAAAGATCGGCGGTTTGAATCTGGGGAGTGGGGTGAGCTCCTGCTATTAGCCAACTTAGCAGTTCAAAAACATGCAAATGTGGGTAGATCAATAGGTACCGCTCTGGCAGGAAGGTAATGGTGCTCCATGCAGTCATGCTGGCCACATGACCTTGGAGGTGTCTATGAACAACGCCGGCTCTTCAGCTTAGAAATGGAGATGAGCACCAACCCCCAGAGTCAGACACAACTAGACCTAATGTCAGGGGAAATTACCTTTGCTAATGATAAGGCAGGATAGAAGTGATCATCTAAATTGGGCTAGGCTACAACATTGCTGCTTTGGACTGGCGACAGCTTTAGTAGAGCTGATTATATGCTCTGCTCCGGAACTGTGGAAGAAACACAAGTGGAGGCTAGACTTTTCTAGCTGGGCTGAAACACTGAATGCACATTCTTACCTGGGCTGTCTTTTGTTACATCAGCAGTTGGTTCTGGAACTCCAGACATTTCCTGGCTGGACACTTATCAATGACTAGGAGAATTCTAGAGTTCTGAGGCCAACTGCCACAACAAGAAAACACAACCCAGGTAAGTTACAGCCCCTTTTCCCTGTGCAGGGAAAAGGGGAATGGTGACACAAGTCCATGTGAACAGGCTAGACTGGTATGAATGACAGTCAATCTAGCTATCCTCATGAACCTTGAAGTCTGAGTTTGCTCTGCAGTCTTAGGGAAATTCTGGAGCACTCCCCAACTTCTCCTAACATGGAGTAAAATCAAGTTTACTGAATTTACTTTATGTTAGAGGATGAAAGTCCCTGGATCTTCTCAAATGATTTCTGGGTTGATTTGGGGTTTTCTGGTCAGTTCAGGTAGGCCCTTAAACGATAAGAACCACCTCTCAGGTATGGCCCAATGAGAAATATCTGCAAATATAACACAATTTTGTGGCACATTTATAAGTGACACATTATATTTTGTTTCACAGACTCCATTATGGACTTCATAAATTGGGGACTATGGGCCAGCCCACAACCCAGAATATCATAAAGCCATATAACCCAAAATATCAAGGCAGATAATCCACCATATCTGCTTTGAATTGGATTTTCTGAGTCCACAGTGCCATATAACTCAGTTCAATGTGGATTTTACACAGCTGTGTGGAAGGGGCCTTTGAAAATATGACAATAAAACTTGTTATTCCTAAAATGGCAAAAAGATTATGTTGGCAACAGTCTAACATGTCAGGAATGGGAATTGCAAAATACAAATGTTACTAGAATACAGTTTCAATCAGTCCTTGCTAGCATAGCTAGTAGTTAAGGAATGATGGGATTATTTGCCTAACATCAGGAAGATCACATGTTCTTCATTTTTTTTTAATAAAGAAAAAAATAGTCTCCATGTAAAACCTTGACCTTGCATAGTACTATGCAAAGGGGCAAATTTGTTCTATGCACAGGATCAATAATTACTGCATTGCTCCCCATCGTCAAGAAATTCTTGCTTTCACTTTTCCAACAGTCCTGTTTTATCAAAAAATAGTTGAGAAATGCCCAATTGTAGGTTGCATTCTTGCAGATGCTATTTTACAGAAATAGACACATATGCATTCTCTTATAAATACTGGTCTGAAATTAGTTGAGTTCTGACAAATAACAAAACAAATCTTTGAACTTTCTTATAAATAGAAAGTACTATATTTTCTTTTGAATATTTATTAAGGTAGAAAGTGGCAGATCTATTCAGCATATTTCCTGTGAATTTAGATCAAATGGCAGCAGCAACTCTATTCAATAGGAAGAGTGAAGTACCTACAGTTCCAAGAGATTAAAAGTGGGTAATAAGGAACATTTAATAGCGACACAGTCATTATAAGTTTGAATTGCTGTCTTTTCAAGCTTTCGCATTTTTTCCTTTAAGAGGAAGTTAGATTATCTGCTTTTATGGCCTTGTTTAAGTCAGATTTGTTTTTTAAATGGCTTTTGTTGATGCTATTGGATTTGCTTGTCAGGTTCTCTATGATTAGATGTATTCTTCTAAATCCTCTAACCACTTTGTGGATTACAACCTGTCAGCATAGGTGGTGCTGTAGGAATGCCTCACATTAAATTACTGACAAAACTTTCAACCCCCAACCCCACCCCCAGGAATTCAATCCATCCCCATAGCCAGATGAAAAATTATCACAGCAGTATGGGGATGGATTGAATTCCTGGGGGTGGGGTTGGGGGTTGAAAGTTTTGTCAGTAATTTAATGTGAGGCATTCCTACAGCACCACCTATGCTGACAGGTTGTAATCCACAAAGTGGTTAGAGGATTTAGAAGAATACATCTAATCATAGAGAATGATTTGCAGGGTAACTTCAAACCTAGCGTAGATCCACATGTGAGTATTTATATTACACCAAGAGTGTGATGGACTGCAGCCTTACCACTTCATCACATTTACTAAATTCCACTGAGTGCTACACTTAAAATCCGGGAAGCCACTGTTCTCATCACATTAGTTTCACTTTAAGTGTAGGCAGAGCATTCTTCGCGTATTTTAAGCATTGACAGCATTCTTTTCAAACATTTGAGGAGGTGGTGGAGAACTGGATTCTTGGTAATTATCTGGATGTGTGTCCAGTACACTTATCTGAATGCATCTGCACTGGATATTGAATGTAGTCAGGATCCATTTTAAATGACATTATTATTATTATTATTATTATTATTATTATTATTATTATTATTATTATATGTCTCCATGCTGTGAAGTCCTGGGAGTCATAATTTTCCAAGGTCCATGCGCTTCTCTTGGTGTATTTACAATATGGAA
This sequence comes from Anolis carolinensis, assembly GCF_035594765.1. Taxonomy (NCBI): domain Eukaryota; kingdom Metazoa; phylum Chordata; class Lepidosauria; order Squamata; family Anolidae; genus Anolis; species Anolis carolinensis. Next base: position 169,330,309 of record NC_085843.1, on the reverse strand, counting down.
TATATGCCCTTGCACTCCACTTTAAATGCCATTGCTCCATACATGCAGTCCTGAGAGTTATAGTTTTCCAAGGTTCACACCCCTCTCTGAGGGGCAGCTGAGAGAGAAAGAGAGAGAGAGAGAGATGCTTTCCCTCCCTTCCTCCCTGTTTCCTTGTTTCCAGAATTGAAGCTGCATAACAGCTGACATTACAAAGAGAGGAGTTTTTTTTCCACAAAGGGGGGAGAGATGGTGGGTGGTGCCTAGTGATTAAAATGTGATGACAAATGTACTGAAAGAATGCTGAGTACCGCTGATACATTTAATAGTGTATTGAAAGTAGGGAAATCCGTTTCATTCCAACACTGAGACAGACTGAGCTCTCAACCTCCCAGCTTCAATGTGATGAAGTGGTTAGTGTATTTTAGGATTTTGTTGCATGGAGATGTTGACTCAACATAGAAGCAGAAGTGTCACCTCTGGTGATGGACTCTATTGCATGATGTTGTGTAATACCTATTGCCGGTTTGGCACTTTCCCACAGTGAAGATGAGCAAAACCTGTCAATAACCCTTAACTGCACCACTGTCCCAGGATTTAGCTGATGTGATGAGATCTGGGCACTTCTGTGGTGCATGCTAGTGACATCAGGGGAGAAATGGTCCTCCTTTCCCACTCTCCTTCTGTTGAAAAAATAAGAATGATTTTTTTTTACCCTACACTTTGTGTAAATGTAAAATATTTTGTAAAAATTAAAATAAAATAGGGTGAAGTGGCACAGTGGAAGGGCAGAATTATGATGCCTACTAGGAAGGGCAATCTTGCACTGCCAAGACCTCATAGTTGCATGATGCCAACTGCGATGTGATAAGAAGGATGACAATACTGCTAAAAATATCTATCTGAAGTCATGGAAATGCTGCAGGGTAGCAACGTCTCTAGTAGTAGTAGTAGCAGTAGTAAAAATAAATTTTATATTAAAATAATAAAAATAAATTTTATTTGTTGCCCATTTATCATGGGTTGGGGTGGGGTACAATATAATTAAAATACATGAACAAAGGATCATAAATACATTAAAATCATAGAACAAAATTTGTACTACTAAAATGTAAATTTAAAATTAACAGATGATAATTGACTGCATAGGCCTGCCAGAAGAGATTTTTAACTGTGTTTTAAATTCTGACAGGTTATTCAGCTATCAATTTTCTTGCAGCAGGTTGCCCCACAGTTTTTGGAGCACCCAATGGAGGGCCCTTCTACACATGCTGTAAAACCCAGTATTAATCACGTTAAAAGGATGCACGTTTAGCAACATGCAGGAGGGATTGGGCTAAGAGGTTAAAAACAAGTGTTAAAAAAGTGTGTTTATAACCCAATTACAGATGAAAAATGTGCACCTTTGCATGACTATATATCCCTGCAGTCATGCAAAATATGTGCTTTCCTTACCTCTCCCCTGTGTAGACTGCTCCAATGAAAGTGCGCTTTTAAAAAGCCTGAAACAGCTGATCAGCTGATTGGGCTATTAAAAGGACACAGAGGTGGTTCAATGGAAGCACAAATGGAAAGCAATTAGACTCTCTGAAACTCTTTTGTTTAGACTTTATAATCTTAAGCAGAGGTTGAATTAACAATTGGGGAAAGAGAGAGATTCAACAGAATTAAAAAAAAAATCTCCATCATGTGCTGGACCTAATATGTGCACAGTTCAGTGCATAATGGAGTGCTTCTGCTTCAAAAGAAGACTGTGAGGATGGCGGGGCACCATATCTTGGGACTGACAGATCTGTGTGTGGATTTTTGCACTGTCTGGAAGCACCGGAAAAGGTCACTTGAGAGACTGTTGCCAGATGGGTTCTGGCTCTTTGAAGTAAATGTCCGCCAGAGAATTGAAGTGTCCAGAGCAGTTTGTACGAGAGAAGGCAATTCTGTAGGTTACCTGGACCCAAACCATGTAAGGATTCAAAAGTCAGAATCAACACTGTCTTTTGCCCAGAAACTAACTGGCAGCCAATGGAATAACTTTAGTATATATGTTATCTCCTAGATGTTTCCATGACCAATCTGGTTGCCATGGTTGAGTTAGGGTTTCCAAACTTGGTACAGGGGTAGTCCAATGTGCTGTTCATTGGAGCAGTCCAGCCTTGAGGTAATCAGTGCAAGCACTATCATATTTACATCTTCCAATTCAAGGAAGAGGCTTAGCTGGCATATTAGCCGAGGCTGATAATAAAATGTAAGATATGGAAGAATGTATGCAGATGAGTGTGGCTTTGTCTTGGCCCTTTTCAGTGCTGGTTTGCAACACCTAACTATTTTTCCTTGAAAAAATTGAACCACGAGGAGAGGGGGAACACTTCTGTCTCTCTTACATCCAAAGCATTGCTTTCCCAGGCAACCAGAATAAAACAGATTTTAACAATCCAATGTAATATGAAAATAAACAGTTTTCTTCTATCCAAACTTCATTGAAAATCAACATACAAAAAGCCCTGGTCTTCTTTTTGTCTCTGCTTCAAAATTAATAGAACAAAATATAATTTCCAACTTAATATCTTATAATTATTTTGCCCTCATATGTTAATTAATTTTTGATGCAGCCTACACCCCAGTGAAGTAAATGCCAAGTGTCCAATTGATTTTAATGAATCAGGACAACTTCTATTTGTGGATCAGGGAGGGCAAATGAAACAATTTGGTTTCTCCCCAAATGGTATATTTAAGAAAGAAAATCTGCCTGATTTCCATTCATGAAACATCAAAAGAAATATTGCTGAAGTTGACAATTTCAGCAGAAGCACCACATCTAGAGAACGTTCAAGTGGAACTTGGAAAATCTCAAGTGAAAACAGAAGTTTTAGTCTTCCAACATTTAGGTCACAGATCTTTGGAAGTTAAACAGGGTCAGCCCTGGTAGAGTACATGAATTAGAGACCACAATGACTACCAGGTGCTGTAGACTATCTTTTGGAAGAAGGAACTGGCAAAACCACCTCTGAGCATTCATTGCCTTTGAAAACCCCTTTGGAAGTCATGGGTTTACCATAATTTGACAACTTGAACGCACAAAACACACACACATTTGACCATGTTTCTAGACCAAAGCTTTGTTGTTTACTGCTCACCTTTGTATCCACACATTAATTCTTAATCTTCTGTTTGAGTTTGCACTTCAAGTCATATATATAGTAGCTCATCTATACCAGAGCTTCTTAAACTTTTTCAACTTGTGACCCCATTTTGTCTGAGAAATGACCCCAGATATATAAAATACATATACATATCAAGCCTTTACTGATGATAAATCATACAGTTATTTTAAAACAATTTGGTATTTTTTTAGCAATTTCTTTCTTCCTCTGCCCAAAGAATTCAAAGGGAAATAAACTTTCATGGCTAGTGCCTTCATGGCACTGTTGAGGAAGAGTGCTCAGACTCAAATGACATATCGTTCTATGCTGTTATGCTGTTTATATTGTTTTATTGTTTTATATTGGTTAAATTATGATTGTGTTTTAATGTATGTTGATGTCGGGCTTGTCCCCATGTGAGCCGCCCCGAGTTCCCTTGGGGAGATGGGAGCGGGATATAAAAATACAGTTGCTGGGATTTTGGGGAGCTGAAGTCCAAAACACCTGGGGAAGCAGAGTTTGAGAAACACTGCTCTAAGGACCTCTTCACTGTCAGGATGTTTTCAGCCCAGCATTCACAACAAAGCTGAACTGTTCCCATCCTGACAGAGCTAATTGGGGTGGGGAATGATCTAACTGATAAGAGCCATATGGCTGGGGGGATTGATTTGTGACTCGCTCTGATCTTTGAGCCTGGGAAAGGAATTTTGGGACATAGGTGTGAACGTGGAAGGGGGGTCGGAGGGAAGAAGCATTTTGATATGTTAATATGTTAGGGCTTGAGCGGGTTTCAGTTAGTAGTAGCTTTGCACTCGTCTTGGCAAGAAGGATTTCAATAAAATGTATCCATGGAATATCTGTGTGAGGCTACTTTGTGTCCTACATCTTCCAACAACTGGCATTTCACACAGGTGCCACCTGATAGGGGAAGGGAAAGGGTAGCAATGCACCCTGTCCCATCCCCACCATGTTATGGGGGGGAAGAGTGCGTGGGGTGCAGTTCCCTTTAGCGGTGCAATGGCACGACCCAAAAGGGCCGTGTAGTATGGCAAGCAGAGGCAACAGGTTACCAGGGAGAAGGCCAGCTCAAAAGAGGACACCTTTTCCTTTTTCCCCCTCCCCCCTCTTCTCATCACTGTTGGCCTCACCTGCTCATGACTCCAACATGAAGCTAAACTTGTTCTGACTCAAACTTTTAAGAAGTTTTGATATATAATGATTGTATAATGTAATTGAGGAGCCTCCGGTGGCGAAGTGTGTTAAAGCGCTGAGCTGCGGACCTTGTAGACCGAAAGGTCCCAGGTTCAAATCCAGGGAGCGGAGTGAGCGCCCACTGTTAGCTCTAGCTTCTGCCAACCTAGCAGTTTGAAAACATGCAAATGTGAGTAGATCAATAGGTACTTCTCTGGCAGGAAGGTAACAGCACTCCATGCAGTCATGCCAGCCACATGACCTTGGAGGTGTCTACGGACAATGCCAGCTCTTCGGCTTAGAAATGGAGATGAGCATCAACCCCCAAAGTCGGTCACAACTGGACTTAACGTCAGGGGAAAACCTTTACCTTTACCTATGGTTTGAGTAGATCAATAGGTACCGCTCCGGCGGGAAGGTAACGGCATTCCATGCAGTCATGCTGGCCACATGACCTTGGAGGTGTCTACGGACAATGCTGGCTCTTAGGCTTAGAAATGGAGATGAGCACCAACCCCCAGAGTCGGACACGACTGGACTTAACGTCAGGGGAAACCTTTACCTTTACTATAACGTAGTTGATAACTGCAGTTTTTGGAATCATCTCGAGTCCACCCTTTATGGTTAGTGTAACCACCACCCTGGCCTCAATCCTCTTTGTCCACACCACAAAAACAGTCTTTGCTATACCATTTCTCAAATGACCTAAGTGATCAGTATAGATCCATCAGACCCAAGTATGACGACAAAGTGGGAAATGGTGTACTACTGATAACTTCCCATTGGAAGGGAGAATGGCAATGTCCTGAGCATAGCCAGCAAAGGCATTTGGGGTGTGTTCTTCTTCAAGCAAGGGTTGGAAGGTTAGTGAAACATTGTTCCTTAATTTCCTCACATCAGTTTTTCAGCAGCATCTCACCCTCTCAATCCTGATGAGCTATTCAGGAGGAGAAGAAAAACTGAGACCTGTACTCTAAACAAGCTGGAATTCCAGGCAGAAAGACTTCAAAAGTTAGCAAAATATACAAGACACAAGTACTGTACACTTGCGGAGTGCCTACCTCTTGGTGGTCTAACTAAGGCCCCTTCTGTACTGTCATATAAAATCCATATTATCTGATTTGGACAGGATTATATGGCAGTGTGGACTCATATAATCCAGAGCAAATAATGTGGATTATCTGCTTTTATAATCTGTATTATATGGCAGTATAGAAGGGGCCTAAGTGGCGCCAGTGTTGTTGTTTTTTTCCAATGGGTCAAATCTTGTTTTACCATGCCCTTAACTTTAAGTTGTTTCAGTTTTCAAAGCTCTTCCAATTTGCTTGACTAGTTTGAAAGGTTTTAATCTTGTTTTCATTATTTGATCACATTATTCACTGGTTTGACACGCTGACCCCTTCTACACTGCTATATAAAATCCAGATTATCTGCTTTGAACTGGATTACATGGCAGTGTGGACTCATGTAATCCATTTCAAATCAGATAATGTGGATTATCTGCTGTGATGATCTGGATTGTATTGCAGTGCAGAAGGGGCCTCTGCGGTCTCATGCTGAAAATGTATTGTAATAAAATAAATAAATAAGACCGATGTTCCTCGAATTCTGTAGTGATTTAAAACATTGCTTCTTCGTTCCAAAATCAGAAAATTAGTCACTGAGGCCCCTTCTACACTGCCATAAAATCCAAATTATCAAAGTGGATCACATGATCTGCTTTGAACTGGATTATATGAGTCCTGCTGCTGCTCAGTCGTTTAGTCGTCTCCGACTCTTCGTGACCTCATGGACCAGTCCACGCCAGAGCTCCCTGTCAGCCATCACCGCCCCCAGTTCCTTAAAGGTCAAGCCAGTCACTTCAAGGATACTGTCCATCCATCTTGCCCTTGGTTGGCCTCTCTTCCTTTTTCCTTCCATTTTCCCCAGCATCGTGATCTTTTCCAAGCTTTCCTGTCTCCTCATGATGTGGTCAAAATACTTCCACTTTGCCTCTAATATCCTTCCCTCCAGTGAGGAGCCGGGCATTATTTCCTGAAGGATGGACTGGTTGGATCTTCTTGCGGTCCAAGGCACTCTCAGGATTTTCCTCCAGCACCAGAGTTAAAAACCATCTATCTTCCTTCTCTCGGCCTTCCTTATGGTCCAGCTCTCACATCCATAGGTTACTATGGGGAATACCATTGCTTTGACTATGCAGACCTTCGTTGCCAGTGTGATGTCTCTGCTCTTCACTATTTTGCCAAGGTTGGCCATTGCTCTCCTCCCAAGAAGTAAACGTCTTCTGATTTCCTGGCTGCAGTCTGCATCTGTAGTGTCATATAATTCAGTTCAAAGCAGATAATATGGTTTTTATTTGGCAGTGTAAAAGGGGCCTGATTCTTTAATTCAGATTCCTCTTACTATCCTCTTACTATCAATCATCTTGATTCCTTCATCTGCTAATAAACCTCTGATTGTTTCTGTATTATCGCCTTCTCTCTTTGTGTGTGTTATAAAACAACCTTTTTCTCTACTTTATTTATAGTCTCACAGGTCTAGATCTATACATACAACAAAGCAGAAACTCCATATTCAGAGCCCAACATAATGTAATTTTATTAATTTTTTGTTTGTTTTACATCGCGTGCCAAGAAGCAAGGAGGCTTGACAGCAGATTGATGACTCAGCCTCAAGCACTCCTGCTCATTCCTTTTGTACTCACATGTGACTTTGACACTGATCTTGAATGACCTGGTCCATTATAGGACTTGCATGCTGCATACCTGGGACAACGCCACAATAAGCAGTTCTAAACATCCCTGGGCACAGATATTTCTGAACTCAGCTGTTACAGATGGCTGATTCAATATCCGCCTCTCCATCACAATTTGCCTCTTACAGGCACTTCACACATGACATTTTTGGTGAGCATACTGGAGGCTTTTTTGTTGTTTTGTTTTTTTAAAAAGAACTGAATGTTACCCTGGAAAATGTGTGCTCCAAAGTCTATGCTTAGTAAGGTAACAGGAATGTGAAGATGGAAATAATGTTGTATGTGATTTCTTTGCTCTTTTTCTTTCATTCAGGCATATTTCTGGTGTCAAAATTCATTTCAACAGGCAGAAGAAAAGCAAATAAAAACAACCCTTTTAAGCTTTTGTAGTGGACAATCAATGAGTAAATTTGAGGCCTTTTCTACACTGCCATATAAAATCCAGATTATCTGTTTTGAACTAGATTGTATGGCAGGGTAAACTCATATAATTCAGTTCAAAGCAGATAGTGCAGATTATCTGTTTTGATCATCTGGATTATATGGCAGTGTCGAAGGATCCTGACTCTTCAAATATTTTCTACACCTTTAAAATACGGTAATATGGGCAATATTAGATATGGGCAAACATTTTGGTTGGTTCAGGGCTTTTTTAAACCAAGCATTTCCCCAAAATGGAGATCTACATAATTTCAATAGAAACAACATTAAGTTTTTGAGGGGGAATCCCTGAATATTAGAAGATTGATAAATTTTCTCATCCAAACAATTTTCTTTTGGGTATTTGATTCTTAAATATATTTCTTCGAATCTCTATGTGTTGAAACCTGTTTGTGCGCATTAATTAGAATTTCTATTTATTTCTTTTGTCACATTCCTCATCGACAAAGCAGCATATGAATAGCATAGTCATTTCCTAGTTTTATCTTAGCATAGTTTTAAAACTAGACTGGAGGGAAGGATATTAGAGGCAAAGCTGAAGTATTTTGGCCACATCCTGAGGAGACAGGAAAGCTTGGAAAAGATCACAATGCTGGGGAAAATGGAAGGAAAAAGAAAGAGAGGCCGACCAAGGGCAAGATGGACGGACGGTATCCTTGAAGTGACTGGCTTGACCTTGAAGGAACTGGGGGCGGTGACGGCTGACAGGGAGCTCTGGCATGGACTGGTCCATGAGGTCACGAAGAGTCGGAGACGACTAAATGACTGAGCAGCAGCAGGACTCATATAATCCAGTTCAAAGCAGATCATGTGATCCACTTTGATAATTTGGATTTTATGGCTGTGTAGAAGGAGTCTTAGTGACTAATTTGCTGATTTTTTCATTGAACTTCAAAGGATGCAGGCTTTGTCCATCCTACAAATCCAGGAATTTTGATTGGTTGGTCTGAATCAAGGATCTGGTTTTATCTTCTGAATTTGATCTGACCAGAAATGGGTCACATCTCTCCTTGGCAGTTAGTCTACTGTAAATCTGGCCCAGAGCAGTATATATTGGATCTCATTATTATTATTGAACTTCAACAAGATGGCGCAGAGTGAAACACCCTAATAACATAGCTCCGTGGGTTACTGACTAAGATTTTCTAAAACTAAGAATCCTAAACAGTCTGAAGGTTGAGGCATGTTAACAAGATAATTTTCAGTCTTCTATGAAAGGGAGTGACAATTTATCTAAGCTAATTGGAAACTTTGAAGAATTCTTTTATCAGAAGACTTGGTGTCTCCCTTGAGTTGTTCTCCTACAGATATCTATGGCTCCTTGATTCAGACCAACCAATCGAAATTCCTGGATTTGTAGGATGGACAACGCCTGCATCCTTTGAAGTAGACACCATATGCCTTTTGATGCAGCCCAAAATCCCATTGGCTTTTTTAACTGCTGCATCATATTGTTTGCTCATGTTCAATTTGTGGTCTGTTAAGACTCCAAGATCTCTCTCACAGGGATTGTTGTTGATCCAGTTGTCATCCTGTATCTGTGGATTTCAATTAGAATGAATATTCTAGAATTATGATTATCCTGTACTGTATGCTGTTTCCATCCATGTGATCTATTTGTGGAGCAGGATAGCACCCTTCTGACTTATAAAGCAAATTAAACCTTGACTGTGAAACATGGAACTATAATTTATGGTTATAATTTATGATCTAGGTACATTACTGATGTGAAAAGGAAATATACACAGATATGAGCTCAACTCTGTTCACAAAATTTGGAGAGAATTTGAGATGGGTTGTTTTTGCTTGCCCCCAAATTTGTACCAAGATTTCTAATGCTGCCCAGCTCCATCAGGAGACAAGGGTTGAAAAATTCAAGACAGCTTGTGCAGTCCAAGGGTGTACCTAGGCTGTGGCAGACCTCACATGGAGTATTTCTAAGCATGGCAACCCTGGATTTCATTGCATGAAGATCTTTCAGTGTCTGTTCTTCTGCTCACTTGGAACCTATGTTTTTCCATCTGGGATTTTAGTTATAACACAACTGTGCTCCCTTCCCAAGAGCAGAACTGAATTGGGTCCCGCGTTCACATGCATGACACCATATTCTCAGGGTAAAGATAGATGTAAAATCTTCCTCATTTTGCTGATAAATCCACTATCCCGACAGATGAGCTTATTTAAAATGAAGCAAATAAACAGACTTCTTGAGCATCTGCTTCAAATTTTAGAGCTGGGCAAAGTGTATCTTTAGATTACCGTATAGCTTCCAGAGCACCAAATGTCCTTTGCTCTGACAGGAGGCAGCCTGCAAACAACTGGATCTCTTGAAAAATGCATGGCTTTCTCAATTTTGCTGTTGTTCTTTCCCCATGATGTATAATTATTTAAACATCTGGTTCTTTTCAGAATCAAATACAAAGTAGACTATGTTTGCTAGCACTATTGTATACACTAGAACAGCATGAGAAGATGTGTAAGAGAAAAGGAGAGGGGAAATAAAGCAGAAGATGGTGAGAGACTGTGCACTCTCTTGCTAGCCTCCTAAATATTCACTTTTCTGGTTCTCAACCAAATATTTCAAAGATATCACATAAAATAACAGTTAAAATCTATTTTCCCTACTTTCTGTACATTTGAGATAGCTCAGTGACGTCTTCTAACAAAATATTCATCTAAATGTAGCATGTAATAAAACAGAAGTCGAAAACATCTTGGTGGAATATTCTAGCATACTTGGGGTTACACTAGCATGAGTACATTTTTCAGCATTAAGCAAGGAAGTATCCTCCTTGGCAATGGGTTTTTTTATCTCCAAATTCTGCAATGGCTCTCATATAGCACTGGATGCAGCTTAGCCCCCTCAACCCATATGGTCATTGACTGGCTGGGAGAGTTCCATTATGCTTTGAGCTGGCTGGCAACCTTGACCATCTATGACCTCTACATAAACATCCCAGTCAAGCTTTTTTTAAATAGGATCTCAAACACAGCATTTAAAAGCAAATGGAGTCAAAGCATGAGGCAGATCAGTTTATCCTCACTATGGTACCTTCCATTGGCTCTTTTAGCAATCACCTTAAAAAAATTCTAGGGTGGGTTAAGAAAGCTTCTCAGGAGGTGAATGGCAGTTGACTACCACAATTTCTTCCTGCAAGGTGGTGTAGTGATATTACATTTCAATGTAAAATTCAAGATAAAGCACCACCAGAGTGCTTTCTGGGAGGAAAATAATGGAAGTAGGGTTTCAATTACTGAAAGAGAAAATTCTTTATTTTGCTTTTATGGAGGAACACAGAAGAAAAAGGAAAAGGATAGAAAAAGATAGTCCAAGATAAGCAATATATCTTGGATCTGTATAAGATAATTGTCCACCTCCAAAAATTCAAAGCTGAAGTGTCCACTTCATTTCACTACCCCCAACTAGGATATCTAAACATGGCACTCCACCTTAAAGACAGTCAAATACAAATTTGCATTTAAGCAATACACACGATTTCCAGATGGCATCAAAATGTGGAACAAATAAGTGGGATGAAAAATAATGGGAACTGACAGAAAGTCCAAAATAGACCTGTCAGTCCCAGTAAATGGTCCCCCGTCATCATGACATCTTTGTTTGTAGAAGATTTTAGAAATCTGCAAGATGGATGGAAGACATCCAGCGGAAATTTATTTTTTAAAATGACCTTCCAAGTTGCACTGGACCTTATATGTGCTGATGCAAATATCTAAATGTCCACACAAGCAGATTTCTTATTATCTCTCCTCCACCCTGCTATAAATTCAAGCTCTGTTTAATTTCATAAACAACGAAACAAAGGAATAGTTGCAGAGAGTTACCATAGGAATTGCTTTCCAATTGTGCTTCCATTTAGCCACCTGCATGTCCTTGGCTCCATTTTTCATAAACGTGATTTAGCTACTCACACCATTTTATCTTGGTTTCTTCCACATTTTAGGACTTGTGTAGAAGTGTTGTAGCTCAGCAAGCAGCTGAGGATTTCTCTGATTTCTCTGACATGTCAAAGGATGAGGCTGTCAGTGTCAGGAGAGAATTACAGCCAAAAGAGGCCTGAGAAAGGGCCGATGTTTTGGATTCCATGGGAGAAAGTGGAATTCCCGGGTCCCTTAGGAAATGGCGTTTGGCCGATGAGGAGCTTCCACAAGATGTTAGATTAGGTTTGAGAATGGAGGGAGTGAAAAATAGACTAATTAAACACTATGAGACTCCATGAGAAGACCTTGAAACCTAGACATGTTAGGCATGATCTCCTGGCTACGTGGTCAGGCTTAAGGTATGGAGATCCTGCTTCATGCCTTTCAGAAGAGACAACGTTGCCATAGGAAATGGCTCTCAAGTTCATGATTCAAGTATTCTCAAGTTATCTGGTTTACGTTCATAATAATACAACTAAAGTATTATTATGTCTTTGTTTCCTGGAAGGATTTACCTTGGAAAGGTTCTTGCTTTCTGGTTTATGGATTTATGTTCAAAGTACTGTGGATTTTGGTTCTTTTGACATTTGGCATTTTTGGATTTCTACTATTTTGTATTTCTTATTCTGCTGATGGAGCCCCTGGTGGCACAATGGGTTAAACTCTTGTGCCAGCTAGACTGCTAACCAACAGGTCAGCAGCTCAAATCCGGGAAGAGTGGGATGAGCTCCCTCTGTCAGATCCAGCTTCCCATGTGGCAACATGAGAGAAGCCTCCCACAGGATGGCAAAACATCAAACATCCGGTTGTCCTCTGGGCAACGTCCTTGCAGATGGCCAATTCTCTCACACCAGAAGCAACTTGCAGTTTCTCAAGTCAGTATTGACATGAACATTTTTTGCTGACCCTTTTTGAAATGTCATTTTCCCCTTTTAACTGCTTTCTTCAATAAATATATTTAGATTGAATTATTGGAGTCTGATGTGGTGCTGTGTGAAAAGGTGTTTACAATGCTAGAGTGCAACAAGAAGGGTCCATAGTTATGTCTATTCCTAGGATTTCCCAAGGAGAATAGCTCATTTAGAATCCAAAACCTATCAGTGATGGATAGGAGACCTTAATCTATGTGAAGAACGATTTTACTTTGGACACATTTACACTAACCACTTAGGTCAGTTTAGAACCGGCTCCATTTCCAGTTGAAATGTGCACAGTGCTTTGGAAGTATAAAGTGTGTGTGTGTGTGTGTGGGGGGGGGGGAGAGAGAGAGAGAGAGAGAGAGAGAGAGAGAGAGAGAGAGAGAGAGATATTTAGCAAAAATGTCAGCAATTATCTCCTGCTGCCCAACCATGTTCATTGGCTTGTTTTTGGCAGCCCCATCCCACCCCTGAATTTTGAATGTTAAATGCACTCCAAGGCAGGCAAATGTGTACTATATACTTTGAATTCTGCAGAGCCTATTTCAATGTGCTTTATATTTGATGCTCGCTGACACACATTAAGAGGTCAGCTTGAAGCTGGATTAAATGGTCAGTGTATATGTACCCCTTGTCTTATGACAGTACAAAGCAGAGGTCATTTTTAATTGATCAGCCTCAACTTTATGTTTTCTGGGCTATAGAACAAATTCCACCATCCTACATGTGTGTTTTATCCAGATATGAGAAACCAGGAATGAAAAGACAGCATTCTCCCTAGCTTTGCCCTTTGGTCTTCTAAACCTAAAGACAGCTTGATTTATCAGTAGGATGTCTTAGGTCCCATCTACACTGGCCATACAATTCAGTTTCTGAATGTGGATTATCTGCTTTAAATTGGATTATATGTCTCTACACCGCCATAGAATCCAGTTTAAAGCAGATAACCTACATTCAGAAACTGGATTACATGGCAGTGTAGGCTTCAGTAAATTACATAATTCCACAGACAACACTGTTTGTACTAGGAATATAGTTCTCCACTAAATTTCTTCTTGAATGTAGCAGTAAATAATTTCAGCCCCCCCCCCCCCCCCCCCGCCAGCAAGAAAGTTTTCAAAAATCATGCTGTTTTCAAAGCTATTTATTTATTTATCCTGTGCTGGGCTGTGGCGCAGGCTGGTGAGCAGTCAGCTGCCAGCTGCAACAAATCACTCTGACCAAGAGGTCATGAGTTCAAGGCCAGCTCGGAGCCTGCGTTTGTCTCTGTCTCTGTTCTATGTTAAGGCATTGAATGTTTGCCTTATATGTGTGCAATGTGAGTCCCCTTTGGGGTGAGAAGGGCGGAATATAAATACTATAAATAAATACATAAATAAATAAATAAATGTTTCCTATGATTTTTAAAGCAGAAAATGCATTTCTATATATATAAAAATAACATTTTAATATTATTTTCTGTGCAAATCATCTATGTGCATATTTTACACAAAATAAAACTCAAATTATTTCTTTTCTGCATAGAAAACAACATTTTATGCATAAAAACAATATTTCAACAAAGTATTAATCACAGTGTAGAAAATGCTTGGGGTTTTTAAAAAGATAATTCTGTTTTTGTGCAAATTAACCATGTCAAAATTTTGTCCAGAATAAATCCCCAATTAGAGCACATGCAATATTATTTTAAATGCGGAAAATGTTGTTACCCGTGCAAAAAAATTACCCTAAAAAAACCAATTACTTGCAAATTTTTGGCAAAATAAATCCTGAATGATAAAGTTTCTCATCAGGTCAGGATTCTTCTTGATTGGAAATATTCTCAGAAGTCCAGAATTTTTTTTTGTCAATGATGTCTCAAATATGATTTCTAACAATTTTTCTGAATATTTTTAATACTCTTGTTAGTTTGTGTCAGAAATAAGGCTCAATTTACGTTGCCATCTAATCAACCTGGATCACCATTGTCATCATTCAGTCTCATGTAGTGGCCTATTCTGATTTTAATTGTTTGATTCTTTTTGCTTTGGTAACATCCCCAATATGGGTGCCACTAGTGTTTCCGATTAAATAGAAGTGGCTGCAAGGTAGGCTTTTTGCAACTGCTAACAAAAAGAGACAGCCTGCCAGTGCTAAACGATGTAGTTTGCTAATCCAGTGGTAGGGAGCTGCTTTAAAGGGCTTTTTCTTCAGTGCATCCAAGCATAGGCAGCACAATTAGCAACTGCAGTGGGAATTTGCTGCAAAGGGCATTACTTGATGACTGAAAGAAAAAATATATGGAGGGAACTAGTGGTTGAAGGTGGGGGGGGGGGGAGAGAGAGAGAGAGGAAGCGAGATTTGACAAAATCTTTTGCCTGTTTTCAAACTAAACATGTTTCTTTTTCTCTATATGTAATAATTGTTCTGATTTCTTTACTATGGATAGTAGACTCCAAAACCACAACCAGTTTCAACTCAAAAGAGTCTTCATCAGGTGGATTGTAGTCTATTCTTTAAGTTGTTTTTCTGAGTTTTTTTTAATATGGATCCTATAGGGAGCATATATTGTGGCTACAGGTTATTTTCAATACACATAGTTACATGAGACATACAAGATACATAACAAAGATAATGTAAAAGTTATACTCACAGAAAGATCTATGTTTTAACATGCATATTCTGCAAGCAGTTTGATTCCAATGCAAGTATGAAGCTGAGTAACTAATCTCACTGTTAATATGGGAAGCACATTGGTCGGTGGTTGTAAAGTAATGTAGTTGCTGTTACTCCTGAATCACGTTTAAAGGCAGACTTTCAATCTTTACAAGAAACAGTCATGAGTTGGTATTGTTCAACCCCTTCGGATGTTCCATTTGGAGTGTGAAAATCCAAAAAGATTCACGCTGTAGGAGCTTTGTCTGGAAATCTATGCCCTTGGAAGGTGTGACAACTTCGAGAATCTGGATCCAGAGTGATTCAGGGTTGTGTTTTAAATCTCCAAAATGCTTATAGAAAATCAAATCAGTAGAATGTTTCCTGATCTTACTTTTGTGCTCTATAATACGGACTTTGACTGCTCGTTTGGCCTATGTACATTAGTGAGCAGGGACACGTGATGGTATAAATTACCCCCTCAGTGGAGCAAGTAACAAAATGGTTTATTTTATATTGAAATTTAATGTGATGATTCTTTAAAAACTTTGCCTGTACGAATTGTGGGCATATGGAGCAATGGTGACAAGCGAAATTTGAATTTAGTAATGTATTGTTTGGAATCTAAATCCGAATGAATCAAAATGTCTTTGATGTTTTGTGTTCTCCTGTGGGCGATAAGAGGGGGATGTTCACAACTTGGTATGTCACTTACCAAATTCCAGTATTTTCTCACTGTTTTTATTACATGTTTAGATAGGTTGGTCAATGTAAGAGGTCACACTACTCTGTTGTCTCTAGATCTGATCTTGTCTTCTAATATAGTGGTTCTCGAGTCTCTACTTACTTTGACACTAGCCTTATGAATCAAATGTTCTGGAGACCCTTTATTTCTAAATTGATTTTTCAATGTTTCCAAATTATATTCAAAGTCTTGTGGCAGTTACGCTTGATTCTTAACATCTGTGCATATGGTAAGTTTTTTTAAAGATGTAAACTGTGGTAACTGCTATAATGTAAAAATGCATTTCTGTTGGAGGGTTTTTGGTAATTGTTGACTATCAGTTTATTGTTATCTTTAATAACCTTTACAACCAAATACGCTGCACTGTTGGAATTGATATTGCCAGTGAATTTGATATGGGGATGAATAGAGTTGGCCCATGTCAGAAGTTCCTGTGCTGTTTGATAATCTTGCATTATGATAAAAACATCATCTATATATCTACAGTATAGAATCATAGAATCATAGAATATTAGAGTTGGAAGAGACCTCATGGGCCATCCAGTCCAACCCCCTGCCAAGAAGCAGGAAATCGCATTCAAAGAACCCCCGACAGATGGCCATCCAGCTTCTGCTTAAAAACCTCCAAAGAAGGAGCCTCCACCACCGTCCGGGGGAGAGAGTTCCACTGCCAAACAGCTCTCACAGTGAGGAAGTTCTTCCTGATGTTCAGGTGGAATCTCCTTTCCTGTAGTTTGAAACCATTGTTCCATGTCCTAGTCTGCAGGGCAGCAGCAAACAAGCTTGCTCCCTCCTCCCTATGACTTCCCCTCACATATTTGTACATGGCTATAATGTCTTCTCTCAGCCTTCTCTTCTGCAGGCTAAACATGCCCAGTTCTTTAAGCTGCTCCTCAAAGGGCTTGTTCTCCAGACCCTTAATCATTTTAGTTGCCCTCCTCTGGACACTTTCCAGCTTGTCAACATCTCCCTTCAATTACGGTGCCCAGAATTGGACAGAATAGAGGGGTAGCATGACTTCCCTGGATCTAGACGCTATACTCCTATTTATGCAGGCCAGAATCCCCTTGGCTTCACATTGTAGGCTCATGTTTAACTTGTTGTCCACAAGGACTCCAAGATCTTTTTCACACATACTGCTGGCAAGCCAGGCATTCCCCATTCTGTATCTTTGCATTCCATTTTTTCTGCCGAAGTGCAAGTATCTTGCATTTGTCCCTGTTGAACTTCATTTTGTTAGTTTCGGCCCATCTCTCTAGTCTGTTAAGATCGTTTTGAATTCTCCTCCTTTCTTCTGGAGTGTTAGCTTGATGATCGTACCTTCTAACCCTTGGTCTAAGTCATTAATAAAGATGTTGAACAGAACCGGGCCCAGGATGGAACCCTGCGGCACTCCACTCGTCACTTCTTTCCAAGATGAAGATGATGAGCACCCTTTGGGTTCGTTCACTTAGCCAATTACAGATCCACTGTATTTCACCGCATGATCAAAAACAGGATTTTGTGTATGGTTCAAAATAAATTTAACCTCTAAATAATTCATAAATAGATTGGCGATGGATGGAGCAGCTGCACTCCGTATAGCCACTTGAGGCACTCTCTCATTTCCACTTTAGCTTGGGTGGTGGTGGTGGTTGTGTAAACCATCCTGAAGCTAATCTGGCATATGCTATTCTGGATCAGCCTCCAGATAATGGGACAGTGTAGATCTGCCCCATCTTAGCTTGGGTTGTTGGGAACTGCAATTCAACAACAGACACAAAATTCCTACCCTTGATTCAATATATCTGACCCACATCTAATATGCATTTTCTTGCTCATATTTTATGCTTTCACTTCATTTCCAATTTACAGCAATCCTAAGGTAACTCTATATTTTCTTGGCATCATTTGTTCAAAGAAGATATACCTTTGCCTTCCTCTAAGGCCGAAAGTATGTGGCTTTCCCATGGTCACTCATTGCATTTCCATGGTTAAATGGTGGGAAAGCTGGCATGATGATGATTATAATTACTATTATCATTTCCATCTCTGACCTAAAGGCCATGCACAGTAGCTAATGAAGAATGGGAGCAATCAGTTGAGTGAGTACCAGTATGGGAAATTAATTGGAGAGATTGATTAAATGGGAGGTATTTGGGGTGATCTGCATGGGATATTAATTTGGAGACAGGTACAAATTGATTTAAGAATTTAATTGGCAAGAGCTAGACGAGTAATTAATGGGATAGTAAATGTATTGGTAGCAAATGGATTTAAATGGTAAATGAAAAGGCTGCCCTGCTATGAATTAAAATTCAAATAATAAGAAGGTCCTTTTGGTGGTAAGAACTGATTGACACTGAAGTAGAATGCATTTTAAGATAACGGGCACTTTTTGGAAGGTGTAAAGCAGAGGCTAATTGGGCATCACCTAGGGTTGCTTCAGCAATGAATTTCTTGGATTGTATGTCCTTCAAGAGGATTTCTAACTACAATTCTATAGAGTTTTGTTGGTGGTTGTGTTTTGGTTGTGTTCCCTGATGACATGATATATTTGCACTTTTAGCACTTTGGCCTAGATCCTTTGAACCCAATCCATGATTTTAACACTTTATCTTGTATGTGGTTTTTATGACTTGTTTTTATTGTCTGATTGATTGGTTTTATTGTTTTGTTTTTATATTGTTCTGTTTGAGCTTGGCCCCATGTAAGCCGCCCCGAGTCCCTTCGGGGAGATGGGGCGGGGTATAAGAATAAAATTATTATTATTATTATTATTATTATTATTATTATTATTATTATTATTACCTTCAAATCATTTCCAAACAATGTGACCCGAAGTTGAATCTATCAACTCATATGAGTGTGTGTGACTCACCCAAAATTACCCACTAGATTTCCATGACTGAGCAGGGATTTGAATCCTTGTCTTCACAGTCATACTACATCACACTGGCCCTTTGGCATCTGTAAATTAAGGCAATCTCCCCCCCCCCTTCTTGTAATGCACTTCCTTGTTTTGATATGTTGTACAAATAGCCACCTTTTTAGTAGAGTATTCCCATCTCCCTGGAGACAAAAATCGGTCAGTATTTTATAAGACAAATGGGGACTGCCAACCACTTAGAACAGGGCAAATCATGAACCATGTCATATTCTTGATATAATAACTGCATCTCTTCTTAGGGAAAAAGTCCATTGTAAATTAGCATTCCAGGTGATATGAAGAAATCAGATATATGAAGAGAGCAGCAGAGAGAAAGCTGAAAATAATGTTGGTGATAGCTTGTGAAATGGAGTTCTATGTCAAAGTTTAATGTGTTGGAACCATACTATTTTTTCCTAGCTTAACAATCTAATGTTGTATGTGTTTTTAGCTGCTTGTTTATTTGATTTCTTCTCCACCTTTCTCTCAGGGTGGAATTGATGTTGTACAACAAATAACTTTTGATGAGGATGAAAAGAATCCAGACTTTACAACCACATGTCTATCCAAAACTGAAACTCATAAATATGATTTATTCTCAGAAAAATCTAGGAAATGTTACCTTTGGGGCTACAAGTCCAAGAATCTCCCAGCCAGCAGGGATAATGACAATTAGATTATGGAAGATGGGGTTCAAAATGCAACATTTTTGAGTTTTGATTGGGAATATGTATGTACTAGACTTGTGCGCAGATTTGTTTTCCTTCAGTACCTATGTACGCTAAGGGGTGTAACACTGATCAGCAGGGTCTGTCCTTGTCAGAAGCCCTCTCAGGTCCCGACCTCACAGTCTCTGCAAGTGAAAGAGACCTCCTCCACCACCAATATGGAAAACTATAATGCAACATACAAAGAAACCAACCCAGTGCTCCTGCAGCTCTTGGACACCTTTCCTTCCCTCCTATGCCTCCCGCTACCACTATCTGAGGGTCTGCAGCCCCCTCCTCTGCTTCATTGGGTTTTTCCCAGGTGAAAGAGGATGCAACAGAAGCAGCAGCAACAATAGCCAGGCTTCCATCTCGCGAAGTGAACTTGATACCCATCTGTGTCAGCGGAAGGAAGAGAGACTGAGGCTAACTTACTTAGGCGATCCCTCGCAGTTCAAGGATGATGGTCCTCCATCTTCACTATCTTGGGGATGGATCCGTAGATGGCTGAAGAGACCTATTCTTGATCTGCGTGTTCTCCTGCAGTGAGGACATCGGTTTCCAGGTGGAAGGCGGTCTCGGTCAGGGTTGGCTTCACGAGCCTTCCTCTTAGCACGTTTCTCCCTTAGGCCCTCCATTAGTGCCTCTTCGAACTCCGCAGCACTGCTGGTCACAGCTGACCTACAATTAGAACGCTCAAGGGCCAGGGCTTCCAAGTTCTCAGTGTCTATGCCACAGTTTTTAAGGTTGGCTTTAAGCCCATCTTTAAATCTCTTTTCCTGCCCACCAACATTACATTTACCGTTCTTGAGTTCAGAGTAGAGTAGCTGCTTTGGGAGATAGTGATCGGGCATTTGGACAACGTGGCCAGTCCAGCGAAGTTGATGGCGTAGGAGCATCGCTTCAATGCTGGTAGTCTTTGCTTCCTCAAGCAAGCTGACATTTGTCTGCCTGTCTTCCCAAGAGATTTGCAGGATTTTTCTGAGGCAACGCTGATGGAAACGCTCCAGGAGTTGGGTGTGATGTCTGTAGACCGTCCTCATTTCGCAGGCGTAGAGCAGGGTTGGGAGGACAATGGCTTTATAAACAAGCACCTTGGTATATCTACGGATGTCCTGGTCATCAAACACTCTCTGCTTCATTCTGAAAAATGCTGCACTCGCAGAACTCAGGCGGTGTTGTATTTCAGTGTCGATGTTGACTTTTGTGGAGAGGTGGCTGCCAAGGTAGCGGAAGTGGTCAACATTTTCTAATGTTACACCATTAAGCTGTATTCCTGGCATTGCAGAGCGATTAGCTGGTGCCTGTTGGAAGAGCACTTTGGTTTTCTCAATGTTCATTGAGAGGCCAAGCTTCTCGTATGCTTCTGCAAAGGTGTTTATAGTGGCTTGTAGGTCTTCTTCTGAGTGCACACAGACTACATTGTCATCAGCATATTGGAGTTCTATAACAGATGTTGTGGTGACCTTGGTTTTGGCTTTTAGTCCACTGAGGTTAAATAGCTTGCCTTCTGTCTGATAGATTATTTCCACTCCGGTGGGAAGCTTCTCATCAACAAGGTGAAGTATCATAGCAATGAAGATGGAAAATAAGGTAGGGTTTTTCCCAGTTGAAGGAAGATGCAACAGAAGCAGCAGCAGCAACAGCCAGGCTTCCAGCTCGCGAAGTGAACTTGACACCCATCTGTTTCAGCGGAAGGAAGAGAGACTGAGGCTAAACACAACCAAGGGCCAAGTAGCTGCTCCTCCCTCCCTCCCTCAGCCTCTCTCTCAGGAGACAGACCCGGCACCACAGGAACCTCAAAGTCAAGCTGCATCCTGGAGAGAGAATCCAAGCCAGGGGCCACCTCATCCCCATTTCCCCAGGGTCCACCCCTAGTTGCCTGCCCTCTTCCCCCCTCTTCCCCAGGCCTCGGTGGCTTCCTTTCCAATGAAGGAAAGGTGATCCAGAGCCACTTTCTCACTCACGCATGGGCAAGAGAGGGGATACTCCAGCGAGGATAGCTCCACAGAGTTCCAATTCATCATTTTTTTCTTCCCTGGGCCTCCTTAAAATACCTTGGAAAACTGTGTGGCGTGGTACTGGTGCTGGGAGTCTGGAGAGAAACTGTGTCCGCCCGCCTCTCCTCCACAGTAAAACAGGATCCAAATTGAGTTATAACTCTGATGCTTTTTTAAAATCCAGGTCATAATGAATGCTATGGAAGGGGAGCCTCTGGGAAGTCCCCCCAATAATGGGCTGGATAGAGTGTTTTTTTAACCCTGTTGCTGACACCCAGGCTGAGGCTCCTTTGAAGGGAAGAAAGGAAAGGCTCCCAGAGGAAAAGGGGACCTCGTAAGTTTCCCATTTCTGCCAATGGTCTGAAAAAAATGTTGTTGTTTTTTTTCAGATGTGGAATGAAAACCCCATTTGGCAGCACATCCATTTTCAGGAGATGTTGGAAAATGGATATGGGGGACTTCCGGTATCAGGCAAGCAGAAACGGATAGTGATTCACATGAAATGCAGAAACCTAGTATGCACAGCCTATGCAAAGTTACTTGAAAATAAGCATCACGGAACATAGAAGAAGGGAGTTGTACCCTGGTCTTCATTTGACATTTGATGGAGCAGGGTGGGTGCAGTTATGCTTTAGATAACTTCAAATGTGCAGATCCTGGTTTCAAATAAGTTATAAAAATGGTCTAATAAGGGAATCAGAGTAAGTCACACATAAGTCAGCATAAAATTAGCCCCTGGATTCCATGCTTTGTTCAGAACTGTGCAAGCCAAAGAGAAGTTTGATACCAACTTTGGAGGAACTTTCCATGAGGCTGTGGTTGTCACCAGATAATATCAAGGCTAATAGTTTGGCAGAGATTTTAATAAAGGATAAGAATCCTATTTAAATAAAAATGCCATCTGATTAGCACAGAAGTCAGTCTCTCCTTTGTTCTCAGTCTGATAAAACCCTTATCCATTTGCAAATCTCTACCAAGCTTGTGTGCCTTCTTAATGCCTTGAAGCCAAGAACTCCTGATGCTGAACATGTGTTGCATAAAAAATGATTCAATTAAAATAAGGGCTCTTATTTCTTACTATTAAAGTATTGCTTCCTTTGTTGTGTGCAGCAATAGATAAAGATCATTATGCTGGGCCACCTTTTTCTTCTCCACCCTCTAAATTAGAAGTCTTTTTTCCTTAATTTGTTAGTAAAATCATTGATTTTAAGTCACCAGTAATATCCAGGAGTAAGGAGTTATTTTTTCCCATTATAGAGGTTCTGACATTATGTTTGTCATTTGTTTCAACAACATGCCATGAAACCACAAAAGAAAGATCCAATCTCGGTGAAAAGGCATCAGTAGCATTTATTCCATTTTGATGGCAAATTGTTCCAATGCTTAATTATTCTTACATGCATGCTGGGGGGGTGTTATCTTTGTATGGACAGACACATTTTCTTTTTTAGAGTGAAAGTAGATTTATAGAATAAGGGCTGTACCACAAAACGACTTTCTATAGTTCCCTTATGGATTCAAACTCCAGCATTCTAAAGTAGTTTAGCAGCCAATGGAAGCACCCAATGATTAAAGTGGAGTCTGGGAAGAAAAATTACTACTCCCATTATGGCAACATCCCACACAAATGGGAAAAACTATTAGAAGGAAATTGCTAATCTGGGAACCTGGTCTGGCCACATCTCTACCTCCTTATTCAGTAAAGTCCTAGCTGAAAGTGTCATGGCTGGTCAATTTTTTCCCAGCTGGGCCAAAAAAGAAAAAGAAAAGAATGCATACCTATTGGTTCAGCCCAAGATGTTTTGCTTCCTTGGTTGAATGACAAGTTGAACCTCTTATTTCATCCATAGAAACTAATGTCAGTTGAATACTGTCCTTCACCACACTTGAAATAAGCAGGCTGGTAATGTGGACTGTTATTTTCTGACACTCCAGTGCCACTTGTTAGCAGCTCCACTTGTTTTCTGCTCAAATGAATCCATTCAGGAGTAGATCCAATGCTATTGTAGGAGCAAGGTAATGCAGTCATTTGCACAATAACTGAAAAAGTTGCTAACTTGGGCCAGATGCATCTTCGCCTGCTTGTTCAGTTAGTGGCTTTTTCTCATCATGTCATATATGATTTCTTGGGATAAAGCTATTTCTATCTGGCTCATCCTTATTTTCATTTTGAGTCTAAATAAACAGAATCTGGATTCCATTTTTTTCTTAGAAAGGCTTCCATACATTGGTCTGCATGCTTGAGACTTTATGAAGAAAATTTGTTTAATGTACAAAATTATTTGAAATAGTGTGTATAAAATTATTTTCTGGCTATGTGTGTAAGGTATATATGAAACACTAATGAATTTTGTGTCTAGACATGGCTCCCATTTCCATCTTGTTATGTATATGCAGATATTCCAAAACCTGGAAAAAAATCCAAAATATTGAACATTTCTAGTTCCAAGCATTTTGGATAATGGATACTTAACCTCTAATGGCATTTGGATACACCTACTGATTAGCTTTATGGATTGTCAAGTAGAATGTACTAGGAAAGCCACTGATAAACACAGCATATGTAATGACAATTAACATCCATTGAAAAAGATCTAGATTAGTGAAATCAATTAATGCTGTCAATCCACTTCTGAACTCCTCACCTTTTTTGCACTATAAATTAATGGGTAGGTATTTTAATTTAGAATGAACTACCCAATGATGACAGTGATTTTGCAATTTTTTTCCTTTTACCAACGATATGGGTATGACCAAGAGCCCTTCCAAACAAGGAAAATATTTGTGAAAGTGTCAGGCATAGTAATTTTATTTTGAATACTCAGATTACTTTTTCTTCACCCTAAGGTATTTCCTGGGAACTCCTGATATTATTAAGACTTTATTACTTCTGCCTCCTAGGTCAGTTTAACTTAATCTACTTTCCCCACTGAAATGATATATATTTCACTATGGGCCTCTTCAGATGGGGACAGGCAGGGGAATGTGTGTGTGTGTGTGGGGGGGGGGGGAGAGAGAGAGAGAGAGAGAGAGAGAGAGAGAGAGAGAGGAGGAAATCATCTTCTGCTGTCAAGATCCCATGCTTTTCCATCTTCTGCAATGTCAACGGTTAGTTGCCATCACACATTCTCTGTCTGCATTTCCCTACTTCTATTTGTCTTCTTTCATTGGGAAACAGGTAGTATCAGACTCTTGAAAACACAGCCTTCCCTCCATTTCCCTGCACTGCCACAATGGAGTCCCACAGGCAACCACCTTACGTCATGTGATGGCCTCTGTGGGAGTCCATTTCAATGGGGCAGAGAAAAGGAGAGAATGTTGGGATAAGGTCCTATAGCAGTTTGTTTGCTTTGTTCGCTTTGTTCACTGGCTGTGATTAAAATAAGTGTTTACAAATGGAAAATCAAAAGGTAACTTATTAAAAATACCGCAGCTAGATATAGAGGCATGGTGATGGGGGCATGGAACAAAATCTGTAAAATCTGACAAAGAGATGGGCTGAAAATAACGAAATGAAGTTCAACAGGGACAAATGCAAAATACTTCACTTCGGCAGAAAAAAATGGAATGCAAAGATACAGAATGGGGAACGCCTGGCTCGACAACAGTACGTGTGAAAAAGACCTTGGAATCCTCGTGGACAACAAGTTAAACATGAGCCTACAATATGATGCAGCTGCTAAAAAAGCCAATGGGATTCTGGCCTGCATAAATAGGGGTATAGCATCTAGATCCAGGGAAGTCATGCTAACCCTCTATTCTGCTTTGGTTAGACCATTCCTGGAATACTGTGTCCAATTCTGGGCACCTCAATTGAAGGGAGACGTTGACAAGCTGGAAAGCGTCCAGAGGAGGGCAACTAAAATGATCAAAGGTCTGGAGAACAAGCCCTATGAGAAGGCGCTTAAAGAACTGGGCATGTTTAGCCTGCAGAAGAGAAGGCTGAGAGGAGACATGATAGCCATGTACAAATATGTGAAAGGAAGTCATAGGGAGGAGGGAGCAAGCTTGTTTTCTGCTGCCCTGCAGACTAGGACGCGGAACAATGGCTTCAAACTACAGGAAAGGAGATTCCACCTGAACATCAGGAAGAACTTTCTCACTGTAAGAGCTGTTCAGCAGCTGAACTCTCGCCCTCGGACTGTAGTGGAGGCTCCTTCTTTGGAGGCTTTTAAGCAGAGGCTGGATGGCCATCTGTCGGGGGTGCTTTGAACGCGATTTCCTGCTGCTTGGTGGGGGGTTGGACTGGATGGCCCACGAGGTCTCTTCCAACTCTACGATTCTATAATTCTATGATTCTATGAACTAATTACCCCTTCAGAGTCTGTTTTGAAGCTTTGTATCCATCCATAAGAAATGTGCAGAAAGAAAAAAAAAACAAATAAATCAGAGAACCGTGAAGCCCTAGACAGGCAGCAGAAATTATAGAGCGGTTAACTCCATACCCTAAAAATACCCCATTGCTAAGCAGTAGTGGCAATGAAGATGGGCTTTTCAATGCCTGAGAGGAGTAAAATATATATTTAAGTGAAATGGAATATGAAAAATAAAATTAAGAAGGTACCTTTATTGCATTTATTTATTTTGTGTCAAAAGCATTGTACGACAAATACATTTCAAAATGATGGGGGGGGGGGGAAGGAAATCACAAGCAACTAAATAGTTTTGGACCAAAAGCGGGCAACAGCAACCGCATTGTCCGTAGCTTTAAACAACTCCTCCTCCATACATGAGGCAGGGCATTGTGGGCAAGCATACATATGAGGAGTTGTTTGTTCTGCTCCACAGTCACACAAGGTGGAGGATTCCTCCAGGTAGTGCCACCTTGCCAAGTTGTCTTTTGATCTGCCCACTCCGCTTCTCAGTCTGTTTAGGGACTTCCAAGTTGCCCATTCTTGGTTTGCCCCTGGAGGAAGACCCTCATGGGGGGCCATCCAGTTGGAATTGCCAGGTTTAGCTGCCCAGAGAGACACCCTTGCTGCTGCTGGAGGAACATCAAGAGGAGTGGTGGTTCTCATGAAGCCCTTCCGTGATTTGAGTCTGGTGGGAGGAGGCTGATAGTCATGCAGTGGATGGCTTTCACAATGTTGGACCTTTTTTCTCTCGCAGTTAGCAGCGACTTCCCGTCGCATGTCAGGAGGGGCAATGCCAGCTAACTTATAGAGTTTATCAACAGGTGTAGGTTTAAGGCATCCTGTGATTATTCTGCATGTTTCGTTTAGTGCTATGTCCACCTGCTTCGCATGGGCAGACTTTTGCCAGACAGGACAGGCGTACTCCGCAGTTGAGTAAGACAAGGCCAGGGCTGATGTTCTTATTACTTGTGGGTCTGCACCCCATGCGCTACCAGTCAGTTTCTGCAGGATGTTATTGCGTGAAGGAATTCCTGTCATCTTATAGACAACTTCATCAGTAGGGAATATGGATCAGACTTCTGGCAGGCAGCTTCAGCATGAGGTCATAATAGCCTATTGTTCCTTCAGTCAGGTGACATGGCTATTTGGTCATAATGGGAATGGCAAGCAACATCATGTAGTCACAATGGCCTTTCCCTCACTTAGAGGCAAACAGTATTAGAATGAGGTCACAATGGACTATATCTGGCTGTTATCACACCATGTTATTATACTATCATAGCCGTATTTTTACCTCAGTCTTATTGCATGATGCCATTGCTCTTCAGGAATTGTTGTTTCTAGTTTTTTGAAATTGTGCCCACCCATACTGTTGTTTCCCACAACAATTTAATAACAACTTCAGGTACAGTGATCTCATAGTGTTTTCTTCTATGAATGATCGATTCACAAAATGTTTGCATTTGACCAGATTATGC
Source organism: Anolis carolinensis (assembly GCF_035594765.1). Lineage (NCBI taxonomy): Eukaryota > Metazoa > Chordata > Lepidosauria > Squamata > Anolidae > Anolis > Anolis carolinensis. The sequence continues at coordinate 169,303,123 of NC_085843.1, read as the reverse complement.
CTTCATCAAAAATTCCCAGGGAAATCTCTGGTAGACAAACCCCAGACCTTTTCCAGATGAGGCTGATGATTTTACTAATATGTTCAACCTCTTCTTAATATTTCGTTCTGGTTTTTTTTGTTGGCTATTATATCATAACATTTTAACATATTCTACCACCCTACTGTTGTAGCCATATAGCCTCGTAATTCAGATCAAATGTGTTAAATTTTGTACTTATGAGGTAATATTCAATACATGGGTGTGGCCTGCAATAAAAATGTAAGAATCGAAACTTACCCCATGCTTTTTGTTTTAGTTTTGTAAATCTCAGAAGGTTCCCAAAGTCAGGTTTTTTTTCAGTGCAAGGAAGCAAAGCAAAGCCAAAAAGGCTGCCTTAGTGTATTGCCTTTTCTCTAAATCAATGGTGTGGGAAAATGAAGGAGCAGTATTTTCTGGAAACAGCACAGAACTCTAAGAAATGTAGTTTAGGAAGGGAGGAGCTCTGTGCCAGAGAATTCAAAAGGCCCTGTCCTAAACTACATTTCACAGAATGTGTAATGACTTTTGAACTATTTTAATGGATCACACATTTAGTATATATTAGCGTAGTGGACTGTGGATGACCACAATTCAAATCCCCACTCAACCATGGAAAACCATTGGATGATCTTAAGCAGGTCATACTTTCTCAGTTTTAGAGAAAGATCATTGTAACCTCCTGCTGAACAAATCTCGCCAGGAAAAAATTGTTATTGGTTCAACATGTGATCACAATAGGTCTAAAATGCCATGAGGGCATATAATGATATACCCTCTAACACAGGGGTTCACAAACTTTTTCATCTGTGGGGCCCTTTTTGAAGCAAAAGGTTATCGTGGGCCCCCAAGAAATGTTTATATATTATTTATTTATTTATTTATTTATGTATTTATTTATTTATTTACAGTATTTATATTCCACCCTTCTCACCTCGAAGGGGAATCAGGGCGGATCACATTATGTACATATAGGGCAAACATTCAATGTCCATAAACACATCGAACCGAGACAGAGACAACAGACAGACAGATGCAGAGGCAATTTAACCTTCATCCTGAGGGGATGTTCAATTCTGTCCACTGGGGGGAGCAGCTGCTTCAACATCCACTCTTATGGCACCTCCTCACTTCCTCATTCCAACGTTGTAAATTAGTTAAACTTTCCTCCCCACTTTTTTATAAGTGGTACCTTATTTCCTACTTGATAGATGCAACTATCTTTCGGGTTGCTAGGTCAGCAACGAGCAGGGGCTATATTTTATTTTTTTAATTGACAGGTGCTCACCCCGCCACTGGCTGGCCTCGAACTCATGACCTCATGGTCAGAGTGATTTATTGCAGCAGCTGTTTACCATGTATCTATGTATCAGGCATGGGCTGGGCCAGTGGCAGATGGATGATAGTGTTTCTGTGAATTATTTTACAGTGCAAAAAAGGAATGAAGGAACAATACAATATTTAAAATTAAGAACAATTTTAAGCAACATAAACTTAACAGTATTTCAGTGGAAGACCCATCCAGTCCAACCATTTTCTGCCATGCAGGAAAAGCATAATCAAAGCAAATTGCTTCCCAGCCTTTGTAATAATATAACAGCAGCAGCAGCAACAGAAACCACAGAAGCCATCTAGTCCAACTGCTTTCTGCCATACAGGAAGAACACAATTAAAATTCAAATAATTTCCCTGAATTTCTCAGGAGGAGGAAAGAGGAAGTAGGAAGCATCATGGCACCAAGCGTTCCCTGGAGAACAGTTTAAGGACCCCCTGCTCTAAAATGTCAGTTTAAAATAAGGACATATATGGCCATGGCCAAGCAACAACACAGTGTGGTCAAAAGGGCAAAAGTGACTAATTAAAAACGCACAACCTAGGAGAGGTTATTGCATTTTATTCTTGCCTAGCTCATTGGGAAATACAGGTGTCCTCCCTCCCTCTTTTCTCCCCCTTGTCAGCAAATAGAGTACAAATTGCTTTTTCACGTTGAACTAAGAATTGCAGCAATTGAAAGGAACTGAGTACAATAGTGAAAACTGTAAAAGAGAGAAACTAGAACATTTTAAAACCACTGAAAAAACAGATAAAATTGGGAAAGATGGTATGAACATTCTGCTTAAAACTTGAGAATAATGTGCACTTTTTTTTTACAAACACATGCCTGCACACACAATAGAACAATACAAAACATTGCAGCACATGGCCACTGAGCTTTTAAAAGATATATTTTAAGTTAAGGATCAAATATCAAAAACGAAACAAGTATTGAAACATATTTGCCAGGAACAAATAACCTCAGGTATATATTTGGGGAAAAGGAACAATTTCTAGAGATAAGCAGCAGGTGGTCTGCCTACTCAGATCAAATTAGCTGAAAATGAAGGAAAATAAGTTTCTGGGTCTTATGAAGTTTTTTTACAGGCATCTATACAGGTAATATACTCCAGGGATTTTTTTTTATTCTCCATATGTTAAAAACAAATAAGATTTTGAATAGTGATTTACAAACATTACTAGTGACAACCTTAGATATGCATCCTGACTCTTTCTGAAGAGCTTGGAAGCTTTCACAATATTTTGTGTCCTTTGGAGGGCCAATAAAGAGTAGTGTCGGCCATTCCCCCTTCCTGCACATCCGGTTGGATGAGTATGCCCAACTCAACGAAAAGTGAATCACTTCCCTTTTAAATTTTAGTATTTTTCCCTATTGGAGGAAGGGGTATGTGGGTTGTTCAAGCCTTGTTGGGTGGGGGGGATATTGTGTGGGGATAGTATTCGAATGCTAGACTGGGAAATGAGCCATGAAACACAATGTGATTGTGAGCTAGTCACTTGTTCCGAACCTGACTTACTTCACAAGGTTGTTACGAGGACAAAGTGGGCTTTGTATGCTATTATGTTGGAAGAAAGTTAGAACATAAATTAAATGAATGAATATATAGATAAATACCCTAAATCCTAATATATACATCTAAAAATTAATCAAAAGTCAATATATAATCCTTGATTGATATATCCACAGATCAGCATACCTTAATGCTTATAAAAAAGGAACCACCCCCATCTCATGAGAAGAACAGGAAAAGATAAGAGCTTAATCAGTCCTAGGAAAATTTAGAAGACGCACCAATCCCCTCCATGTCTCCAATGTGGTGCTGCTTCTGGCCTTTTTGAATGTATGGATGGAGAAATGGTGGTGGTGGTGGTGGTCAGGACTGGTTGCCCCTTGAGCCTAGATTAGTGCTTTCCCCCTTTGCAGAATGACTCTCAATTTATCCATGAATTACATCAAAATCCATAATTCAGTAAGTGCAGTCCTAGAAACATTCTCTGTTTACCCAAATGTCTTTGGTCTTCACATTTGTCTCTTTGCAGTATTTGTATACCCAGTTACCCATCTATATGCATTTCAAATGAGTTAATGGTTAGTGGGAACAAAGTAAAGTCTGAACCCTATCGGTGATAAATTTGCAAATAGTGATCTGCAGCTGTGATTTATATTAGATCTTGATTCTTTCTTTTATAAAGATGTGATGATAGAAGTCCCACGTTACGTCTGTGTCCTGTGGAAGGAGCTTACTTTGAGAATACCAAATAATGATTGCATTTTAATGCTCCGGACCCAAAGAAAATGCTAAGTATTTGTTATGACCACAAAATAATTTGCCTGATACTGAGTCAGAATTCTAGTCCATCTAGCTCAGTATTGTTTACAAGACTAGTATCACCTTCCCAGTACAGTAGAGTCTCACTTATCCAACACTCGTTTATCCAACGTTCTGGATTATCCAATGCATTTTTGTAGTCAATGTTTTCAATACATCGTGATATTTTGGTGCTAAATTCGTAAATACAGTAATTATTACATAGCATTACTGCATATTGAACTACTTTTTCTGTCAAATTTGTTGAATAACATGATGTTTTGGTGCTTAATTTGTAAAATCATAACCTAATTTGATGTTTAATAGGCTTTTCCTTAAGCCCTTCTTATCCAACATCTTCGCTTATGGAGAATCATACTCACTTAGAGAATAAGGAGAAATTGTATATCCTTCTACAGGGTTCAGATAAAAACTCTATTTTAAAACTGGCCCTTTTTACACAAAAAGCGCTGGCCATTCGTGAGAAGATGGAAGCTGAAGCTGATATATTATTGCCATTAACAAAATCCAAACTTAAAATTTACTATGGACAAGACACTTGTTTTACTTACCCCTGTCCTCGTTCAAACCTTACCTTAGGAAATTACTAATTTTAACCTTTTTACTCTGTATTTGTCTAGAAGCGGGTTATTAGGCCGCAGGTCGGGATGTTTTGTATCTTTACATGGTTTTATTGTATGTATATGTAAGTGTGTACATATTGTATGTTTTACATGTTTTGATATGGTCAAAAGTGACTAATCAATAAAGAATTGTTGTTGTTGTCATATTCGCTTATCCAACATTCTGCCGGCCCATTTATGTTGGATAAGTGAGACTCTACTGTATTTCAGATTGAATTTTTTCTCCCAGCTATCTCTGAAGATGCTAGGATTAAACCTTCTGAATACAAAACATGTGCTGTACCATTGATCTTCAGCTTCTCCAATATTAATTGTGGTGTTACATGTGATTGTGAATTTGTAAGTCTCTGTGTTGAGGACAATTTCCTGCCAAAACTGTAGGTGACTAAATTTGGACCTCAATTGTTTTTTACTCTTCACTCTTTTGCTGTGGAATAAAATATGGAGAACTATTTTCTATCTTTTTTCCCTTTGAAGTACTCCGAAGATGGCCTCTCTTTTGTCCTAGACTCAAATGCCATTTTAACAGCAGTGATAGATTTCTTTGGCTTTTCAAGCTGGTAATAGGAAATTTGAGGGTTTATCTGTCATAGACTTCCATTATTTAGATTCGGAAAATTCTTTTGTGAAGTAGCTCAGTCATTCTCAGGAATATTGAAAGCAAAGCTACAACTTCTTTTTGTGTAATTTTAAATGGCACATAGGTTTATTTCTTATATCTCATTTTAGTTCTTCATCGTTTCTTATATTCATTTTCTGTAATGTTCATGCTAATTGAATGCCCTGATGCCCATAATCATGATCCCATTGTTAGCTACCATTAGTGATGCTTCCACCACACCCTTCCCCACCCCCACCCCAAACAACAGTAAGAGTGAACAATTGTGTGAGGGGCAGGAGGCAGCTTTAGCCCCCACATTCCCCATGTATACACCTGCATGGACATGTCAGAACTGACATCACTTCAGGGCACATTTTGAGATACATTTTGTCTGATTTCAGAATTTTAAACACAAAGTCTCTGGTGTTAGGCATCTGTGGGGCAAGTGAGTTAAACGTCTACAATTTCAGTTATCCCGTGGTGCTTTGTATCATTTTCAGGTGAAAAAGCACACGAAACACAGCTTGGGTACTTTTGAAAAAAAATCTGAGAGGGCATCAGGGCTTCCTAATTGGCCTTCAGGGGTAATAAATTGGTATTCGAGAACCACATGAATCAGATGGACAAAAATATTTTGGGATGGTGAGTGGTTCAAGATGGTGACCAACTAGCAGGTCCTGAACAAAGCTCCTGAATGGAGACCAACCTCACCCCAGCTGACCCAAGACCCACAGCCCAAAATGCTATCCAGAGGCAAGAAAAGAATCTGGACCAGCCCCAGTAATGAAACAGTGACCTAAAAATCATCCAAAACAGAGAAACAGATAAGAATTGACCTTCTAGATAAGATACTACCTTCCCACCACAGAGATGACAAAAATGTCAGTAATACATCTACAGTTTCAGGTCCCAAATCACCTACCCCAAATGCAGCAATAACAAGACTGGTCTCTTCCCCGACCCTCTGAGGGTCCAGCCCATGACACTCTCCAGATTAGAGAAGTTACAGCAATAATCTCTTGGGACATTTATCCTACCCCCCCCCCCCCCCCCCACACACACACACACTCAAATACATCACTCAACCCTGCCACAAGATCTGTCTGCTGTCAGCGGAAACTGCACTAGCTAAATGTCATTGTAGGCAAGGTGGAAAACTTCCCAAAATCTCTTGATCAGAATTCCCCCCAGGGCAAACAATGGGTTAACAACACAGCAACACTTTGCCACACTGGCAGGGAAGCCTCCTTATTAACTGCCATAAATCACAGTAAACCAGCTGCTACAAAAAGCTAACAGTGAGTCTTACAAAAAACTAAGCTCTTAATACAAATTCACCAAAATGGCTATAAATGAAACAACAGACAGCATATTTTAACCTTTTTATCCCAATTATTACACTACCAACATACATCAATCAATCTAAAAGATCATTACACTGGGGAACAATTTTTAACATAATTCCTGTTGAGTTCATTTTTTCAGCTGTTTTAGACTTAAATAGTTATGCTGACTTCAAAACTACAGTTAGTTTTCTTCTATCATGTCAAGTTTTTCTCTACAGCTTATCTTCATGCGACCACTCCAAGCTGGATCGAGGGAATCACTAGTGCTCTTCTATTGGCTGAGAGCAAACCTTTCTCAAGTGGGGAAGCTTGGGGGGTGACCGTGGAGACCAGTGAAAAGTTAGTACTTGTCTAGGCTATTCAATTACACATGAGACAGTGTAGTGAGAGGTTGTGTGCTGCTCTATATAGTGAATAATATCTAGAGTGTAGTCCGAGTTGTCTGTAAACAAGAAGTTAGAAGAATTAATTATTTTTATTTACATTCATACTTATTTACTTTCTATCAGATCATGTCTGCCTCTGCTACTTCTCATCATAAGTGCCTAAACTACCCTGATACATTTTGTTATATCTATGGCCGTTTCACCACTTCTAGTCAAAGGACAAACATCAGTGCATTTGTCAGTCAAGCCTATTTTGCATATTTTGTGTAAAACTTGGTGATCATGATAAGTATTGATTACTAAGTATTGATTCTATAAGTATTGGGCCCATCACAAGGTGTGCAAGCAGTGTGTCCAGAGTTTATAGATGTGGATGAAGGAAACATGTGATAAATTGCCATTTGATATACCAAAGGTTTGGCAAGAGCCCAGAGATCATTCAAGTGACTGTTACTTTTGTATAGTAAATATGTCAGGATAAAACGAGAAAAATAAATGTAAAAAAGAGTATCCTAGTCTACCATCAGCTATATGCCTACTGCCTTATTCAGCTGAAACCCCAGTGCTAGTTTTAATTGAACTACCCTTTCCCCCCTAAAAAACAGGAATATGGTGAAGAACTGACAGCAACAATGTAAATACTAAAATTGAAGATGACTCAGTTCGTAAGGGATTTGATCAGTATGAGTTTAATGACTGAGCATAAGATTTGGGACTATCCAAAAAGGCTTCAAAACTCCTAGCATTAAGACTGCACAATAACAGCTACTGTAAAGGGAAAAGTTTGCATAAAGGTTTACCATAATATGTATGTTTGGTAGTAGAACTTTACTAGGAGAAGATCTAATTCCACCAAAGGTCGTCAAGAACCATTTGGATTTCTGGACCCTTACTCTAGTTTCATTTTCCACATGCATCAACAACTATAGCCAAATCCCCAAGGATTGGGGGCTTGCAATCCTTGTCCCCATTCACAAAAAAAGGGGGAAAGATGACCCTGCAAATTACAGACCAATCATCTACTCAATACACTCAGCAAACTATATGCAAGACATCTACAATGGAAACTCCAGGACTGAATGGAACAAGAAAACATGCTTGCTGTGGAGCAAGCTGGATTTATGGAAGGCCGATCTACCATAGATCAATACATATTTAATAAAAGCATACTCCTCTCATAACTCATTTTCCTTCTATGTGACCTTCATAGTCTTTAAATCAGATTTTCATTCCATCTCCTGAGTTAAACTATGGGAAAAACTGGCGATCTCAATTGATCGATGCCTACTTTACCTAATCTGCTTAATTCATGAAGGAACCTCACTCAAAATAAGATATAACCCCCAAGGCCACCTTATATCAATGCAGTTGGAGCCCCCGGTGGCATAGTGGGTTAAAGCCTTGTAACTTGAAGGTTGGGTTGCTGACCTGAAGGCTTCCAGGTTTGAATCCAACCTGGGGAGAGCGCGGATGAGCTCCCTCTATCAGCTCCAGCTCCATATGGCGACATGAGAGAAGCCTCCCACAAGGATGGTAAAAACATAAAAAAAAAGCACCCAGTCATCCCCTGGGCAATGTCCTTGCCAATTCTCTCACAACAGAAGTGACTTGCAGTTTCTCAAGTCACTCCTGATACAAAAAAAAACAATGCAGTTGGAACTGAGAAAGGCATAGAATCATAGAATCATAGAATCATAGAATAGTAGAGTTGGAAGAGACCACATGGGCCATCCAGTCCAACCCCCTGCTAAGAAGCAGGAAATCGCATTCAAAGCACCCCCGACAGATGGCCATCCAGCCTCTGCTTAAAAGCCTCCAAAGAAGGAGCCTCCACCACAGTCCAGGGCAGAGAGTTTCACTTCTGAACAGCTCTCACAGTGAGGAAATTCTTCCTGATGTTCAGGTGGAATCTCCTTTCCTGTAGTTTGAAGCCATTGTTCTGTGTCCTAGTCTGCAGGGCAGCAGAAAACAAGCTTGCTCCCTCCTCCCTATGACTTCCCTTCACGTATTTGTACATGGCTATCATGTCTCCTCTCAGCCTTCTCTTCTGCAGGCTAAACATGCCCAGCTCTTTAAGCCGCTCCTCATAGGGCTTGTTCTCCAGACCCTTAATCATTTTAGTCGCCCTCCTCTGGACGCTTTCCAGCTTGTCAACATCTCCCTTCAACTGTGGTGCCCAAAATTGGACACAGTATTCCAGGTGTGGTCTGACCAAGGCAGAATAGAGGGGGAGCATAACTTCTCTGGATCTAGACGCTATTCCCCTATTGATGCAGGCCAGCATCCCATTGGCTTTTTTAGCAGCCGCATCACATTGTTGGCTCATGTTTAACTTGTTGTCCACAAGGACTCCAAGGTCTTTTTCGCACACACTGCTGTCAAGCCAGGCGTCCCCCATTCTGTATCTTTGATTTCCATTTTTTCTGCCGAAGTGAAGTATCTTGCATTTGTCCCTGTTGAACTTCATTTTGTTAGTTTTGGCCCATCTCTCTAGTCTGTCAAGATCGTTTTGAATTCTGCTCCTGTCTTCTGGAGTGTTAGCTATCCCTCCCAGTTTTGTGTCGTCTGCAAACTTGATGATCGTGCCTTCTAACCCTTCGTCTAAGTCGTTAATAAAGATGTTGAACAGAACCGGGCCCAGGACGGAGCCCTGCGGCACTCCACTTGTCACTTCTTTCCATGATGAAGACGACGCATTGGTGAGCACCCTTTGGGTTCGTTCGCTTAGCCAATTACAGATCCACCTAACCGTAGTTTTGTCTAGCCCACATTTTACTAGTTTGTTTGCCAGAAGGTTGTGGGGGACTTTGTCGAAGGCCTTACTGAAATCCAGGTACGCTACATCCACAGCATCAAGCAAGATTGCATCCTAGCCTCACTACTATTTAACTTCTACATCAACTCCACGGTGAATCATCTTCACAACATGGACTTCCACCCCCACCCCCCAAAAAAGAAAAACTTGTGGGAGGGCATATCTCCACCTTACTCTATGGAGATGATGCAGCACTACTGTCAAGAACACCTACTGGCCTTAAAAGAGCAATGAGAGCACTAACACAGTACTGCAATGTAGATCAGCTACAACTTAACCAAAATCATGGCATTTGCCAAAAGACCCAAGAGTCATCCTGGAGCATAACTGAACATAAATTTGAGCAGGCCCCATGTTTCAAATATGTGGGAAAAGTCCTTTATTGTGCCAGTAGCAGAAAAACCTATGGGGGCCATGTGGCAAAGAAGTTAACCTGCCATTCTAAAATACCTCAAGTCAAGAGGTGGCCACTTCATACCTATAGAACTCAAACTATTTGAAGCCAAATCAGTAGCAAAACTCATGTATAGAGCCCAGTTAGGTTCCTTCTCCAATTTTGCCCACTAGAACTTGTGTAATCAAAATTTCTAAGATTAGTACCAAAATGTGTCTCCAATGCCATCCTGAGACTAGAGACAGTCTTCATGAAAATGGAGGCTAGGGTGTGGGTGATCATACTCAACTAGTGGCTCAGATTATCCCTTTCTCTCACTAATTATGCAGGATGATTTCAAATTCACATGGAAACGGGCATTAACAATTAAAATCTCACATCTGGGCTTCTCTCCAGGGTTGCTGCTCAGTATGGTATATAATAAAGCCAAAACACTAATCAAAAAACATATATTAGACACAGAACTGGATCTAGCCAACTCCCCAGCCTTTAACATTAACAAAGCCATTAAATATATCCCTTACTCTATGATGTACTTAACTAATCTAGAGGTGTCCAACCATTGGAGGGCCTTTACCCTGGCTTGATGTCATGCCCTCCCATCGGCTGTACTTGAGGGTCAATATCAGAAGACCCTCTACCTGGAGAGACTGTGACCCTGTGACTCTGGATGCATAGAAACAACTGAACATATGCTCCTCCAGTGTCTGTTTTACAGACACTCAAACTAATTTCATCTCACAATTGCTACATAAACACACAGGGTGCTCAACGCAATTTTACACGAACCTGTTGCTATCAGATACCAACTCTGTTGCTACCTATAATGTCACCAAGTTCTGTGTGGCACACTTAAAATTCCCCAGGTGATGACTGGTACCACAAGTTAGCATTCTAACGTATCAGAAAATTGTATCTATAGATATATTTAGTGATTCCACCCCGTAGTCTCCTAGACCTGTACCCAACTGTACTCCACTCTTCTTATGCTCCCTCATATTCCTCGAATGCTCCTACCCACTCCCTCCATATTTTTTCTTTTCCTTTCCCTCTAGATTTATTTAAAATTAGTATCTTGTTTTTTAGCTTTTTAATATACTTTTATATGTTAGCATTTAGCCTAGCTTTTAATGTATTGTGTCTTTATTAAACTGTACCCCACTCTCCTTATGCTGGTCTATGACAGTAATAAAGAAAGATTTGAAATAATATTCAGTTTATAAAATACAATTACCATATTATAATTTATGCCTCTTTTATTTTTAGTACTGTAGACCTTCTAGTCTTAACAAAATGAACAATTACATCATTTGAAGCCTCATTCTTTGAGACTCAGACTCTGCACTTTTCTGTCTTCATCCAAACCCTATTCCAATCTGCTAACATATTTATAGCACATCCCAGTCTTACTTTCCACACCAATTTCTATCTATACAAATTTACCCAACATCAGAAATTCATCACTATACAGTACTCACACTTTTTTTTTGACTCTGTACAACATGAACACAAGATTGAAAACAACTGTGGAACATCATCCCACAACATCTTGTACATTTAACTAATCTTACTGAAGCAGATTTGGTTCTCTTGGAGGCTTTGTCTTAAATTTATTTAATACTTCATTCTTTGTGATAGAGACAAATGAAATGGAAGAGCCAAATTTATCATTGGGGAGAGTGAATCAGGTGCTTCAGGGAGGAAATTACCACGTAATTGACTCAAAAAGGGGGAGAAAAAGTGTGATTTGTGTGATAATATATGGTCGTAAATATGAGGGATTTGATTTATTTCACTACATGGGATGAGAAGAGGTATATGTGGAATTTCCCTGTCTCACATGTCATAATGACTGTCTGGCTCATAGTAATATGTTCCTGGAGTTGAGTGAGTGGAGAAAAGGGATGCACTTTTTTGCTCTAGCCTAGGTACTACAATGTTTTGAACTAACCTTGAATAGAAAGCCACACTCTAAGACCCCTTCCACACACTGAATAAAATCCCACATTTTCTGCTTTGAACTGGAATATATGGCAGTGTGGACTCAGATAACCCAGTTCAAAGCAGATATTGTGGGATTTTCTGCCTTGATATTCTGGCTGTGTGGAAGGGCCCTAAGACAGCCAGTCCATCATCTTGAAAATCTTTCCTTCAGCTGGCTACTAATTCTAGGCTGATCCAAGTTAAACACAAAAAATTAAATTCTCAGTATGAAAAAACCCATTCTCATAAATTTCTGCCACTTCCTACTGAAGCAAACCTGTTGACTACTATAATGTGCTACCTGATGCTATTTCCAGTGGCATTTGCTGGTTTTGCAGAGCTGCCTTACTAGAAAAAGAAAGAAAAAATAGCTTTGTGCTTTCTTAAATGCCCATTCTTATTCATTTTTATATGAATCATGCCACAGCCCCTCTTTTTCTATTTATAATTAAATGTGGAATTTACCTTCTTATTCCAAACACATGCCAGTGTATATGGATTTGCACTATGTGATTTTTTGACAAAAATAATGTATTGATTTTATTTAGCCTGAGACTGAAAAAGGGAACCATGGAGAAGAAGCAGAGAAAGAAATAAAATTAATAAGGCAAGTTAATCCAACCATGATGCACGGATATTTACAGCAGGACAAAACTAGCCTAGTGCCACCTACAAAAGAATATAAAACTCTGAAATTCAATAATGTTTTCAGTAAAAAGAGAAATGCTAAGTGTCTTTCCAGTCATAAAAACTGACTGGTAGAATAGAACTTATTCACTGAAAAAGAGATGGGATTCAAGGGGGGTATTTAAATATAGTCTCAGTTGATAGCAGAAGCAATACAGAAGGACTGTGTTTGGAATTCATTTTGGGTGATCAAAGCTAGAAGGCGTTAGGACTACATCATTTTCAAATATAACTCCTCTGCTTTTTTCTTTTATACCCTGATAATCGGAGAATACCGTATATAGTCAAAGATAAGCCGAGTTTTTTTATCTCTTTTTGGGGGCTGAAAAAGCCTCCCCTGGCTTATAATCGGTTCAGGGTCAAGCCAGGCAGCAGAGCCTGGAGGCCACAGTATGTTTTCTTTTCCAAAATCTCCCTTCTCCGCTTCTCCTCCCAGGCTGGAGTTATCTTATTTTTTTAAGAGAGAGAGAGACAAGGGAATGTTTTCAAAAGCGAAAGGAGAGTGAGAGCCTTTTGCAAGCCAGGAAGAAGAAAAATACTGCATGGATGGAAGGGGAAGAAAGAGAGACTCTTGCAAATTTGCAGGATTTATTATTATTATTATTACTATTATTGCAAGAACGTTTGAGTCAATAGGGAGGAAAGGAGGAGCAACAGAAGGTGTGTATTTCTTTTTATTCCTAAGGAAACAAAAATGGGGTGGGTTTTTTTTGGGAGAGGAAGGGAAGTTTTAAAAAGCCTTTTCTGGCTACTTTTAGAGTTTGAAAGAGGGGGAAATAAAAGAGGTGGGAAAGGGGAGGAGAAAATGGCCAAAGTTGTTTTTAGGAGGGCTTTGCTTGCATTTCTTCCTTGGGCAAATGCATGCCCCCAAAGCTTGTAAATAATATATAGATTTCCCCCTACAAATACATTAATTTAATATATGAATTTTCCCCTCATATGTTTGCAAGTCTCTGCAAGTCCTATAAAGATATAATTTTCTATATATAGAGCAATGTCTAGATAGATAGATATTAATATAGATATAGGCCTTTTAAATATGCACACACACAGAGAGAGAGATGTCTAGATAGATAGATAAATGGGATTTGCAAATATTGCAGGAGGGAAATGCACAGAGGATTTGCAAACTTTTCAGGGGGAAAATGCAAATGTGAAATTAGTATATATAATTATAGAGCTATATCTGCATTTATTATATAGGCATTGAATGTTTGCCTGTTACTATGTTGGAAGCCGGCCTGAGTCCCCAGGGGGAGATAGATAGAGCAGGATACAAAGGAAGTTGTTGTTATTGTTGATGATGATGATAATGATGATGATTATTATAAAGATATTGCTGATACCATATTGTTTCTGTTGACCCTACTTATGCACTTACAGAGTTAGCTTACTGTTTTTCTTTGAAATATGGTAAATATTAAAAAAAAAAAAAAACATTTACCCCACTTATGTCTCAGTTAATGTAATTTTATTGGTACAGTATCTATTTTTATTTTGAAATTTACCAGTAGCTGCTGCATTTCCCACCCTCGGCTTATACTCAAGTCAATAAGTTTTCCCAGTTTTTTGTGGTAAAATTAGGTACCTCGGCTTATATTCGGGTCGGCTTATACTCGAGTATATACGGTACTTACTTTTGAGGGTTTTAAAATACAGGGTGTTTGAAAAAGAACTCCCTATTCACTATTTAAATTAAATGGTGAATAGGGGGTTCTTTTTCAAACATCCTGTATATATACAAGTATATATATTAAGAAGAAACCAACCTCTGAAGATTCTGGCCCAGACTGTTGTGCTATTGAGTTGTATAAATGCTATTCTATCCCTCTTAGGTAAACTGTAAGATGCATATGAGGAGAAATCTTTCCCCTCCTGCATGTTTCCCTTCCTGCATTTTATCTGCCTCAATTAATATCTAGCAGCTGTTTTTTCTCTCCCAAGAGCAAGAATCTAGGTTAGCCAAATCTTTGCATGACTACCTGGCAGGCTTGGACAGCTGCCAAGATAACAGAGCTCTGAGAAGATCCACTAGTGTTGACACATTCAGGTTACCCCACCTCCAAGAGGTTAAAAAGCATGGTTTTAGATTTCTATTCATAGAATTACATTGTCCAGGAGATTATCTAATTCAGTCCTCCAATGAAAGCACTATCTGAAACATGGGGTGAAGCTACAATATCTCAAACTGTTGGTCACTAAAACCCTATTCATCAATTCCAGGTAAGAAAGAGAAATCATCACTATGCAGTACAGTGTTCCCTCACTACGCGGTTCACTTTTTGTGGATTCGCTGTTTCGGCGTTTTTTTAATAAACTCTAAAAGACTATTATAAATCATAAAAAATACAATTTACAGCCTAAGAAAGGGAGGAAGGAGAAGCCAAAGGGAGAGAAAAGGAGCCCAAGCGTCAACAGGACTCCCCGAGTCCCTCTGGAGAGATGGTGGCGGGGTACAAAAATAAAATTATTATTATTGTTATTATTATTATTATTATTATTATTATTATTATTATTAGGAGGCAATTTATCAACACACTATTGGTTGATAAAGACTTAAAATAGTGTATAACTACTAAAATAATGTATAAATATTAAAATAAATATAGTGTCTCTACTTCACGGATTTTCATTTATTGCGGGTGGTCCTGGATCTGACTCTGGAGTGGGGTGGGGGGACATCAGAGAGCTAGTAGTTTCTTGAACACACACTTCTTACAGGGCTGTAAGGTGTGTGATTGGGATAATGGGTATATTTTGGCAAAGGAAACAGAATGGGCAATGCAGGGAATGATCAAGTGTTGCCTTTTCTTTCTAAGGCTTTCTGAAGCAGAGCTATGTGATTGCCAAGGGACCTTGAACAGCAATATGTAGAAGCTGCAAAGCTGGACTAAATCTTCCATGTGGAAGGTTCAATCTGGGTCTTTCAACACCAAATAAGGCAGTGGATTGGAGGAGTGCAGGAAAACCAGTGGCACCATTGAGAATTATTTATTTTAGCATGAGTTTTGGTGGACATTTTTTTTTGGGGGGGGAACCCCATAGTTTTCTTTCAAACAAAACACACACACACATCTTGCCCAAATCTTTCTTGATCCAAAGAAGATGTAAGTTGAGAATTGCCTTAAATAATATAAACAACAAATGGCTATTTTTATATTGTTATTTTAATATGGCTGCTGCAGTCCCCCCCACCAATGAAGTCGACTGAATTTTACTTGGTGGTTGATTGATATGATTAACTCTTGTTTTATTGTTTTACTGTGTTTCATTTTTTTGTATATTGTTCAATGTATTTATGCTGTTGTTTTTGTAAATTGTGTTAGTCGGGCCTTGCCCCATGTGAGCCGCCCGAGTCCCCGCGGGGAGATGGTGGAGGGGTATAAATAAAGTTTTTTAAAATTATTATTATTATTACAAGTTACAAGTAATTCTGCAAAATAACAATGCTAGGTCATGGGCTTTGAATAGTAATTTTTTTATTACATATACTCTCCCAAACATAAAAAATCTGTTTGCCTATAATAGGACATATAACAAGAATGTAAACACAAGGGCAGTGCCCTGTTATAAATGAAGATGTATGCTTTGCCTTCCCACCTTCTCTGGCAGCAACATTATGGGTCCAATAACATCACTCACAACATCGTTTATTTGCTAATATCTCAATGTTATATATGCCATCCTTTGTGAGCAATAGCTCTCTTTAGTCTACGTTGGACAAACAGAACAATCTCTATGGAAGAGGAACAAATCTGGTGTTAGAAACAGTGATACATAAAAACCAATGGGAGAAAGCTTTATTCTTACTAGAGATGCAATCAATAACTTTGCTGCTTTAGAACAGAAACAAAAAAATCCAAAACACAAATGAAAAGAGAAAGATGATTTGGGATATATTCACAAATTTCAATCCATTAGCGGAGGTATGAACAGAGATAATAATATTTGGTACACTACATGTATTAATATATGGATTTTCATCCCAGTTACACATATAATAATGGGATTCTTCCCAGAAAAAATTCTGACAAATGACTGTTGAGTAAATGTAATTTATTACTTTCTCACCTCCAGAATACTAGACTCGAGACTTTCACACTGTTGCAATCCTTGACAGTGTTGTATAATCTTTTACACTATTTTTTTCAAGTTTATTACCATGATAAAAATTCAGCTTTTTCTGTGCCCTATATTACTCTTATCTCATGCTCACAGCTATGTAATTGTTTGTAAATATATATGACTGAATAATGCACACCATTGGTCCATATGAAAAAGTGAACTGAAATCCATGAAGAACCATGTGAAAATACATCTTTTAGTATCATAAGGGCACCTAGATTTTACTGTTTTTCTTTCCCTTTTTGTTTATACTGAAACAGACTGACAGGGCTATTTCTTTGAAATACAGTAGGATCTCACTTATCCAACGTAAACGGGCCGGCAGAACGTTGGATAAGCGAATATGTTGGATAATAAGGAGAGATTAAGGAAAAGCCTATTAAACATCAAATTAGGTTATGATTTTACAAATTAAGCACCAAAACATCATGTTATACAACAAATTTGATAGAAAAAGTAGTTCAATATGCAGTAATGTTATGTTGCAATTACTGTATTTACAAATTTAGCACCAAAATATCATGATATATTGAAAACATTGACTACAAAAATGCGTTGGATAATCCAGAACGTTGGATAAGCGAGTGTTGGATAAGTGAGACTCTACTGTATGATCATTCAGAAGATTTACCCTTTCCTGGTTACCAGAACTGTCCTTGAAGGACTCATACATCCTTAAAATATTGTAGTCTTCTTTCTGAATGAGTACATTAGGCCCCATCTACATATAATTGAACTGTATTATATGGTTAGTGTAGACTCATATAATCCAGTTTAACTGCATTGGCAAAAATCAGGAAAAAAAATTGTCACACTTGGAAGACACATTTATGGCTGTTACACTTGAAAATGTTTGGGCCATCCACTGATTTTAAGGAAATTTTTAAAGCAGAGTCAAAGAGGTGAACTAGAAGAAATCTTTTAAAATCTTTTTTGAGGGAGGGTGCTGGTGCAGGACAGAGTACAGATGCCAGAAGGTAGGGCTAGGGAGGGATTAAAATTGAAATTGAAATAGTATTCTCCACGTGGAGACTCAAGGGAGTCACACTATCCCTTCCCTAAACCTATCCCATACTCAGTCAAGGTAAAGCAAAAAATGTAAACAATATTTAAACAAACACACAAAATGTCCCTTTTAAAGTCACAGACACCCCCCCCCCCCAACGCATGCTCTTCCACACCTTTATAGCAAAATTAATAAAATAAAAGGACTATAAGAAAGATATTAGCTAAGAAAATGTAATGAAAAAGACTGGAATCCTCAAAAAGAGATTCCAAGCAGCGATGGCACTGAGATAAAACATGGAGCTAGCTAGCACACGATCTCTCTCAAATGCCAGGACAAAAAAAAAAAAAATAGAGGAGGTCACCCTGGTATAAATAGACCAGGTTTGCAAAAAGACATGTGATGCACTTTCTTCTTCTGATTGACTCTGGCAAGGCTAACAGGGAAGAAACGTATGTGGAGCTGCTCTTGTCAATCATGGAGTAGTTACATCTTCCGAATATTGCTGAAAGATTTGGTTCCACATGGTCTGTTCCAGCTGAGCCTTAGGCTACCCCCCCCCCCCTTCATTTTTGGCAGTCTGACTGCCAGATCGCCAACTTTTCCTGAATCCCGTATTGCAAAACAGAATCATGCACACCCCTACTTCTTAATCAATATTGAAAAGCCTAGTAAAGTATTCTACTGGTTTTTTCCCCCTGAGAGAGAGAAAATGACACTTATTTGGTACCAAACTTTCATTTGCAAGCATATCCCACAAACTAAACAATGGGAACAGGGATTGTTTTCACGGCTGGAAAATGTAAACCCCAATTTCCTATATTCTTTATTTGTGATGCAATGCAATGCTTTTGGGTTGGAAAGATTGGCTGTTTACAAGAAACGTTGCCCAGGGGATGCCCGACTGGATTTACTCAATCTTCGAGGAGGCTCTTTCCCTCTTCCCACCAGACTCAAATCAAGGAAGGGCTTCATGAGAACAACCACTCCTCTTGATGTTCCCCCAGCAACAGCAAGGGTGTCCGTCTGGGCAGCTAAACTAGGCAATCCCAACTGGATGGCCCCCCATGAGGGTCTTCCTCCAGGGCCAAACCAAGAATGGGCAACTTGAAAGTCCCTAAATAGACTGAGAAGCAGAGTGGGCAGATCAAAAGACAACTTGGCAAGGTGGCACTAACTGGAGGAATCCTCCACCTTGTGTGACTGTGAAGCAGAACAAACAACTCCGCATATGTATGCTTGCCCACAATGCCCTGCCTCATGCACAGAGGAGGAGTTGTTCAAAGCCACGGACAATGCGGTCGCTATTGCCCACTTTTGGTCTAAAACTATTTAGCTGCTTGTGATTTCCTTTATTTTATCACTTTTAAACTTATTTATTATGCAATGCTTTTGACACAAAATAAATATTCTTTATTGTATAAATAAGACTTCAAAATGTTTCCTTTAAACTTCTCGTTTACTAATACATCCCATTCAGCAATTGACTCTTTCATAGTTTTTACTATAGCTGCTACATTTGTTCATTGCAAGCATCATCTTTGCCATTTTTTTTTCTTAATTAGAAGCATATCCATTTTAGGGATAGCTCAACTGCAATTTCATGAATAAATCTGTTCAAATTATAGAGTTTTAACAGAAACTAAATATGAAAATAACAGCTCCAGCACTCCATTCCCACAGCAATAAAGAGAACAATTCTGCATTCACTTCAGCTGCAGCCGCATCACTGAAAGTGATGTAGAATCAGCTTTTTCAATCTAATTATGCATACTACACAGTATCTGTATGATCCCTCGACCACAGTATGCATACATAGATAGATATGATGGAAGGGGAATACATATACTGGTGCAGCATACTAATCAGCACCTGCATTAAAATGCATGCAAGTTGGTATGGCTTGTTTCACATAGATTCAGGGGTTACAAATTATATTGGCATGACATGCCTACACACTGCAACCAACACACCAATGTATTCCAACATCCAGTTTGGAAAGCTCTGGCTAGAATTTATTTGAAGTCTTGTTGCACAGCAATGCAGGCAGAAAATACTGTGTGTTTCTTTTTTGCTGCTACCTTTGAATCTAGTTCTTTTGGGTGGTCAGAGGATTATTACCTTCTGGTCCTCAAGGGGAAAATGCTGGCCACTCAACAGCTTGCTGTGAAGAATTTGTACAGCACTTTGCAAATAGGTTGAATTTCTGTTCAAGCCACTTATGTTATGTCCCCCATGCTAACATATATGTGAAACCATTGGGAGAGGTCATTCTTAGGATATAGTGTCATCTATATTTAGATGCCACTGAACTCTATTATTGCTTTCCACTTTAAGCTAAGGGAGCTGTTCTTCTCGCAAACCAGTGTCTGTTGTAAGTAATGGACTGGATTAGGGCAAATAAATTGAAACTTAATCCAGACAAGACAGAGGTGCACCCAGTCATCTGGAAGGTAGTTCAGGGAATATGCCTGTGTAAACGGGGTTACACTCCCCCTGAAGACATAGGCCCACCATTTGGGGATACTCCTGGCCTTAGCATAAATAAACTTGTCACATGGCAAAAGGGAAAGCATGTGGCACCTTGCGCTCATGGCACCTTGTGCACCCTCCCTTTTCCCCTCCTCACAAGGAGGGAATGGGAGAGGGTGCTTTGGCACCCTTTCTCTCCCCCCATCAGATGGCAGAAAGAAAGGGTGGCAAAGTGCATTGCCTTTCTGCCCTTTCTGCCATCACATGTGAAAATTGAAGGAAAAGTTTGACTTTTGAAAACCCCAATGACTCTAGGAAAGAATTAAATAATACCCTGGCTAGCTTCTCGGATCTTGCTGGGTTAAAGGTAAACAAAGAGAAAAGTCAATTTTTAACAAAGAACCTGACAGGATCAGAAAACCAAGAACTAAAAGAAAATACAGAATATAATATTGCACAGAAATCCAAATACTTAGGAATATACATTAAAGGTAAAGGTAATGGTTTCCCCTGACATTAAGTCCAGTCATGTCTGACTCTGGGGGTTGGTGCTCATCTCCATTTCTAAGCCAAAGAACCAGCATTGTCCGTAGACACCTCCAAGGTCATGTGGCCGGCATGACTGCATGGAGTGCCGTTACCTTCTCGCCGGAGTGGTACCTATTGATCTACTCACATTGGCATGTTTTCGAACTGCCAGGTTGGCAGAAGCTGGAGCTAACAGTGGCCGCTCACACCGCTCCCGGGGTTTGAACCTGGGACCTTTTGGTCTGCAAGTTCAGCAGCTCAGCGCTTTAACACACTTTGCCACCAGGGCTCTGGTAATATACATTACAAAGAAGAATTCAGAGCTATTCAAAAATAACTACGAAAGGGTGTGGAGAGAGATAAGGAAAGAACTAGCAGAATGGGACAAACAAAGGTTCCCACTATTAGGGAGGATATCAGCCATTAAGATGACAACATTACCAAAAATGTTACTTTTGTTTCAAAACATACCAATAATCAACAATGTTTTTTTTTTCAAAATTGGCAAAAAGATATCTCAAAATTTAGGCTGGGAAAAATCAAGAGTGAAAATGAAGATATTTAATGGTGATAAAACAAGAGGCAGCTTATCTCTTCCATATCTACAACTCTACTTTCATGCGTGCTGTTTGGACAGGATTAAAGAATGGGCTACCCAAGAAGACAATGAAGACAATGAAGATTTAGAGGGCATATTTATTTATTTATTTACAGTATTTATATTCCGCCCTTCTCACCCCGAAGGGGACTCAGGGCGGATCACAATGTACACATACATGGCAAACATTCAATGCCATATGAACATAGAGACAGAGACACAAAGGCAATTTAACCTTCTCCAGCTTCCAGCTTCCAGCTTCCTGAGGGTATGCTTGATTCCAGCCACAGGGGCAGCTGTTTCATCGTCCACTGTGACGCCGAGTCCTCATTCCAAACGCTGCTCAATGATATTTTATTGTGTCATAAATTAGTTAAATTAACCTCCCCACATAAGTGGTACCTAAATTTCCTACTTGATAGATGCAACTATCTTTAGGGTTGCTTAGGTCAACAACGAACAGGGCTGTTTTTTTTTTAATTTTAGTGGTCGGGTGCTCACTCCTTCACCTGGGCAAAGAAGGGAGGAACTGGACAAAACAAATATGCAGCACATCCTGAACAAACCTCTCCACACCTCCTAAGGATGAATGTTGCTTTGTGGATGGCATCCCAGCTTGGGAGCTGGGTGTGGTACATGATAATTCCACGCCTCCTAAGAACAAAGCTCTTTTGTGCAGGTTAACATGGCAGCCCATTTTCAAGAGGCAGGGTTGGTGCTACAAATTTGTGATTAATCAAAACTTCAAGTGTTGAACACACGAAAGTACAGGGACGACTGTGCTTCTATCAAAGTCACTTCCATCCTGGTGTCTTCTTTTCCAAATTCCCTGATTCTATGTAGGGCTTTCCCATCACCTTTTAGGTACAGAACAGGGATTCTTGGTTCACCTATGCTTTGTGAATAACAGTTTAGCCCTACACAATACAGATTGATTAAGGGATTTTTATCACTGAGGTTAATTTGGTCACATTTGGATTGAATGTTCAAGTGGATAGGATTAGGAATCCACTAGTGAGCTCCGGGAAGGAAGTAGTCACTTTGAGAGTAGACATGTAAAAGACCTGCCCTTAAGGTCATTTATGCTTGTATGCAGGTATGCCTCTTGTTGTGACTCAGCCGTTGTGTAATACTGATGAGGATTCTGGGATACAGTTTCAGGATGATGGGATTCAGGTTCAGGATGAGTTTGAAGATGACTGATGGGAATTATGGGATTCAGGTGCAGAGTGTTCCTGCTGTGGGAGATGAGGAGCAGGGAGGCTTTCCCATGGGAAGAAATGGTGTTGTTAATGATGATGGTTTTCAGGTGCAAGAAGCAGAAAGAGAGAGTGGTTCCCAGCCTCAGTCTGATAACACTAACAAGCCCCGTTGCCTTGAAAGTGAAAGTGATGAGGCCGCTTCTCTAGATCGGGCTAGTCGTTTGGAATTTTGGGAGTTGTGTAGAAGTCTCAGAATAGCAAATAAGAGGGAGGGCAAAGAAAGGCCTTCATGTTATGCTATTAAAACAGTCTGCTGAGAGGGAAATCTTCGTCAAAGCAATTTCCTCGCTTGAATCAAGAACCAAGTCTGCTTTCCTGTATTATCTTGTAGCCTGGGTGTATCCTCGTTTCTGGGACTTTGGCTTCATTTTAAGGACCTTGTTTCATGCCTAATGTTTCCATGGATTTGTTCTTACAGCCTTGTTTTTGTAACTATCTTTTGGAACTGAACTTATGCCTTTTATGAACTATTCTTTCCCTATTTCCTAATAAACTACAAAAGACTACTTTTGGTGTACAGTCTGATGTCTTTAGCAAGGTGAAGCTAACCTGAGGTGCAACTGTCACAACCTGACAGTTGTGGCTAATGTACTATCCTCCAAGAATTGTGAAGTTCTAGAATTGGATTCTTATGGAAGATTATTCTACATACCTCCTGCCCCCTGGTGGCACAGTGGATTTAAGTGCTGAGCTACTGAACTTGCGGACCAAAAGGTTGCAGGTTCAAATCCGGGGAGCAGAGTGAGTGCCCACTGTTAGCCCCAGCT
The DNA here is from genome assembly GCF_035594765.1 of Anolis carolinensis. Lineage (NCBI taxonomy): Eukaryota > Metazoa > Chordata > Lepidosauria > Squamata > Anolidae > Anolis > Anolis carolinensis. The sequence continues at coordinate 169,279,847 of NC_085843.1, read as the reverse complement.
TCTGCCAACCTAGCTGTTTGAAAATATGCAAATGTGAGTAGATCAATAGGTACTGCTCTGGCAGGAAGGTAATGGCACTCCATGAAGTCATGCCAGCCACATGACCTTGGAGGTGTCTATGGACAACGCTGGCTCTTTGGCTTAGAAATGAAGATGAGCACCAATTCCCAGAGTCGGACACGACTGGACTTAATGTCAGGGGAAAACCTTTACCTGCCTACCTTTATCTACTGGTATAGCTTAAGGTAAGGAAGCTTTTAAACAAGGGACCTCTGATGGATACAGACTTTAGATCTGTCAAATTTAGGTTAGTTTTCTTTTTGGTAATACTTCAAACAGAAATTAATAAATGTGGCCCTTGCTGTAGCTATTGAGTGTTCCTTATTTATTTTCTATTACTAGCTCCAAATAATGCTTTTAGGTAATGGCTGAAAACAATAAAAATGCCTCTCTGATATTACAGTTTTTTAAAAATAATTTCTAATGACCTTGTAGATGAAGAAAGTCAGGAAGTCTGTGCTTTAAAGGGGGGGGGGAATGGAATAAAAGAAAGCAGAAGCAGTTTTTTAGATTGCTATGCAAATATGATCACCAAACAACTTATTTAAATTTATCTGTTTCTAGCTTTCACCCACGGGACTGTTCTCAAAAACCTAAGCAAGTGGCTCCTCTTGGAACAATGGATTTAATTTACTCTGCAAATGAGACATGGAAACCCTGGGGAGACTGAGGAAAAAAGGGATACATTGAAAGGGAGTATTTGGTGTAATTAGTTCCACTCAATGTACTTTCAAATCCATTGTGGGGTTCAATTTTGCCAATTCACCTTTGAAAATACAGAGATAATGACCAGTATTTAAATCTCCCTGAAATCTTCTGGGGAAAACATGAAAGTTTTGCTAGAAGTATCAAGCTATCCCCAATACCACCAATTTGTCATTGAAGCATGTGTTCTACTTTTATGCAAGCCTAATGCAAACATACATAATTTGTAATTTTGTATAATACATATCTTAATGACTGAGCTCTGATGAATTTGAATTCTTTATCACTGAGTGGGATCACTGCTTTTCATCTCACCTATTTCTCAATTACTTCTATATGTTTGACTTCTCTTCAGTACCTAACATAGAATATCTGAGAAGTATTTCATTAGAACCCGAAGTCAATAATGTATGCTGAGGTGACCAGGTTGAAAAAAATCAATGTCATGCACCTTATTGAAGGAAATAATGTCATTTAGTGAATGTTAGAAAAGGTACCCAGGTCAGACTTTTGCAACACATGCAGGGAAACCACCCAGTACAGATATTTTTGGATTGTATGTTTTCAGACTTTTGAGTTAAGAAGATGTTTAAAAAACCCTGAAGTGTTTTCCAAATTTTGATCTTCTAGATGTTTTTTAATTCAGCTCCCAGAATCCCTGAACCAAGGCTTCTGAGGTTTCTAGGAGTTCTGTTTTAGCATAGCATACCAAAATGCCTGGAGACTGGAGTTTGTGAATCACTTATCTAGAAAACACATCATCCTTGGAGTTAAATCAGGAAGTAGGGTCCTTAATGTGGAAAGTGTGGAAGGGGGGGGAGATTGTCTTCTTACTGTAGCATAGCATCCAATCTGAAATGAAATTGATCGTATTTCCAACCCCTTAACACACTATTTCTTTTAACCATTTCTACTGAAATCATCTGTGTCCTGGGCAATCATATGAGAAAATGTAGTTCCCACCCATTCTTCTTTCTTTTTTAAAGGGGAAACTCCAAAAGTGTAGAAGTCTAAAACAGCACAGTATTGGGAAGTCAGGAGTGTAGTTATAACTTTATCATGAAAAAAGGAATTACATTATCAATCTTAAAATTATATTTTTCACTAATGTGGTATGAGCACCTAGAATGGCCGACTCTGGGGGTTGGTGCTCATCTCAATTTCTAAGCCAAAGAGCCGGCGTTGTCCGTAGACACCTCCAAGGTCATGTGGCCGGCATGACTGCATGGAGCACCGTTACCTTCCGCCGGAGCGGTACCTATTGATCTATTCACATTGGCATGTTTTCGAACTGTTAGGTTGGCAGAAGCTGGAGCTAATAGCGGGTGCTCACTCCACTCCCGAGATTTGAACATGCAACCTTTCGGTCTGCAAGTTCAGCAACTCAGTGCTTTAACACACTTAGCCACCCAGGCCCCCTTCTTGGCAGTACTATCATTTAAATATCTTAATGGGAGTGAAGGCAAACTAGTCTGTCTTCCCCTGTCTCTGGAGCACCCAGTGGATTTTGCATATTAGCAGTTATGATCAATTAGGTTAAACTAATGATCAGATGAAATGGTAATTAGAATCATCATTAAAGTTATAAATTATATATCAGTTTAATGAGATCTAATAGAAATTAAATTTATTGTATTGTTTGTGTAAGAAAATGTCTGTCTGACACTATTTTCTTTTGTTCTTGTTTCCCAAATTATGGACTATAAAGATGCAGGGAGATGTTTACTTTTACTTTAAAGGGTAGCTTAACTTGGTTTAGAATATATGCGACAGAGGCTTGGATGTTGAAAGAACAATAACAAGTTTATTCAGGCACAAGCTTGGTGGTTACAAAAGATGTTTCACTTAGAGGTATTCCTATTAACAGTTACAATACTAGAATGAGATGAATCAAACTCTCTAAAGTATCACTTCTTTTACTTAAAGTAGTTAAAACCTATTCCTCTGCTCCTTTCTAACTGTTACTTCAATGGATCTCTGTGAGTCTAGCTGGGATTGGTTCCCAAAGTCTGAAACTTGGACTATCCAGTGACTTCAAACCACAGTAACCCCTGTGATATACTATCACAGATTCACTGTGCCCTTCCAGAACACAGACTACATTAAATAAGTCACCAAACTTATTTAAAACCAACTCAAAATGAACAATTGAGTCTCCTTGATCCCATCAACCTAGAATCAATCTTCCCTGTGCCTCATCAGAGCACAGCCTGTCTTTTTTTAAACTCTGCACTTTCTTCAACTAAACGGCAGTTGGCTCTGCCTACTTCTCCATGGCAACCAGCCTCTGAGTGCTGAGATGCAATAACTGTAATACTTACCCTTTTAAAACATAAACACACTGTAAAGAAGTGTGTTTTTATTTTGATTTATAGATGTCATGTTTAATTTCATTTTAAAAGTCATGTTTAACTATGTTTAAAAGGGTAAATATTAGTTATCAGTGCGTGGGGGATGGTAACCAGCTCAGCATTCTAAGGCAGGTTACCATAGTAACGAGGGCGGAGCCAACCGCCGTTTGGAAGAAAAGGAGGGAATGTTTTAAAAAACAGTTTAGTCTGTGATTTTAGTCACAGGGAAGACACTGGTTCCAGGTTAGGGATACCAGGGAAACTCAGATCTCTAGTGGTGTTGAATTAAGTAAGTTAAGAGACTTGTTTAGGTTTATTTGTAGAGTCTGAGTAGTAAGGGGAAGTAATCCCAGTTAGATCCAAAGTGATCAGTTAGTAGTTTTGGTTGGGAAAGGAAAGGAGAAAGTATTTGAAAGAGTATTCATCATAAGTTATATTTGCAACAGATTAAGAAAGTTTAACTCTGAGAAACAAATTGTAACCACTAAGCTCTGTGCCTGAAATAAACTTATTTTTTGTTCTTCCAATATCCAAGTCTCTGTCACATATACTCAAAACTAAGTTACGATACCATCTAAAGTAAATAAGAAGAATAAAGAAGATAAATTCCCCTCTGCCTGACCTCTCCACAATTGGTGGCAGCAGTTAGATAAAACATATTTATATTGGTGGCAGCGGATATAGTTAAAAATATAATAATATAATTAATAAAAAGATTCCTCCTCTACCCCACATCACCACAAACTGGTGGCAGTGGTGGGATATAACGATTCCTCCCTGCCACATCTCCACACACACAATTAAACATAACATCTGTAAACCAAAATACATACTTCATTACATGGACCAGCCCAAATAATTTCAGATTGCATACTTCCACTCCAGAACCACATTGTTCCAATCTAATCCAGCCTGGAACTGGCACTAATTTGCTTCAGAATCTGGAATTGAGATAAAGTGGTTTTATGGCCTTGGCATGGGGAGAAAGGTGGGATATAAATGATGATGATGATGATGATGATGATGATGATGATGGTGATGATGATGATAATAATAATAATATTAATAAAAATATAAGTGCTAATAAATGTGAAGGCAGTTTAAAGAAGACATTGAGCTCTTCCAACCTTGTTGAACTTCAGCTCTCACATTCCTTTAGCACTGTCTGTTCTGTCTTCAAATAATAGCTGTTACATCTGTTGTAACCACATTTGCATTTCTAGCTACATCAGGAAGGTTGCACACTCGCAATCATTCACTTTCTGTTGCAGCCTTAGACCTTCACTAATTGAGTAGGGAAATCAGAACAAACAAGGCTCAAATTTCTTTCTGCATTTACAGAACAAAACTAGCTGTGGGAAGGAGGAAGCACACTGAAAAGGAAGGATCAGTTTTTCCCCAATTCCAATAATTTCTCCCCTGAAAGTCATAACTTGCCCTTTTGTGAGGGGGCACCACCCACAGACAAGCTACACCAACAGTTCCTAAAGTAGATGAGAGCTTTTGGAGTCTTCAAAAATGCCAAGGCACAGAACAATGTGAAAATGAACAGTTGGGAAACTGGGAAAAATATATGATGAGAGAGTGGGGCTGTGGAAAAATGATTGAATAGGAAGAACATGAAAAGAGAAGAGAGTTACGAGACTGAAGGAATTAGATTTATCTACAAGAAAGAAACTATCAATTGAGATGTGAGTATATATAAGACTGCTGGGTATTGTTTATTGAGTGTTCAATAGAGAACTTTCATCACTTGCTTCACCTTGTGTTTATATGAAGCAGAACTTCTATTTTTGTTCGAACTGCTGGGGAATTAGTAGCTGTTTGGTTTACCAAGACTTTTATTGGAAGTTTTAAAGATGCAAGCCCAGGCTTTTGTGGTTCCCCTTCCCAGGGAGGAGAGTCAATCTGTGACACCGTTTTTCTCCTATTTCACAACTCATATCTCTGGAGCTGAAGGTATCCAAACTGTAGAATGTGTAGTTTACCTCTATCAATCAAGACAGATATTCTGCTTAATTTGGGGTTATCTCGAGTATCTGTTATTGGTCTCACTGATTTAGCAATAATATGGCCAAGCAGGCCCTAGTAATTTCCAATTGGTTTGTATATTATACCAAGAACGGAGGGGCATCAGTATAGTTTGAAGGTTACAAGCTTCACTATGTCAGGATGGCAATGCCAGCTTTGTGAAAAAGGCTGAATTGGTCATCCTGACATATGTGGAATGCCAGAAGGAGGGAAAGACTGGGCTGATAAGGCCAGCTGGACTTTTTTTTATGACAATTGAGGGAGGTTGTAGAGGGATGTGTGAGTAGGAGACTATATTCTGTCTGCCTTGGCAGAACTATCTTTCTTGTACTCTGGTAAAAGGGGGGAAAGTTAAGTTTCCAGTATCTCTGCATTGTGAGTGGCTTTTATTCCTAGAAGTTCCAGAACATAACCTTAAAACAGTTCATTTCAAGAACTGAATACAGAGTGTGATCCCTCCTTTCAAAGAGAACCAGATTAAAAGGGAGATTCTACAAATATACATATCACTGGGGCACCAAATGTCCTCACTGATCAAAGCTTGAAGGAGGCACTTATACAACAAAGTGTAGTGATGCTGATGGATGAATTTTACAAACATTCTCTTGAATACTTTGTTAGAATCAGTATTCATCTCCTTCTGAAGATTACAGGAATTTTGCATAGCATTCAGTTTCTGTACAGTTGCTAGCACACATACACCAAGATATTTCACAGCGACTCTAAAAATTACACAATTGCTTTTTGGTTATTTCCCCTTCAAAAGGCAGCCTTCCACTTTCTTTTACTTCAAAGCCATTATTTCTCTTTCTAAGTTGCTGTCCAACAACTTTCAGAAAGGACTTTTAAACCAGCCAATCCTTTTCCTTTACAAATTGTCAGATTGCTTTCTCTCCAGTTTCTTATATTTGAAAGGTGGTTTTGGGTAACCAGTTTGTTATAGTGGTGTTTGTGTTCCAGAGCTTTGGGAAAGATTTAAATGTTCAATGATAGAACATGTGCTTTGGACAGGCTTTATATGTACAATATTCCCATGTCCAATCCCTGGCATTTTCAAGTAGAACAAGAACAAATATGCTTCTGGATGAAAGGTTACTGACAGTTAATACATGTTGGGGTGAACAACACTAATGGGTCCAGGGGCCAAAATGCTTCCCCAAAAGAAAAGAAATAGGCCTTAATTTTATTGATTACATCTAATAGTTAGCATTGGCTCTTGTGCATTGGTCCTGGATCTAGGCATCTACCAACCTGCCTGTTGATTGGTGATCCATTCTTCCAGCCCATTGCCAGAAACCAACAGGAAAGGCAAGACAGGATCCATGTATTGCTGCCAATGGGATTTAGAAGAGCTTGTACTCACACTGGGTAGGACTTTGTTTCTCTCACACACCCTGAATCCCCATTAGGAGACCCCATCCATTTGATGCTGCTCAGTCGTTTAGTCATCTCCGACTCTTCGTGACCTCATGGACCAGTCCATGCCAGAGCTCCCTGTCGGCCGTCACCGCCCCCAGTTCCTTCAAGGTCAACCCAATCACTTCAAGGATACCGTCCATACATCTTGCCCTTGGTCGACCTCTCTTCCTTTTTCCTTCCATTTTCCCCAGCATCGTGATCTTTTCCAAGCTTTCCTGTCTCCTCATGATGTGGCCAAAATACTTCAGCTTTGCCTCTAGTATCCTTCCCTCCAGTGAGCAGCTGGGCATTATTTCCTGGAGGATGGACTGGTTGGATCTTCTTGCGGTCCAAGGCACTCTCAGGATTTTCCTCCAGCACCAGAGTTCAAAAGCGTCTATCTTCCTTTGCTCAGCCTTCCTTATGGTCCAGCTCTCGCATCCATAGGTTACTATGGGGAATACCATTGCTTTGACTATGTAGACCTTGGTTGCCAGTGTGATGTCTCTGCTCTTCCCTATTTTGTCAAGGTTGGCCATTGCTCTCCTCCCAAGAAGTAAACATCTTCTGATTTCCTGGCTGCAGTCTGCATCTGCAATGATCTTCGCACCTAGAAATATAAAGTCTGTCACTGCCATCCATTTAACAATGCCCAAATAGACAGTGATCATTCATATCCAGGGTCCAGCACTCATGTCAACCACCCCCAGGTTGTTACAATCAGAACACAAAATGATTACTGTGGGAGATATGAAGTACAAATAGCAAAGCAATACAGGTTGGGAGGGTGGGTGTCTTTCAGAAATTACTCTTGAGCCACAGTCACCACCCAGTCCACTCAAGGTCAATTGTTCAGACAAAGTATAAGGTTTGAACTCATTGATCCAATTTTCCCATTATTATATTCCTAGTATAGTACACACATAAAGATGTTTCAAAGTCTATTAACCATGAATTTTTATTCTTCCTTTATTTGAAGTTGAATGCTGAAGAGTCACAACTTTTGCAACAAAAAGTAGCAAGTCAGTCTTACAGTAGCAGCATAAAGTGTACCATTTAAAAAAACAAAACAAAAAACAAAACAAAAAAACCAACAGCCTGCTCATACTTTTTGAAATATTTTGTTCAAAAACCAACTGGTACATTTCCATTAAGAAAAACACATTGATACCTTTCCTTCAGATGTAGATGTGACTGAGTGTTCCTTGGTGTTTTTCAACTGTAGCACAAACTGTGACAACTGATTCCACCTCTCATCCCCCCAAAAAACAATCAATCACTCAGTCATCTATTTTTATTACCTCAAATTCTATGAGCAGCTATAATAACCCATTACTTTCAAATTTTATCACATAACCTATCCATATATAACAAATAATTCTCAAATATATAGAACAGTTAATTAAACCATTAACAGTGTTAATTATTGTCTTGGTATATTTCTATGTTGTTACAGTTTTGTCCAATCAAAAGCCCCTGGTAATTTTTTAAAATGTGGCCACATTGCATTGATGCTCGGGCATATTATTTATATCTTTAAATATGGATACCAAATAGCATAGCATCTGCAGAGTGTTGAGCAAATATTCAACCTGAAATTATTTCAGTCTACCATTACACCCCATACCTTCTAATTAGCTTGTAAAGTTTGCATTTTTTCTGCATTGTGCATTTTCATGCATTTTTGTATACAGTTTTTGTATGTACAATTAACTTAATTTGACCCCTACCCCACTCCTTACCTCAATAACATAATAATAATAATAATAATAATAATAATCATCATCATCATCATCATCATCATCATCATCATCTTTATACCCTGCCACCATCTCCCATAGGGACTTGGGGCGGCTTACAAAAACACTCAATGGGATCATACAATACATAAAATGCAATACAACAACATATAAAATCATTAACACATTACATAAACCAGACATATAAAATTAGCAAAGCATCCTCTGTTAAATTGAGTCAGTAAAATATGGCTATAGGTATGATTAAAACATCTATACAACAATTTAGCATCCCAAATATTATTCCCTTAAAAATACTATAAGGTGCTAGTAATTGGCAATTAGTCTGGCAACTATCTTAAATGTTGTCAAAGGCCTGCTGAAAATACCAAGTTTTTAGTTCTTTCCAAACGTGCTGTAGTGTAGGTGCTTTCCATAATTTCAATTATTCACATTTTAATGGGTCACTTTATGCCCTGGCATGTGTGAAGGTTTTTTCTCTGAAACACCCTATCCGTTTTGTAAATATGTATGTGCTTAAGGTAAAGTATACAGGGGTGTTTTTTAAAATAAAGACTCATACATTTCAAAAAGTCATAGTTGATAGCAAATGATTTCTTAGAATGTTGCAATGTACCTGTTTTGCTAGGTAATGTAAATTTTTGCCTATGCTTGTCACTTGTATACAAAAAAGTTAAAAATTTGTACACAAAAAAGAAGGCGCAAAAAGGCTACTGCAAACCCAATGAATTTCCTTTCCATCAATAGATGATTCCAACTTAACTTTTCACTTAAGATACACAGGTCTAATTCGGAATTAGTGAGTGTGAAGATGCAACCACCAAAGACTCAGAGAGGAGACCTTTTAATTCTTTTTCTTTCTTCTTCTTATTCACTTTAGATGGTAATACAACTTGGTTTATAATATATGCGACAGTGGCTTAGATGTTGGAGGAACAATAACAAGTTTATTCAGGCACAGAGCTTAGTGGTTACAATGTTGTTTCTCACTTAGAGGCACTTTTATTAACAGTTACAATACTAGAATGAGGTGAGTCAAACTCCCTAAAGTTTCACTTCTTTTACTTAAAGTAGTTACAACTTCTTCCTCTGCTACTTTTAAACTGCAGTCACCCTGTGATATACGATCACAGATTCTCTGTTCCTTACCAGGACACAGACTACATTAAATAAGTCACCAAACTTATTTTAAAGCAACTCAAAAATGAACAATTGAGTCTCCTTGATCCCCTCAACCTAGGATCAATCTTCCCTGTGCCTCATCAGAGCACAGACTGAATCCCTTTTTTAAACTCTGCATTTTTCAACAAAATGGCATTTGGCTCCGCCTACTTCTCCATGGCAACCAGCCTCCGAGTGCTGAGATGCAATAACTTAATACTTACCCTTTTAAAACACAAACACACAATTAAACATAACATCTGTAAACCAAAAATTCATACTTCATTACAGTGAGGAACATAGGAGGTGAAGTTCAATCTTCCTTCTGAAATTCTTTAAATCCATGTGAAATAACTCTGTATTGAGTTAACAAAGTCTGCTTACATGTGTAGACCCTTCTTTTAGATTAGACTAGGTTTACCTGGTCAGGACTATTCCAGGCATTAGGATTTCAAGGACAAAACTTGAGATGTGGAGATGTCTTCTTGTGGTGTCAGAAGAGACGCCCTTTGTTGATGCTCCAACCCCAGTCCATGATGATGTCATTAGCATGATAAATTAAGCTTCTATCATTGTTTCTACACAGTGTAAACCAGTCAATTAAAAAAAAACCTTAGGATCTAGGTACTCTGTAGAAGTAATGCTGTATGACACCACATTAGCTACCATAACTCAATGCTATGGAATCATGGGAGTTGAAGATTTTTAAAGTCTTTAGTCTTCTCTCATAAAACTACAAATCCTAGGTTTCCTTAGCATTGATCCATGACAATTAAAGTGGTGTCTAACAGCATTAATTCTACAGTGTAGATGCACCCCAGGTCTAAGTAATAAGGAAAATATATGCACACAATTTTAAAGAGTGCTCTCCCCATAAAATCATTTCCCTTCTTTCCTTTATCATCTCAAAAAAGAGAAAAGCCCAGCCCTGATATTTGAGAGCTGTAGTGCCAACATTAGAGATGGTGGCAAGAGGGAAAAAAAGGCCATAGTACAGAAGTCATAAAAGAACTGTGTTGTTAAAGAAACAGATTGCTTCTAGGTGGTAGGTTTTTGTCTGCAGTTGTGCAATCATGGAAAAAGGTGCAAACACTTACATAAAGAACCAATTTTTTACTTTGGCCTATTTCTATATTTTTGTGCCCTCCCCCACAAATCATGTTCCTTATATAATGTTTCCAATATTTTTGCTCTTCTGTACTTGGATAAGATATAATGGATTTGGAAACAGATTATAAATTGCAAGGAAATGTGATAAAGAAACAATAATGGTGTCTTCTGGGGGGTCTTCTGGGAAATTGACTGCAGCTTGTGGCTGTTAGATCATCCAGACAAAACCACATTAGCTTCATATTAAGGCTTATCCATTGGGCAACATTTTCCCTCCCTTCTCATTCTAGCAGTTTTAGTGTATCTCTCTATTGGAGATTTCATAGCTGCACTGGCAGAGCCTAATGAGGTTAGAAGCGGTTAGGATTAGAGCAGTTAAGTAATGCCTCCTATTTTGTCAATCCTCTCAATTATTTCAGTAAGGGGGTATTGATCGCATCCCAGTTGAAAATGCAAAGAGGAAGGGCAATCTAAAAAAGGCAATTGAATTTAACCCAAACCTACAGGGAATATATCTGACCAAGAACGTAATTGTTTGGTTTTCAGATACAGAGCTTTAGTTATACACACACCCAGTTAGTGGAGTGTTTGGAAATCCAACTTTGCTTATTTAAACTCTTCTATTTGGTTTGGAAATCTTTCTAACTCAACTAACTGATTGAATAAGTGAACAATTATATATAGAATGTACATTGTTGTCAGTCATTGTTGATGTATGAATTATGTTTATTACAATTGTGAATTCTGAACATATTGTATTTTATTCTATATGAGTTTATACTTTATACCTGTTGACTGAACATTACTAAAGCATATTACTGTATTTGTGGGTATCTATTACTTTGGAAATCTTTGTCAGTTTTTTCCCTTCCCTGCTTCTCCTTATTTCTATATGAAAAGGAATCTTGGAGTTCAAATTAGCTACATAACTATTCTCTCTTTCCTGCTAACAGTTCAAAGAGGCATGATACATCTCAAAAAACCTATGAGATAAACAGTTTTATTGTGTGGTCTGGAACGTGGTTGTCTTGAGTTCTAGATCACATTGTAACCACCACACTACTATGACTAAACCGTTCCATTACTTAATAGGTTATCATTCTATTTCCACTAGCTGAAGTTATTTCAGAACCACTGGCAATCATATTTAAGAGTTCTTGGAGAACGGGAGAAGTCCCAGAAGATTGGAGGAGGGCAAATGTGGTCCCTATCTTCAAGAAGGGAAAAAAGAACGACCCAAACAATTACCGTCCTGTCAGCCTCACGTCGATACCAGGCAAGATTCTGGAAAAGATCATTAAGGAAGTGGTCTGCAAACACTTAGAAACAAATGCTGTCATTGCTATTAGTCAACACGGATTTACCAAAAACAAGTCATGCCAGACTAATCTGATCTTCTTTTTTTTTTGATAAAATTATGAGTTGGGTCGATACAGGGAATGCCGTGGATGTAGCGTTCCTACATTTCAGTAAGGCCTTCGACAAAGTCCCTCACAACCTTCTGGCAAACAAACTAGTAAAATGTAGGCTAGACAAAACTACAGTTAGGTGGATCTGTAATTGGCTAAGCAAATGAACCCAAAGGGTGCTCACCAATGCGTCGTCTTCATCTTGGAAAGAAGTCATGAGTGGAGTGCCACAGGGTTCAGTCCTGGGCCTGGTTCTGTTTAACATCTTTATTAACGACTTAGATGAAGGGTTAGAAGGCACGATCATCAAGTTTGCAGATGACACCAAACTGGGAGGGATAGCCAACACTCCAGAAGAAAGGAGCAGAATTAAAAACGATCTTAACAGACTAGAGAGATAGGCCGAAACTAACAAAATGAAGTTCAACAGGGACAAATGCAAGATACTTCACTTCGGCAGAAAAAATGGAATGCAAAGATACAGAATGTTGTGGACAACAAGTTAAACATGAGCCAGCAATGTGATGTGGCTGCTAAGAAAGCCAATGGGATTCTGGCCTGCATAAAAAGGGGTATAGTGTCTAGATCCAGGGAAGTCATGCTCCCCCTCTATTCTGCCTTTGTCAGACCACACCTGGAATACTATGTCCAATTCTGGGCACCGCAATTGAAGGGAGATGTTGACAAGCTGGAAAGCATCCAGAAGAGGGCAACTAAAACGATCAAAGTTCTGGAGAACAAGCTCTACGAGGAGCAGCTTAAAGAACTGGGCACATTTAAGGTGCTGAAGAGAAGGCTGAGAGAAGACATGGTAGCCATGTATAAATACGTGAAGGGAAGTCATAGGGAGGAGGGAGCAAGCTTGTTTGCTGCTGCCCTGCAGACTAGGACACGGAACAATGGCTTCAAACTACAGGAAAGGAGATTCCACCTAAACATCAGGAAGAACTTCTTCACTGTGAGAGCTGTTCGGCAGTGGAACTCTCTCCCCTGGACTGTGGTGGAGGCTCCTTCATTGGAGGCTTTTAAACAGAGGCTGGATGGCCATCTGTTGGGGGTGCTTTGAATGCGATTTCCTGCTTCTTGGCAGGGGGTTGGACTGGATGGCCCATGAGGTCTCTTCCTACTATTCTATGATTCATTATTCATTCTCCTCTTCTATTGTAGTTGAAGAGAGAAGCCAAGGTGGTTCTGTGTTCAGCTTTTCCCATTCTATTCAAAGCCAGCCTGGCTGGGGCATGAATAAGCTGTTTGTGATACATAACATTAGAAGATAAACCACCTGCCCTCTGCAATACCTCTACAATACTGTTTCAGTTTTAATATTGGGATCCCCAAACAATAGCTACATTTTATTGATCTATTACATTGTTAAGTAAAATGAAGGGAAGAAGGGGGGGGGGAGCTGAGATCTTCGAGGCAAGCACTTCCACAGCATGGACATGCACTTGACTATAACAAAGATTGCTTTGTATGGAGCTGGTTTTTTCCCCCCAGATATGATATCATATTCAGTAAATGCCTTTGAACCTTTTTCTGTACCTGAAGGCTTCTAAAGAGACACATAACACAAAAACCTTTCAGAACTAAAAAAAAAAAAACCAAAACAACTCTGATGCTAAATAAGAACCTTTCTGAATTCAACTTGCACTCTGAATATCCTAGGGGAATTAAGTTGTCTCAGCTCTTGACTGTCTGGATTCCTTTTCTAATGGCATTTTCCTCTTTTGAATATAAATGTACACAAATCTTAGTTATCCTGGAACAGTCTGATGAGATTTTTCTAGGGTTAAGAGAGCAGAAAAGACCAGGACTCATTATCTGTCACAAAGCAAGATAAACTCCAGCAGAATGACACAGGTCCAGATAGTCATATTATTCTGTTGCCTACTCAGTAAAATAATGTTTTTTTTAAAAAAACCCAGCCTTTAATCATTTTCCTAACATACTTTTGCTTTTATCAACCATCATTTTAAAGTGCAGTCCTTTGTATGAACCCATTGAGATTGACAAAAAAAAGTAAAACATTCCAAGACATTCCCAGCAGTTGAGAACAGCTACTAATAAATTTGCCTCTAAATCCAAGCAGGAACCATCATAGGACACTTCCATCATAGGGCACTAAAACCTACACTGAAGCGGGTTTAAAAACCCACTTTAGCACGGGTCTCAGTCCCCAAAACCTGGGCTTTCCCAGGGAGAGTTGCTACATGCAATCTCAATAACAATCAGAATGGCATGCAGCCACCTTAAAGCTCCCCAATGACTGCCATTAATTTTCTCCTCACGCCCTCCTGGTACAAGGAAATGATGTGTCAGGAGATGGGAGGGCAAGGAGGAAAATTCCACCACCACCACCACCACCACCGGTCTCCTGGTACATCATTTCCTGCCAAGTTTCAGAATGTTTCAGCCATCCACTGATTTTTAGGAAATTTTAAAAGATTTTACGAATCTTTTTTTCTTTAAAAAAACCCCTACAAAACGTATTGCCTTGAATTTCTGCACAATGAGACGACACAAGCAGAATGTCAATCCTGCAAAGTTTCAGAAAGATATTTGATATTTTAGTGGTAGAAATCTGACTTTTTATGAAAACATTTTTTCTGTGCCAAAAAAAATGTTTTCTGCATAAAAACATCATATGTAAATGTTATGCAGAATATGTCCCCCGGTACAGCTTTGGTATGTTTTATGTGCAGGAAACAGTAATAAAAATGCATTTTTTTCTGCACAAAAATGCCACATGTGGATTTTGCACACAATAGGTTTTGAAGTGAAAGTAGACATCAACAAAATATTTATTTATTTATTTATTTACAGTATTTATATTCCGCCCTTCTCACCCCAAAGGGGACTCAGGGCGGATTACAATGAACACATATATGGCAAACATTCAATGCCAACAGACAAACAACATACATTAGACAAACTCAGAGGCATTTTTTTAAAAAAACCTTTATTTAGATTTCATAGGTTAACAATAAAAGTGGGGGAACATTTTGGTTATAGGAAAGTAGGAAACTGGGAAATTGGATAGTAGGGGAGGAGATGTGAGGGTAGTGGTTTAAAAAAAAAGACATTTAAAAATAAGATAAAATACACACAAATACACAAAAAGAAAACAAAAAAAAAGAACACACACGTCTGGCTTGACTTCCATCCATATCTAAACCAGATTGTCTCTCAGGGGAAGTTTTTACCCCTGAATTGGTTTCCTTCCGTTTCTGAATCTGCTTCTCTATAGCAAGACTTTTCTAACCCCGCGATCTGTTCGTGTTGTCAGCTTATCTTTACATGCTCCATAATTTCAAATATTGTCGGTCTATGCCCTAAAATTGAAACCTCAGTCTTTATCTCTACATACATGTTGTCATTCTTCTTTGTTGGATGTAGACTAATATTGGTTTCCAGTCTGTACATCTCTTGGGCACTCCTTGGTGTTTTGTTATTATATATGTTAGTCTATCCATGTTTTTAATTTCCATTAATTAGAGTAACCATTGGTCTACGTCCGGTATTTCCTCCTGTCTCCAATACTTTGCATATGTAATCCTTGCTGCCGTAGTCATATAATTAATTAACAG
Source organism: Anolis carolinensis (assembly GCF_035594765.1). Lineage (NCBI taxonomy): Eukaryota > Metazoa > Chordata > Lepidosauria > Squamata > Anolidae > Anolis > Anolis carolinensis. Next base: position 169,264,275 of record NC_085843.1, on the reverse strand, counting down.
TTCCTCATTTTCTGTTAGCTTCAGTTCCGTGATTCCTAGAAGGAAAAGTTCTGGTTTGAATTGGTAGTTAGTTTTTAAATTTTTTTGCATACTTTCATATATAGTTTTCCAATATTTTTTCGCCTTATCACACGACCACCACATATGGAAAAAAGTTCCTTCATGCTGTTTACATTTCCAACAGGCGGTATTCATGTCCTTATAGTAAAAATCTAATTTCTGTGGCGTTATGTACCATCTGTGGAACATTTTAATCAAATTTTCTTTCAGATCATATGAATACACAGAGGCATTTTTAACATGTTTCCAGCTTCACGATTCCGGCCACAGGGGGAGCTGTTGCTTCACCGTCCAGTAGTGGCTGTACTTCCGCATTCCTTTCCTCGTGTTTTGCTGGCAGTTTTATGGTGTTGTAAATTAGCCTCCCACATAAAGCGTACCTAAATTTCCCTAATAGACAGGTGCAACTGTCTTTCGGGGCTGCATAGGTCAACAGCAAGCCGGGGCTATTAATGGTTGGAGGCTTAACCCGACCCGGGCTTCGAACTCATGACCTCTCGGTCAGTGGTGATTTATAGCAGCTGGTTACTAGCCAGCTGCGCCACAGCCCGCCCCCCCGGACATTTTCTTGCAGAGGGAAGTAAATTGTTAAAGTACTTTTCCTAAGGAACAAAATGTATCAAAAAGGGCATCCCTAGTGTCAAGCATTGCAAGTTCATCTCAGCCTTGTTTCCAGTGTTAGATTTTTAAAAATATTTTCCACAGAGAGACACATAGTCATCTCCATACATTTCAAGAGCTGGGGTTATTTCTGTCCAGCTTCAGGACTATATGCCCCATTATAAGAGATCCAGGGTATATTTCCTCTTCAGAAAAGAAAATATAATACCAGGAGAATCCATTGCAGATTTTGTGCCAGCATTGGGACATTTTCCTTTCACTTCTCACCCCCTGGCAATGCTACATAACATCCAAAAACTGTCCTGGCCTTTCAGAGCAAAATTTTAAGGTTTTTGAGGGTATCAAAAGGAGAGAGAATTGTTCCCCTCCTGATTTCATTGGCAGAACACATGCTCATGTGGATATAGACTGCTACATGTTTTCCAGATATGTACATTACATGCATGTCACACACACAAAGCAAAAGAGAGGTATTCATGTCCAAGGTTTTTGAACATTTTATTTTTACAGCATGGAAACATCATTTTCTTCTTTCCATCCAACACTGTGGGCAGACTTTTCATCATACCTTGATGAAAATATAGCTGAGCCTTCAGGGGGCCTGATAAAATTTACTGGGGCCAGTCATTTCTCCTTCACAGCCTTAGCAATGAAAGTAAAAACAAGGTTATACTTTCTCCTATTGCTGAGTGGGGAGCAATGTATTCCAGCAGGAAACATGCTTTCTCCTTAAATAAAGCAATCTTTCTTTTGACATTTCTTGGAAACGGAGGAGAGAAGAGAAGAGGCATTTACTTCTCTGTCCATTTACGTACAGAATGTCCTTTGTAAGGCTTTGGCCATTAAGAAGAAAATACCCAGAATTCCTCAGCAGGCATTTGATTTCACGCTTCATAGTGTCCCTTTATCCAGGGTAATTTACAGCTGTTTCCTCCTGACAGGTAACTGTCTTGTGTCTAAAGGTGATACTCTTATCAGGACTTTGGACTGGCAATGTGCTGAATATTCCCCTATAATAAACTTTTTATAAGTTTATAACTGCACAGTAAATCTTCCTTACATTATCTTGTTTTTTTCCCACTACTCTCATCTTCCATTATTTTTTAATGAAATCCCTGTCGAGGAAAGAAAAAAAGATGGATGATGTGAATCACCTAAGCACATTCCTCCTTGTCAATAGTACAAAGAGGAGAAATGGAACACAGCCTCCACTCCAAATGGGCTTCATTATGCTAATTGACATATAAACAAAAGAAAGACCTTGACAAAAGCATTTGATATTGATGAGAAAAGTCAGTCAGTGCATGGCTGACACAGTACGTGGACATGGTGGTACATCTGATCAATCTCAACATGCCAAATCATCTGCTCCAGAGAGCCTCACCTCAATGGTGGCTATAAGCTTGCAGGTCAATAAGGCACTAAATCAGCTCCAGGTTTTAGCCCAAACAATAAAGGTAGTATCCCAGGCACTGAAGCCAGTCATACAAATTTGTCCAGTACTTTGGGCAGTTCCTTTAAATTCTGAATGAAAAACCAGAGTAGATTTTCCACTCACTGATTTTGAACTTATCAGTTTCAGTTACACCCCAGTTTCTTCCATTGTGATTCATTTTGTTTCCAATTGAAAAATCAACTGTATTTTAGTTCAGAATGAGGAAATACAGAAGTCTGAATAACATTTCAAATCCCACATCTGCTTTTTCCTACCTCACTTTGTATCAGGAGTGTGAGATGTCATGGTGGGAAGGACAGGAGATGGCAAGAGATGATGAGTAAGCATTAGGTTGGCAGTTGAGGTGGAAATGGATGGGTGGGGAAGAGCTTTAAATTCAGGATGAGGTTTTGAGTGGGATTATGGACAATGGAGTGCAGGGTGTTACAATGGATAGGAAAGACAAAAAGATGCAGCATATGTTGAGGAGGTGTGCAAAAGTTACTTTTTTTACTTTCATGGGGATCCTGCATTCCTAAACCTTGCAAATATGGAGGTCCAACTGTACTTTAAAATATTTAATGATTTATAATGAAAATGAAGAATACCATTTTGTTTTTTAGAAGGTGAAGAGATGTTATGATGCCATAACAGACTGATTTGAAATGGGAGAATAGGAGATTGATTGTTTGGTTTAATAGAAATGCATTTACAGTTAAGAGGTAAAGCTATAAAGTTTAATTTAACTTAGAGAAAGGGGGATTTAAAAGTAATAGCTGAATTATGTTAATAAAGTTTATTAACACTTGTAATAAGTATACATAATTGATGGATTAACTTTCAGTATGGAAGATATGCATATATGATCAATTCTATTTTTATTTAAATTACTAAAATGCATTCTATAGAAAGAAGATGAATATTTAATTGCACAAGAGAAGCACTGAAGGCTTTATGGATAATAGGCATGTACGATCCATGAAAAAAAAATGGTTCAATACTCGCTTCTAAAGTAGGGGGCACTGGTGTTTCGTTTCTGAAACTACTTCCGAATTTTGACCCCCAAAATTTTGAAACTTAACGAATATTTGGAATATTCATAATTATTTCGTTAATGGTGGATGAGCATGTACAGTGGACAAAAACAGCACCAGGGGAAAATTTACAGGACTCTCCCACCCTAATTTTTGAGCTATCCTCTTCAAACTTGGTACAGTGGTAAAACACATTTAACACTGAAAGCTCACCAAAATTCAGAACGTTTTTGGTGAATTTTCATAGCTTAAAAAAAAACCCAATTTTTTTAACAATTGCAGAAATCTGTTCCTGGTGTGAAAGTGTTATTTCCTGTTTCATTGGGTTGTTTTTACTGTGAAAGTCATTGTTCTACTTCAGAAACTTTGCTTTTGTGGCTGAAACTCAGTGAAATTGGTGGACACAGTGTCTCAGGAAACCATATTGTGCTACCATAGCACCATGTCCTTTGTGCAAAGACAAAGTACAGGCAGTGTAATAAAGTTTAGCCATGTTTCTATGACAGAACCAATTAGGAAATTTCCTGTTTCATTGGCTTTGCTGGGGCTGAGAGTGTGTGACTTGCCCAAGTGGGTTTCCATGGCTGAGTGGGGAATCAAGCCACAATCAGAGTCCAACCCTCAAACCTCTCCCTCCCTCCCTCCCTCTCTCCATCCCTCTCCCACTCTCTCTCTAAACTTCTCACACCTTCCAAGAATTCACATATGAAAGTTTGGTCAAAATAGTCAAGTGAGGACAAAAGGGGATGTGGAATGTTAAGAGGAGAGAGGGCCTGGGACATCTGGAAATTGGAGTTTTAAAGCGGGCATAGTACTATTGGGGACATTTTTGCTTCAGCCCAATGCTTTTTGGGAAATGTAGTTTCGTCCAGGCATATGGCTTCTCGCTTCCCCTTAAATAAATAGTGAAAATTCAGAGGCTCAATTCTCCTCCATTTTTAAAGCTATTGGGATTAAATTTGCCTGAATAGCAGAAAATATTTACCACTCTTTGCCTATCAAGTTTGATCATGTTTGACCCATCCACTGATATTTTAGGAATTTTCAAAGTTTTTTAAAACTTTTTTTAAAGGCTGCAAGAACGATGGCCCTGCCTCTCCCTCCCTTTTCTGTCAGCCCAGATTGGCTGAGAGACATGCCAACATGTTTGGCATCACCCCTCAGTGGGGCTTGGTCACAGCTACATCCAAAGACATCCGAGACAGACGAAAAAATGTGCCTTTTGATTCAAATTCTTAAAATTAGGATGGCAGGGAGCAGGTGCATCAAAACATGCTTCAAAAGTGCTTTAGATCAAATTTGATACAAATTTAGCAGGCATACGAAAAATTTGCCCAAACCTAATGGATAAATAGAGGTAAAAACTGCTGTCGAGAGGTTTGAGCATCACTTTTCTCTTTCCGTTTCTTTGTTATCTTTTTTTTAACTTTCTCTTGATGGATTTAATATTATTATTATTTGTTTTATATATGGGAAATCTCAATAAAATGTTTGTAAAATTTCTCAAAAATCCCTAGAAGATGTCAGTGAAACAATTCTTCTTTCCTTTCATGATTTATGAAATTAATAAAAGTGAACAATGCACCTTCAAAAACATCACAATCTCTTTGTTCTCTTGCATGCTTGGTCTAACATGTCAATACTTCTAGGAATGTTAAATTCCACATTTTACAATACTGTAAATCTAGTTTCAGGCTATTAACTTCCTTCCAACTCCAGTCAACTCCACACTGGCTACCAGCGAAAGGAAGGAACTCAGACTTTCATTTGGTTTTCTAGAAATATTTAACAGGGCTTGACCTTGGGTAAATGTGGTTGTATGATCTTGCTATTTAGCATTGCACATTCAGAACTCTGAGCCCACATGAAATAATATTTCAGTTTCATGTTTTCCCCCATTTAAAAAATAAAATCCTTTCTATCCTAAATAGGAAGAAATTTATGAATTTGTGTGGTTATGAAGCTGAATACAGCTTTCAGCATCCTTTGGAGTACATTCAAGCTATTTCCTTGTTTTCCCCCCAAAATGGATTCTAGAAACAAGTATGGGACTACTGTTATCACAGAGGTAAGCTCGGGCATGTTGTAGCTCAGCAGCAGTCACAGCAGGTAGGCGCTGATGAGTTTACTGATGATTTAGAGTCATATGGTATTGTGGGTTTTCCTGGGATTCATTCTGATGCAGACCCTGGAATTCAATCTGATGCAGAAGGCCCTGGGATTCATTCTCATGCAGAGCCAGAAAGTGAATCCTTTAGGCATAGGCACAGATAGGCCTGAGAATATAATTGCCTCTGATCCTCCAGGTCTTCAAGGCCAGTCACAGGAGTTAGAATCATCCTCTTCAAATAAGGAGTCTAGCGAAAACGAATTGATGAGAAATTTTCATGGGAACTCACCTGGTGACATTGACGTAGGTCAGGAGGTTTGCCTGAAAATTCAAGCAGATAGCCAGCTTCATAGATTAGCATACCTTTGTGGGGAGCAAAGGTTCCAGGAGAGATGTAATGCTTTTATGTCTGTATATTAGGAGCTATGGGCTCTTTGTTCTTCAGTTCAGGCAACGTGGCTTTCAAGTTACAGTCATAGAATCATAGAGTTGGAAGAGACTTTACGGAGTGCTGCAGGGTCCGGTTCTATTCAACATCTTTATTAATGACTTAGATGAAGGGTTAGAAGGCACGATCACCAAGTTTGCAGACAACACCAAATTGGGAGGGATAGTCAACACTCCAGAAGACAGGAACATAATTCAAAACAATCTTAACAGATTAGAGAGATGGGCCGAAATTAACAAAATGAAGTTCAAGAAAGCCAAATGCAAGATAGTCCATTTAGGCAGAAAAAATGAAATGCAAAGATACAGAATGGGGGACACCTGGCTCGACAGCAGTATGTGTGAAAAAGATCCTGGAATCCTCATGGACAACAAACATGAGTCAAAAATGTCATATGGTGGCTAAAAAAGGCAATGGGATTTTGGCCTACATAAATAGGAGTATCGTGTCTAAATCCAGGAAAGTCATGCTATCCCTCTATTCCACCTTGGTCAGACCACACCTGGAATACTGTGTCCAATTCTGGGCACTGCAATTTAAGGGAGATGTTGACAAGCTAGAAAGTGTCCAGAGAAGGGTGACTAAAATGATCAAGGAGAACAAGCCCTATGAGGAGCATCTTAAAGAGCTGGGCATGTTTAGTCTGCAGAAGAGAACACTGAGAGAAGACATGATGGCCATGTATAAAAATGTGAGGGGAAGTCATAAGGAGGAGGAAGCAAGCTTGTCTCATAATAAAACAATGTCCTATCAGTGGTGGTAATGGAGCTAATTCCAGTTAATATTGAGAAAATGAACAATTTTAGTGTAAATGGGTGGGGAGCTTTTTTTCGTAGTAGGGATATTTTCTAAATTTAGATTGTTAGCCTAGTCCTGATGTTGAAGGGACTAAAACAAAGAGAGATGAAGAAATAGAAGCTAGGAAAAGGTTCAGAGAAAGAGGGTGGCTTGAGAGGGAGATGGAAAATTATATTACTGAATGATTCTTAAGATAAGACAAATGCACGTTGATATTGGTCAGAATCCTCTTGATGCAGATGGATATTTTTGGGAAATAAATGTTTACATTCACTCCAAGTATAGCTGTACCTGCTGAGCCATTGCAGATGTGCATTCTTTGCTGGTGCATATCCGTCTGTATTCCTTCAATGGTACAACATTATCATTCAACAAGACTATCACTATGTAATTCCACATATGGAGATTTACGCTGTGTAACATTATAGAATCTCAATTTGTTGTGTCTGCAAATTTCCTAACCCAATAATTACATAAATAAAATAATCTCAATTTTTAGAATTTATTTTGACTGAAGAAGCATCTCCTTCACTTTGCCAATTGGATGTCAGTTAAACAAATGAATCTTCAGTTTCTCTTGTATATTTTATATGATTAACAACTTCAAACATCCTGTTTGAATCAGGGTTTTATTTTTTTAAAGAAAAGATTGTGTCCTTAAATATATAATGTCATTAGTTTGCCTTTAATCTTTAAATGCTTTACAGGGTTCACCCCTTCCCCACCTCCCTTTTCTTTCTGCCTGAAGTTGGTTCTGTTTGTTTTGCTAAATTGACATCCTGACAAATCAATCTATGTGAAACTGCAGGTATTTGCATCTGTGGAGTTTTCTCTCTTCAGTTTAAAGTGCAGAGAGACAGAACATGTCTGATTTCATTAGTGTTATTTGATTCTTTTTCTGACAAAGCAATTAGAACCAAAGGAGCTGCTTAGTGTGCCGACTGAGTGAAGAAATGTCAGACTTAAATGTCTACTTGCACTATTAAGGCACAAACAGAGACAACAGCAAACATAGGGATTCTAGAAGACATTACATTGAATGTATTCACACAATAGTTGCCTACTGCTTTGTCAACTTCCAATATTGCAGAAAATTGGAAATATGGCAACTGAAGGACACACTTAAAATGGAGTGGGACCACCAAGGAAAAAACTCCCTGACATGAAAATGATGCAATAGTTTGGGGTAGTTTCAGGACACTTCCTGGCAGCACAAAAATGCAGGTTTAAAATGGAGGACAAAAAACGAGAATATATCCCCACATAAACCTGTGGGTCCCAGGATTTCTTTCCCCACTCTCCTCACAGGCTACCTCTGTTTTGGAACAAGATGGAGGGCTGACAGGGGACATCTGAAATAAGGGATTTTCTTAAAAAAAAAAAAAAACACTCAGTTATGCACTGGACCGTACAGGCACACATGCAAATATCTTAATATACATACAAGCAGATTCGCATATGTGCATATGTGCATATAAATTTCAGCACATAACAGAGGGAATTTTTAAAAAGAACTTCCTCTGGATTTCTCTCTTCCACAGTTGTTTATTGAAGTTCTGTTTGATATTATAAAGTTTAAAATAGTTTCAGACAGTTCTAATTGCTCTCCATTTGTGCTTCCTTTAAATCAGCTGTGTCCATTTCACCGACCAATCAGCTGATCAACAGTTTCAGGCTTTTTAAAAGTGGGCATGTGTAGTCTACACAGGGGGAGGGAAAGAAATCACATGGGGTTTTTTTTGCAATTGCAGGAATATACAGTGATGCAAATATGCTCACTTTTTGTAAAATTGGGATAAAAGGGGACCTTTTTACTTTGTGTTTTTCATATATTGTAGCAAATCAGTGTGGATGTACCACTAGCATCATGTAACCACTGCCCTAAAATATAGCAGAGCATCCAAAAATCAATCAGGATACAAAAAGTTGAGTATTCAGCTCCTTAGTCAGCAGAACGTGAGGTGGCGTGTGATGCGGCTATAAAGAATTCAGAGTTTAGATGCAGAGTCCAATTTTAATCACAAAATTGCAAAAGGTTTATTTACATTTTTTTTTCCATGACAGGAGCAACTTGAGAAACTGCAAGTCACTTCTGGTGAGAGAATTGGCCATCTGTAAGGATGTTGCCCAGGGGATGCCTGGATGTTTGATGTTTTCCATTGTTGTGGGAGGCTGCTCTCATGTCCCCGCATGGAGCTGGAGCTGACAGACAGAGCTCATCTGTGCTTTCCCTGGGTTGGATTTGATCCAGCAACCTTCAGGTCAGCAGACTGCCAGCACAAGGGTTTAACTCGTTGCACCACTGAGGGCCCCTATTTACAATAATAAAGAATAACTACATTTCTTAATAGGTAAATAACTGGTTCTGAGCTGCTCTAACACCCACCTCTTAAGGTTTCAAAGAGAGGGAAAAATCATCCAAGCACTTCATCTCTCCCCATACAAAGATGTAAGAAAACAGAAGTCAAAGTGAAGGCTTGCAGTAAAAAAGTATCCATTCTACGCAACCAATCAGAATGAGAGTAGAAACAGAGAGGAGAGAAGAAATAGATATATTCCCAACTGTCACACAGTAGATGGGGAAACTCTTAGCCCAGTTTAAGCTAACTAAACTGTTCCTCATTGAAGACTTGAGGCTTGGGCAGGGTGGGGTTGAACTACAACAGCCACCCCCTTTTTAACTCGAAAAATCCCGCGTTTTAGGTGCTGTGTAGATGGGCCCTTAGAGGCTGTGCCATAGACAGATGGCTGTGATCATAACCAACCCAAGACAGCTTGCTTCCCAAGACAGAGAAGAACACGGCATTCCCTACCACACACTCCCTATAACAATCCAAGTCAACATGCACAGTGATGAAAAGTAGACATACAATTTTGGTACTGATAAAGGGGAGACACACTCAGGAATACAATTCCCCAACCTTGCAAGAAATGAATATGTCATCAGAAACTAATTAAATTAGGATCTTTTGCTGCCATTTCATTATTCTACAAGTTTATTGCCGGAGGCAGCCACTTTACTCTGCCTGATATTATGACTGACCCTAGCACTAATATATATCATCTCATTGGGTTAAATCTAGCAACTCCCATTTTCTTTTCTCTAGCTGCCACATTTGCAGCTGCCACATTCAGCCCCCTCCTTCCCTCCCACCCCAGGCAATTTTGTTACATTATTTAAAAAAACACCCCAAATCAACAAATCTTTCTGATTTTTTTTTTCTGAAATATTTCAGAATGGCTATTTCATTTTGGAAATATTTGGAGGAATCAGGAGGAATTGGGTAAAAGACTAGAAAACATGTGTATCTAAGCAGCCCTTTAAACCCAGTTCCTCCTAAGCAGAGGCAGTTCAACCACCAGGCCAACTAGGCAGTTGCCTGTGGTGCCATCTGGTTGGGGGCACCATCGAGGCAACTCATGTCTCCTGCAGCCTGCCTCCGCTGCTGTTCCTCCCTCCACAAGGAAGGAGCCGAGGTTGCCGCTTTGGGGAGCAGAGAAGTGGTGGTTCTCTGCTCCTCAAAGCCCTGAACATCTTCCTTCTTGCCAGGAAGGCGTTCAGGGCTTTGCAGAGCAGAGAAGCCACCAAACGCCTTCCTGGCGAGGCCTTCCTGGCGAGGCCTTCCTGGTGAGGCCTCGCCAGGAAGGTGTTCGGCAGTTTGGGGAGTTTCTGCTTCACAAAGCCCCGAATGCCTTCCTGGCGAGAACGAAAGTCTGGATTACTCCTGTTTTCAGAGTGTTGTTCTTTATTTATTGTCCTGATTTTTTAAAGTTTTTTTTTAAATACCGGGGGCTATCTGGGTTATCTAAGTCCACACTGCCCTATATCCCTGTTCAATGTTTGGTGTTAAATTCGCAAATATAGTAATTCCTACATAACATTACCATGTATTGAACTGCTTTTTCTGTTGATTTGTTGTAAAACATGATGTTTTGGAGCTTAATTTGTAAAATCTTAATGTAATTTGATGTTTAATAGGCTTTTCCTTAATCCCTCCTTATTATCCAACATTTTCGCTTATCCAATGCTTTTATTTTTCAGTGATTGGTTTGGGGGGGGGGGCACCAATATTCTGTTCGCCTACACTTGAAAAATACCTAGGGCCGGCTCTGCGCCTAAGAAACACACACCACTTTCCATGCCTGTGTAAACCTGCAGGCATGGAAGACATGTGTTTTCCTTCCCTTCCCCATCTCCCTTCTGTCTCCCATTTCCCTCTCAACTTACTGGAGGAAGTCTCTGATGCAGGTCTCTCTTCCTCCAACAGAAAAACCAACAGGGAGAAACCCCCTTTCCCTACCCAAATCTTTCTTTCTCTGATCAGCAGGGGTGGGTAACTAGATACTACCCCTGCTACATCCTGGGTTTTAGATCAGCTGTGTGGCCTCCATCCCAAGAGGAAGCGGGATTTAAAATCCCAATTCCTCTTGGATTTTTTACCTGTCTGAAAGGGCTCTAAATTAAAGCAGTTTGAATGCAGGGAGGTGTGAGATAAAATAACCTACTGCTTCAATGCCAGTGTCCTTGTAGAAATTGTGCCATGATCTACTTTGCTGCTGCTGCTCAGTCGTTTAGTCATCTCAGACTCTTCATGACCTCATGGACCAGTCCACGCCCGAGCTCCCTGTCGGCCATCACCACCCCCAGTTCCTTCAAGGTCAACCCAATCACTTCAAGGATACCGTCCATCCATCTTGCCCTTGGTCGGCCTCTCTTCCTTTTTCCTTCCATTTTCCCCAGCATCGTGATCTTTTCCAAGCTTTCCTGTCTCCTCATGATGTGGCCAAAATACTACTTTGGCAGCCCACAATAGAGGATCTGTAACCCAAGCACTGCTCTGCATGACATATGAATATACTTGAAATAAATATGCATTTCTGTTCCCCTCTGTAATCTTTTTATCTTGTGTAAACCACCTCCTCAGACTACATGAAACATCTTTGAGTAATACATATATAAATGTATTCTCTTTGATTTTCTTAGATCTTTAGAAAAAGTGACTTTGTGGCAGAAACATCACACTAAGGTCTTTAGAGTAACGTCAGACATCAGAACTCTGCCTGATGTTGATACATACACAGTAATAATAGAATGTTTGGTGTAAAATGTGACAAAATTAACTGCCATAGAGACTTCACAGCTCTATATTATAAGTGTGCACCAACTACTGGATCTAGTGCAAATCTCAGCTCAGCAATTTGGAAGAAAGTCCACCTTTAACCAATGTTGAGACTGCCCAATCTGGGTTTCAATCTTAATCTTGGTTTAGAAATTTTCATAGTTTCTAATTAGCCACAAGTTAAAAGTAACAAATAGCATTAAATTGGGGTGGGTGGGTGGTTGCTTGTTAGTTTGTTGGTTGTTTTTTTTTGGTTTTTTAAAAAGTATGTCCTTATTTACTTAGGTATGTGTGCACAATCTATGTAAAAATAACCTAGAGTATAAAGGCAGCTCCAAAGAACAAAATTACAAAATTTCAGATGCATGCATACAATGTTTCTTTTCAAAGTAGACTGTTCCATTGGAGTGAAGGGGACACATTTCTTCTGACCTATCTCCATATTTTTTCTGTCTGTTTGTGTGAAAACAATAAATGCCATAATGACGCTTCTGGCCAAGAAATCTAGAAATCTAGAGAGTTATGATGAATGGGAAAAATATTTGTGGACTTGTTTCTTTTCCACTCAGAGGTAAGATACAGAAAATGTGATGGAACAAATGTTCGAAATTATGTGGAAGGGGATAATGGAATGACAGAAGCAGGAGGACTTGAACTTCAAAAAATTTTCCTAGCAAGCAGATCACTAAAAAAACAAAACAAATCTTGCTCTGGGGTGAGTCTTGCAATATAGTATTTCAACACCCCTCTTTCAAAATCACTAGCTGGTAAAGCTGGTAAAATTCTTTGTTGTGATTAGAAGCTAGAGCAGCAACAAAATACACCCCATCTTCTCCTTCACTCTTATTTCCAACCTGATATGTTCCTTGTGTGAAGAACTTAATGCTTTGGAGACACATCAGAACTGCTGTTTGGGGGAAGGCATAATAAAAATAAGTCCAACTTATTCCCATCTGTATTCCCATCAGAATTTGACAACATTCAGGATACATAGTGTTCAATAATATTTTCTAAATGTTTTTGACTGTTCTTTCCACCCCAAGTATGTTGGTGTTGTTCTACTTCATCTTTAAGGCATAGCAATGTTATGACCTAAATGTTACTAGTTGGAATGGCAAGTATTTTTGGTGCACATCCATGCCTCCATGGCAAATAAACATCCTTCACACGTTTCCATACCATGTGAGGTGTATGAAGCAGTCCATTGCTTTCAAGATATGCAAACTCCCCATAGTCCTTTCTGTGGGAAGAAGAGACGGGTTCAACAATTTACCAAATGAAATCCCATCTCATTGCATGTGTGAGAGGGGATGAATTGTGCCACGAATAGCTGGATTAAGTAGGGTGCTTATAAAATAGCTTCTAATTCTAGTCATTATTTCTGAGAATCACTATGGGTTGATAAATGAATCTCTCTTATACAGTTATATTTAGCTTAACACAGGCACTAATGTTCTATTCAAGGCATGCATTTAAAATAGTATAGTTTAATCTCTGGAATATTAGCATGATATATACTCCCCTCCCCCCAGTCATTTCACAGTGAGGTTCTTTCTCTTATTCTTTTTGTCATGTTTTAACTTCTTGTAAGGTGGGTATTAAAACCTATTAACCTGAGCTTGCACTTTTTCAACATTCATATTATTTATATCATTTATGTCATTGTCCCAGTTCTAGTGATGAAGCTTTTAGGAGACTTCACAAAAACATTAATGAGTCTATGGCTACCTCTAGGTCAGGATGGATGTAGTGCAGCTCATGGATTTCATGCAATGCATGAACCCCACTTTTGTGGCTCCTGAATTTCCAATAGCTCCCAATCCCCAATATTTAAAAATAGAGGAATTTTCAGGCAATTTTTTGGATCCCCAGTCTAGAGCACGTCAAAACAGATAAAAACAGACATTGCCCATCCCATGCCTACAGGTAAATGTGACAATCAGGAGTACTTACTCTCAACTTCAGCTGATACACCAGCTGTACCCTTTCTTAGATTTGGAGGATCTGAACATGGTAGTGCACACACTGGCAACCTTAAGGCTGGGCTTCTGCAATGCACTATACCTTTGTACCAAGTTGAGAAACTCCAGCTGGTTCAAAATATGGCAGCCAGAGTGGTTATGGGAACATCTAGGAATGAACATATTACACCTATCCTAAAGTTACTCCACTGACTACCAATTAGTTTCCGGGTGAAGTGCAAGGTGTTGGTATTGACCTTTAAAGCCCTATATAGCTTGGGCCCAGGTTACCTAAAGGATCTCCTTTTTCCATACATCACACACACTTAGGTACTCTTGGAGGCAGTTACTCCAACTAGCCAAAACTCGATGGGCAACCACCACCCAGAGGACCTTTTCATCGGCTGTTCCATGACTGTAGAATGACCTGCCAGTAGAGCTCCAATAGATGGATCAGCTGTCAGAATGTAAGATACAAGTCCAGGATCTACAAAAAATTATTAGAATGGTCAACAGAGGTAGAAACTGTAAAAAATTGTGCCATCAAATGGGCAAAAAACTTCGGACGCCAAATTATGATGTCAGAGTGGGAGACAATTTGGAATAAGAAATTGAAATACACATATGCTTTGGATCTACAAGAAAATTGGCTCAAAATGTTCCACCGTTGGCATATAACACCAAAAAAATAGGAATAATGTACAAACATACACAAAACAAGTGTTGGATATGTAAAAAACAAGAAGGATCGTACTTCCATATCTGGTGGACATGCCCAGAAACAACAAAGTTTTGGAAAATGATACATGAGGAAACACAGAAAATATTACAAAAGTCATTCCCAATGAAACCCGAATTTTATTTACTTGGACTAACTGAGTCAATAAACTTTAATCAGAATGAGGACATAATATTCACATATGCAGTGATAGCCGCAAGAATAACCTTTGCGAGACTTTGGAAACAAAATGAAACCCCAACGAGACAACAATGGATAGAGAAATTGGATGAAATACATGACATGGACAAACTAACGTACTTAATGAAAATAAGCAGAGGAAATGTAATAAAAAGGACAGATTGGGGGAAATATGAATATAAGAAAAAAGCAAAGGAAAACTAAACAAATGGAGAATCCGAGAATGGAATTATGAACTAGACCAGAGTATAAAGAGAGAATAAATAAGAAATTAAAATAAAACCACAAAGAAGAGAAAACGGAAGACCAAAAAAGACTTTTTTACCCTATTATACCCTCACTCCCTAGACTTCCACCTATATCCTTTCATTTTTTTCATCCCTTCTTTTTTTCTATCCAATGTCTACCCTAAGCCTTCTTCACCTACCTTTCCTTTTTAATCATGTACACAAATGAAAATCTTAATAAAAATTATTATTTTTTAAAAAAGAATGTAAGATACAAGTGAAGACCTATCTCTTCCGGCAGGTCTAACCACCTGGACAATTTTAATGATAAATTTTAAACTTCACGGTATGCCTATTTTTTGTGTTGTCAAAGGCTTTCATGGCCAGGATCACAGGGTTGTTGTATGTCTTTTGGGCTGTGTGGCCATGTTCCAGAAGTATTCTCTCCTGATGTTTCGCCCACATCTATGGCAGGCATCCTCAGAGGTTGTGAGGATGCCTGCCATAGATATGGGTGAAACGTCAGGAGAAAATACTTCTGGAACAAGGCCACACAGCCCAAAAGACATACAACAACCCTGCCTAATTTTTGTTTTGTGTATTTTAATATTTTATGGAAATATGTTTTAATATCTATATATATAAAAGAGTGATGGCATCAGGGCAGCGGACAAAACAACAAAACTAAAGGCCCCCCAACCTCGAAATTTGACAACACAACCCATCATTCATGACTCTAGGTTGATACAACAAAAAGAAAAGAAAAATAAAGTCCTAATTACAGGGAGAGGAATAATTGTTTTTATCCAATTGCTGCCAGTTAGAAGGCTAAGCTCCGCCCACTTGGTCTCCTAGCAAACCTACTCAGCCCAGGGGACAGGCACAGTTAGGCCTCACTTAGGCCTCTTCCACAGATTATCAGATTTTAACTGAATTATATGGCAGTGTAGACTCAAGGCCCTTCCACATCTATATAACCCATTTAGAATCTTATATTATCTGCTTGGAACTGGATTATCTTGACTCCACACTGCCATATAATCCACTTCAGTGTGCATACTAAACATAAAGACAACCACACAACAGACATTCAATACCACCACTACCTCAACAATTTCTCACCAACACCACCAGACAACGCCACAGCAACGCGTGGCCGGGCACAGCTAGTATATATATATTACAGAGTTTTTAAAAATGATTATTGTGTTTGTTTATGTTTAAGGAATGCTGTAACCTGCCTCGAGGCATGAAGAGATGTGGACAAGAAATAAAATAATAATAATAATAATAATAATAATAATAATAATAATAATAATAATTACAATCATCCCAGAATGCATTACTAACCTCCAATACCTTCCTCTTTTGACTCTCTCAAAATGCAACACAATCACAATGCTGTGATTTTGAGAAGGGATGCCGAGGAAAATAGAGGTGTTAAGTTTTTGGAGGAAGGAAATTGGCCCTTTGCACATAGTTGCCCATTCTTGTACTAGGTATAGATTAGAACACAAGTAAATAAGCATATATCAGCATATCTTACTTTGTGCAACCATTTCAGATTTGGGAATGAAACTGAACTCTATCCAACCTTTCAGGGGGTAAATAATTCAGCCTTTTCTCTTTCCTCCTTGCTCAGGTGATGGCTGATTGTCTGGATGGTGGATAGTAGGGAGTATGGCCACTGAGGTTCACATGATGCCCAATGGCCTCTCACAAAGCTGTAAAAGATAACCCATGGAGCTTACAGGTTGTGATCATCCCTATGCTATTTAAAGCAAGAGATTTATCACTCTGTCTCCACAATAGAATGAATGTCTATAACATATAGCTGATAAGAAATGCCAAATCCGATTTGATCCAATTGTGCTGCCTGTTCTGAATGTAATGACCTAATGATCCAGACAGACTGCTCAAAAAGGACTTCGTGAAATGAGATCACAATATATTGCAGTTGCTTAGAAAATGAATCTGAATAATAGAGCAAAGAGAGAAAAGGAAAGAGATGATGATGAAAACAGTTTTAAACCAAGGTTCTGGTCTCTTGCAAAATTCAAATTGCCTGAGTGAACATCAACAGCCTTAAAATCTCTCTCTCTCTCTCTCTCTCTCTCTCTCTCTCTCTCTCTCTCTCTCTCTGTATATGTGTGTGTATGTGTATGTGTATATGCAATGCATGAACCCCACTTTTGTGTCAGGCACAACTCTCTCTCTCTCTATATATATATATATATATATATATATATATATATAACATTAAACTAAATTTAATGTTAGGGGAACTTTACCTTTACCGATATATATATATATATATATATATATATATATATATATATATATATCTCGGTAAAGGTAAAGTTCCCCTAACATTAAATTTAGTTGTGCCTGACTCTGGGGGTTAATGTTAATCCCCATTTCTAAGCTGAAGAGCCGGTGTTGTCCATAGACACCTCCAAGGTCATGTGGCCAGCATAACTGCATGGAGCGCCTTTACCTTCCCACCGGAGCAGTACATATTGATCTACTCACATTTGCATGTTTTCGAACTGGTAGGTTGGTAGAAGCTGGGGCTAACAGTGGGAGCTCACCCCACTCCCCGGATTTAAACCTCCAACCTTTCTGTCAGCAAGTTCAGCAACTCAGTGGTTTAACCTGTTGTGCCACCAGGGTGCCTGCCTCTCTCTCTCTCTCTCTCTCTCTCTCTCTATATATATATATATATATACACACACACACACACACACACACACACACACACATATACATATACATGCATACATATATATACAGTAGAGTCTCACTTATCCAACATTCACTTATCCAACGTTCTGGATTATCCAACACATTTTTGTAGTCAATGTTTTCAATACATCATGATATTTTGGTGCTAAATTCGTAAATACAGTAATTACTACAGAGCATTACTGTGTATTGAACTATTTTTTTGTCAAATGTATTGTCTAACATGATGTTTTGGTGCTTCATTTGTAAAATCATAATCTAACTTGATGTTTAATAGGCTTTTCCTTAATCCCTCCTTATTATCCAACATATTCGCTTATCCAACATTCTGCCGGCCCGTTTATGTTGGATAAGTGAGACTCTACTGTATATATATTAGCTTAAAGAGAAAAACAGCATCTTGTTCAATAATGTGAAAACACAAAATACACGTTGTAATGATGCCACCAGTTGAAGGGACGATTTGTCAGGTCCAGTATGTTCTGTTGGTCATAGGGAGTTTGTGTGCCATATTTCATCCAGGTCTGTCATTTGTAAACGTGTCACTGATCTGTTGAATTCTGAGCTGAATCAGGTAAAGATGCTGCATATCCCATCATCCACGGTCCATCCTCCTCCAAACCACACCAGGATGTAAAGTGGGTCATGGGGCATCTGTGTGCTGAATATGGTCCAAGTCCAGTATTCATGGGGGTCACAGTGGTCTGTGGGAGGCAAATTGGGTGAAGGTACTGCAAATCCCATCATCCATGGTCTATCGTCCCCAAAACCACACCAGAACTTAAAATGGGTCATGGGAGGTCTGTGCACCAAGGTTCATCTAGGTCCCTCATTCATGGGGGTCGCAGTGGTCTGTGGGAGCTGAAAGGTGAAGTTACTGAAAATCCCATCATCTGTGATCCATCCTCCCCTAAATCACACCAGAATGTAATGTGGCTCATGTTATGTGTGCCAAGTTTGGTCCAAGTCCATCCTTCAAGGAGGTCGCAGTGGTCTCTGGAAGTGAGTGAATGTACTGCAAATCCCATTATCCAGGGTCCATCCTGTCCCAAACCACACTAGGATGTAAAATGGGTCATGGGGGTCTATATGCCAAGTTTGGTCTGTGGTAGCTGAAGCTATGGAAAGTACTGCCAATCTGTGGTCCATCCTCCCCTAAGCCAGACCAGTACGTAAAGTGTGTCATGGGAGTTATGTGTGCCAAGTTTGGTGTACCTTTGTCTTTCGTGGGGTTCACAGTGGCTTGTGGAAGTTGGAGTCAATTGGAAAGCTGCCACATACCCACATACACATTGGATAGATAGATGTTAGATAGATAGATAGATAGATAGATAGATAGATAGATAGATAGATAGATAGATAGATAGATAGATGATAGATAGATGTGATAATGCATTTATAATTATGAATAAAGAGTTTTGAGTAGCTGAATATGTCAATTATTCTGTAATTGCATTAGTACAATGGAATTAGCATTGACCATTTATTAAAATGAGAATAAAACTGAACACCCCTTTTTTCATTACTGGATGTTACTGCAAATATTATACAAATCTGACCCTAATTCTAGCCATTTTTATTCTCTTACTTTCTCAATACGGCCTCTGTGCTCTTTTCTATTTGAAAAAGTTGTTTATCTCAACTTTCTAATAATCAAACATTCTGTGATTTCCAGAAGGCATTTTGGATTTCTTTTCAAGATGATATTGATATGGCTACATTTTTATTTCTGAGCCTAGTACACGCAGCTGTGAGACTAATCTCACAATGAACAGCATGTTCATCAAGAGCCTCTCCCTGCATATGGCCTTTAACAGCTTCAGTTAATGAACAACTCTCCACAGGCAAAAGCTTTGGTTTTTCTTGGCCAACTAAAAGGATCGTGCTCCTGACCTTTTGTCTTTGTGTGTTACATTGCAATTCATACTGAGCAGGGCATTAAAGCACCAGAAGAATAATGCTGCCTCATACTCAGTATTGGTTTCTAATTATTTCCAATTTGGCCAAGAGCAAAAATGACCATATGTCCCTCTGACTGTTCTCAGAAGGCCCATCAGTTTACAGTGTTGTTTTTAGTTTGCCTAAGTCTACACATTGTACTGTTCACTGTCCTTTTCATAATGCTCCATTCCAATCCACTCCCCCACACATACTGGTAAAGCACAAGATCAATATAAATAGCACCTTAGATAAAAATATGTTTCTGTTGGCTTATTTACCAACATTTCCTCCACCTTTATTTTCAAGCCTATGTTGTCTGACAGATGAGATCATCCCAATACAGAGTAAATATATTGTTAATTTTGCAGTCTGAAAGGAAAATAAATGTCATTTAAAAATAAACTATGGAAAATGCATGCTGCAAGGGAAATGGCTGTTTGCTGCCACCAAGTTATATTATTTATTTCTTTGCTGCCACCTTTTTTTTTCGTGTCAGGAGCAACCGGAGTTGCTTCTGGAGTGAGAGAATTGGCCGTCTGCAAGGACATTGCCCAGGGGATGCCCGGATGTTTTTTTGATGTTTTACCAAACTTGTGGGCGGCTTCTCTCATGTCCCCGCATGGAGCTGGAGCTGACAGAGGGAGCTCATCCGCGCTCTCCCCAGGTGGGATTCGAACCTGGCAGCTTTCAGGTCAGCAACCCAACCTTCAAGTCATGAGGCTTTTATCCCCTAGGCCACCGGAGGCTCCTTTTGCTACCACCAATTAATAATTATGTATTTTTGCTGCGACCATTTATAATTTGTATGTGCCACCGCTCTCCTCTGCCAGCACACAGAGAGACCCAAAGATGGAGGGAAACTCTGTCTTATAGAGCAATGGTTGAATAAGCAGACTGGCCACCTCTTTATAATGTTTATCAGGAAGACATGCAAACACTTGGAGTGAAGTAAAACAGAATTATGATGTTTATTTGTACTTGAACAGAAATGTTGTGTATTGGTTTTAATAAAATTACAGGCTTTGCTTTAACAGTGAATGGTTCTTAAACTGGAGTTTCTTGAAAAATATTGTTCCCTCACAAAGGAATATTAACAGACTTTTCAAACATTAGAGACCTCTTACCAGAGGCTCCAAACTCAAACATTCTATCTCTTTAGAGGCTCATTACAGTTCTTAACACTTCTCCCTGAAGGCGAATCACTTTTTCCTCAAAGAGTTTTCTCTCAAATAGTTCCCAAAACCTTCCTTTCTTCCTTCTTAAAATTCTCTTCCTGTCTCTATAAACTCTAAACCCTGTCTAACAATTCTTTGGCTGCATAGCTCTGTCTCTTTGGCTCCGCCCATCCCCCTCCAATTTTACCAACCAATAAGGCTGCACTTCCCCACTTGAAACTTCCTGATGACTCCTCCCTCTTCTTGGTTTAGCTTTTCCAAGAGAGGCCTTGAACTTCCTCTGCACACCAACCCTGCAAGGTAGGCTAATCTATTACACATGCCTTTGGGAGCGATTATCTAACTTTTGAATTTTGCGAAGACATATTATTACCTCTTACTGCCCTTTGCATATGGATACTTTGTTAAGATAAAACCAATCTATGAGAGACCACAAAGAGGACATGGGCAGTGTAAATACAGAGCCCTTCTCCATATGATTGAATCCTGAGTGAAACTGGGATATTATATCTCAGTACCTCCCAGGATTTAGTCCCTACTCCCAACCCAGACCCTGGGCTTTCCCTGGGGGGTTGGCTATATGACCTCCCATGGTCACCCCCTGCTCCCCATTTACCCCCTAAATTTACCTAAAGGGACTGGGCTGCATGCTCAGACCCCACCATCGAAAGCTCCTGGAACATCAAAATGAGGAAATCACTCCTCCTCCATCCCAACACATCATTTCAGTCAGGTCTGAATCTGTTGAGGTATCAAATTAATCCAGAGTAAAATAGGAAATCCCGTTTATTCTGGATTGAGACAGGTTTACCTGAAGCATTGATTGGACACCTCAGGTAAACCTATTACCCATCACAGGGCCTGTGTAGAAGACTCCATAGTTACACAAATGGTCATACTCTCTAGGAATCAGGACAAGTGAGGTATCCTAATCATGACACCACAGGTGGAGTAACCATTGCTCAACAGTCAAGTTTGAACAATTTCTATCCACATTGGAATCTGTTGCATCAAAGGGCTCTTCCAGACAGTGCCAAAATGTGGATTTTGAAAGAGGGATAAATGAAACCGGGACCTGCCTGCAGGTCCCCACATAGACCTATGGGTCCTGGGTTGTCCTCACAGCCCTTTTTTGGTTCAGAATCAAATGGAGGGTGAACAGGGGACATCTGCTGGAAGTTCTTTTTTTAAAGGCTTTGTTATGTGCTGGTGCTTATGCGAATACCTTCACATAAAATATGAAGAGTGCACAATATGAGGATCAGTGCATAACAGAAGGATATATGTGTGTGTGTGTGTCCATTTCTTTTGTGCTGTGTGGAAGGGCTCAAAGTCTGCTCCTCCAGGTGTTTTGGATGTCAGCTTCCACATTTCCTAACAGCTGGTAAACTGGCTGGGATTTCTGGGACCTGACATCCAAAACACCTGACAGAGCAAAGTTTGGGAAACACTGCTCTAAGGTATGAGAGGAATTAAATCACTCATTTAATTAAAGGTAGAGGCAGCAGATAGAAACTATTTTATATAGCTGCTCCATCAGTTTCTGGAAATAGTCAAACAGGAAAAGGACAACAGGTGTTTAGCATGGCTGACTGGGTGCTATAACACTGCCTATATGGGAAAACTGAACACTGATGGTGAGGCATCTGCTGCAATGATCTGCAATGTCTATGCTACATTTGTATTTTTATCTGAAAATGTGAAGAGGTATACTCACAGTAATGACAAATATATTGCACAGCTGAAAGAAAAGGTCCAACAACTTGAGGTCCACATAGGTATATTCAGTCTTTTCATGGAGATTAGAATTTTTTTGGACAGAGTAGCACAAAGTCTCCTGGAAGAGTAACATATAGAAAATGCTTCAAGGGAAGATTGTAGGCCTGAATATAGGAGGAAGAGAATCATATGATACACAGTAGCAGAACTGTAAAGAACTATGCTGTTTGAAGCTATACAGTTGATCCCAAGCTCTCCCCTTTGATCAGCAATTATGAGGCACAAAAACAGGGACAAGATTTTCAGTCCTCAGAGAGTATGGCCTTGGAGGGTTCATTAAATGAAATGACTTGTGAAGTTCCCAGAGGAGGAAGAGATGTGTGCTAGGCAATTCCCTGCTGAGAGGAACAGAAGCAGCAATGTTTAGACTTGACAATATATCTCAAGATACATGCTGACTAGCTATTCTAAATTATTTCAGATCTCCATTACCAGATGAACTGCAAGCAAGAGTAGTAAAGAAATGTGCAGACGTAATTTCAGATCTACTGTCAATAATCTGAACAAATTCTTGGAAAATAGGACAAAAATGTTGTTCCCATCATCAAAAGGAGAAGGGGAAAAGTCATCTTGATGTCAATAGAAAGAAAGTTTCCAAAAGAAACAGTCAGTTTAAAGACTCTTGGGGTGAACTGCAGTGATTACTAAACTCTGGCATGAGTTTACCAGAAACAAGTCATGCCACATTTCTCTGGTTTCTTTTTTGATAGAGCTACAAGATTGGTAAATTAGGAGAAAATGTTGCTGTTGTCATATAACCTAATTTCAGTAAGGATTTAATGACCTCCCTGTCCTCAACCCAATGACATTCTTGCAGACAAGCTCGGGAAAGACTAATGCAGAGGTGGTCCAACCATAAGATGAACTAGGCACTTGCCTGTGGCGCCATCGACCCGGGGGCACCATCGTCCTGGGAGGATGGCACCACCCCCGCCTCCTTCTTCTTCAGGCCTTCAGGCGGCCTCCCGGCAGCTGTGCTGGGCCTCCTGGCGGCTGCGCTGGGCCTTCCAGCCGGCACGGACCCACCTTCGTCCCACGCAGGCCCACCTTTGGGGCCTTCAGAGATTGTGAGATCTGTGGGAACTTGGAAGCTAGGTAAGTGGGGTTTATATATCTGTAGAAGGTCCAGGGTGGGAGAAAGAACTCTTCTTTGAAGCAGGTGTCAATGTTGTAATTAATCACCTTGATTAACATTTAATGGCCCTGTGGCTTCAAGGCCTGGCCTCTTCTTGCCTGGGGCCTAACACCTTTTTTTGGGAGGTGTTAGCTGTCCCTGATAGTTTACTGTCTGGATTTCTCCTGTTTTCAGAGTGTTGTTCTTTATTTATTCTCCTGATTTTAGAGTGTTTTTTTAATACTGGGGGCTATCTGGGTTATCTAAGTCTACACTGCCCTATATCCCTGTTCAATGTTTGGTGCTAAATTTGCAAATATAGTAATTCCTACATAATATTACCATGTATTGAACTGCTTTTTCTGTTGATTTGTTGTAAAACATGATGTTTTGGAGCTTAATTTGTAAAATTGTAATGTAATTTGATGTTTAATAGGCTTTTCCTTTATCTTTCCTTATTATCCAACATTTCCGCTTATCTAACGCTTTTATTTTTCAGTGATTGGTTTGGGGAGGGGGCGCCAAAATTCTGTTCACCTACACTTGAAAATTACCTAGGGCCGGCTCTGGACTAATGTTCTGGCAAGTGGATTCAAACTGTTTACAGACCAAATCCAAAGAGCGATCAGTAAGGGCTCCACTATTGTCTGCTTTTCTAAGACTGCACTTGAAATGTTCTGTCTAGTTCTGTGTATACCACAGTTAAGGCAGATACATTGATAAATTGAAATGTGTCCAAGAAACCGTCTACACAGACAAAAAAACCATATTCACCTCATACTGGCCACTATCTTGACAGAGACATTTGTGACAATTTGCATCCCAACTAGTTCTTTGATCATGAAACTGCTTTAGAAAGCATATCTGTGACTTCACATTGTGGCAGAAGATCCACATGGGTTTGGGTTTGTGTGTGTGTGTGTGTGACCATCCCCAATAGGTGGCTCACATTGGAGCTAGGAGAGGAGTTAGGGGTGGCCCAGTTTGACTGGTGGGGGGTGATGTGGGCAGAAGGTTGTGTGATTGCTTCTGTCAGCAAGTGGAGTAGATCAAGCTTGAATTTTTAAACTCTCATGTTTTTTTTTAATGGAATGTGCATGCAGATATTTGGAGATCGATATATTAGTATTAGTGGAACTTCACATAACAGGATGGCTAAAAACACCTTAGTTGGATTGGAAATATTCACATGCATGACATCAAGAAAAATTGAAGTGGCTATTGCCATGTGGTCACCAAGAATGTAAATCAGAGGGGGTTTTCAAAAGTAAGCTCACATCAAGGTAAAATCAATCAGGAGTCATGTCTGCTGTGTGTGACACTAACAAGGCAAATTTAAGGTCTTTTCATATTGGGAAAATATAGCGCTGAAAAGGTTTTTATTTTCAGGTGTAGACAGGCTCCAAAACGGGCAATTAAGATAAGTACAGGCAGTCCTCCAGTTACAAACATCTGACTTAGAAATGCCTCATAGTTCCAAACATGGTGAGTCAACAGGAAGTGAGACAAATCTACCTCTCAGAAGGAACATCACTCCTGAAAGGGTTGTCATGAGAAAAGGTGTCTCAGCTGAAGCTCTGACATGAATCCTTGTGAAGGGAGAGCCCCAGGCAAGGGACCTCCAAACTGTTTATTACAGGAGATGGTAAGGAACGAGAAATCCGTCTTCCAGAGGTAAAGTAAAACCTCTTTATTGTTGCACAGCTGTGGACAGCAGTCAGGTAACACTCTGTGTCCCTTTTCAAAGAAACTGCCATTCTCATTTGATTCAAACAAGGTGTTTTATATCATTCAAACTACAACTTCAGCAAATGATTTCACCTCCTGCATTTGATCATAACATCTATTTTTATTTATGCTATTGCTGCAATTTTGCAAGCAACAGGAAAAGCTCAATGGGTAAAGGTGCATTTGAGCAGTCACAACTACATCACTGCTCCTTCTGGACAGGAGGGACAGTTCCTCCTTTTCCTTCATCTTTGGTTCATCTTTCTGACCTATAAGTCTTGACCTCCCTTAGTTGCTGACTGTCCAATTTCTAAGATGCTGACCCTTAAGATTTGCTCTCCTCTTATCAAACACCCCTTAGGCAATGTGGTCTGTTTTTGCCTGACCACAAACAGATGTTGGCTTAGAACAGGAAAAAGTGATTTAATAATAATAATAATAATAATAATAATAATAATAATAATTATTATTATTATTATTATTTTATTTTATTTTTATACCCCGCCCCATCTCCCCAAGGGGACTCAGGGCGGCTTACATGGGGCCAAGCCCAGGCAAAACAGACAATTTAAAACACAGCAATAAAAACAAATCAATCAACAATAAAGCAAGATTTCCACTATTTCTCTCCAACTTCAAAAAGGAGAAGTTGGAGGGCCTTGCTTAAGTTTTTCCAAGTGACACTTTTCTAAGTTATAGGTGAAAGGGCAAAGTTTTGAATAATCTTTGGCTTCTTAATCAATTACCTTTGCTCATCTTTGGCTTCTTAATCAATAATCTCCTGATTAGCACCCTTCACTTGTTTCCACAACAAGCCAAATTTTTCACAATCCAATTATCACAGGGACAGAAAGTGGAGATGAAATCTTCAGAACAGAGGAAGGATTTGATTTGTTTAACAGACAGCAAAACAAACACCATAGGTGTGTGAACCTTTCCCTGTGCTATCCAAAAGGCTGATGCAGAAAAATTGTATCCCATCATAAGTCGGAACTAGTTCATTAGCTTCATATATATGACAAGATATATGCAAGGGCTTGGTCCACACCAAAAATGTAAAAATCGAAACTTAAGAGGGCATTGATTCTTAAGTTTCAATTCCTTCGGAAGTCTGTGTGTGACACAGGAAAGAAAGTGCAATCAGAGTAACCAAGCTCTGCTGAGAGGTGAAGCCAAACATGTTGGCTTGCCTTTCAGCCAAACAGTACTGAGGGAGAGGGGAGAGGGAGGGGCTGCCATTTTGGCTTTACATTTCCTGGTTCATGTTTCATTTGCGCTCTGGAAGGGATCAAGGAAGAAGGGTAGAGCTTGGGGTAGGCAGGCTGGGAGGAGAGAGAAAGAAGGTAAACAGAGAAGGTAGCTTTCACAAAGCAAAAGGAGAAAAAAAATGAGGAGGAGACCATTGGTGGCTGGCTGGCTGCTGGGCTAAGTGTTTTGAGTTATTGCTGGCTGCCCCATAATAGTCACTTGCGCAAAGGGACAACACACTTTGATATTATTTTGAGTTTAATCAATATTATAGCATAGCATTAATGGATGGATGGCTGCCTTGGACCCTTAAAATTGATATTTTGAGTATAACAGCAGCCTTGGACACTGTATAAAGCCTGGAACAAACCCTACTTGGAAATTGAGTCTAATATTATAGCATAGCATTAATAACACCCTTGGACATGGGCACAGGTTGTTTGCCTCCACCACCATTGACACACCAGCACAAGGGAGCAACCCTACTTGGAAGAAAGGGGTTGGATCAGGTGACCCTTGGTGGCCCCCTCCAACTCTATGATTCTATGAGAATGTAGAATTGGTATTGACTTCTATTGGTTAATATGAGAGACATTCAATGAGATAGCTGTTGTGGGTTTTTTTTTGTCAAAACTTTAAAAAAATCCCCTAAAATCAGTAGATGTATTAGATGTATTACTGTTTCTGGGCCCCTGGTGGTGGCGCAGTATGTTAAAGCGCTGAGCTTGCAGACCGAAAGGTCCCAGGTTCAAATCCCGGGAGCGGAATGAGCGCCTGCAGTTAGCCCCAGCTCCTGCTAACCTAGCAGTTTGAAAACATGCAAATGTGAGTAGATCAATAGGTACCACTCCGGCGGGAAGGTAACGGCACTCCATGCGGTCATGCCAGCCACATGACCTTGGAGGAGTCTACGGACAACACCGGCTTTTTGGCTTAGAAATGGAGATGAGCACCAACCCCCAGAGTCAGTCACGACTGGACTTAACATCAGGGGAGAACCTTTACCTAACCTATTACTATTTCTGAAAGTTGGGGGCAATTATCCCCTTGTGTCATTGGACAGAAAATTCAAAGAGATAGCTCTTGTAGATTATTTTTTAAAAATGTTGCGTATAAACACTTTGAAAATTAACTGAAACATTCTAAAAGTTGGTGGGCTAACAGTGGTAAATGTGTTCTCCCATTGTATTAAGCTTCACCCCAATAGCTATAAAATTAAGGGAGAAAGAAGCCCCTGAAATTTCCCCAGTTATAGTAATTATGCACAATTGCCATATTGAAAAAGTAATGAAATTTGTTATAGTAACAAAATTTTCTCTAATGATACCTTAGAAACACTTTAGAAGTAAAACAGCAGCACCCCCTCCCCCAATTTTGTAATTACTTTTGAAACAGTTTTTAATAAATTGCACATGCCTACTATCCAAAGCTTTAAAATATATGTTTTGGCTGGAGTTGCACTTTAAAATGTACCTGTTCCAACTTACAAACAAATTCAAGTTAAGAACAAACCTACAGAACCTATTTTGTTAGTAAGTTGGGGACTGCCAGTAATGGCAAGGTATTAAGCTTGGAAAGAAAAGATTTGAGAGATGATATGATAACTGTCTTTAAATACCCGAAGAGATGTCCCATAGAAGATGGAGCAAGCTTATTTTCTTCTCCTTCAGGGATTAGAATACAAACCATCAAGGAAAGAAATTCACCTAAACATTATAAAGAGTTTCCTGATGGTAAAAGCTAATCTGCTGTAGCATGGACTACCTCAGAGGGTGTTGGATTCTCTTTCATTGAAGGTCTTTAAAGAGTGTTTGGATGGTTTTCACTGGGGAATGCTTTAGCTGCATATTCCTGCATGACCCATTGGTCACTTCCAACTGTATTATTGCATGATTCTGTTCTGAATTGGCCTACTGAATTAGGGCTAGTGAGGAAGGATTAAGCTGAAGAGAGCTGACTGTAAATGTTACCCATTATTTTAAAAATATTATGATGACACCAGTTATTACAGTAACGGCTTAGAAGAGGAATGACTTTACCAGCATGGGTATTATTATTCTTTTTAACAGCATTGTGTTCTAGCTCTGATTTTCAAAAGTATGATTAATATAATGCATTTTGGCCTCATTTTTTTAATGCAGTGTACCTTATTAGGCCTAATACGTTTCCAATTAGTATCTTCTTCATGGGGGACACTTAATTTATTTATTATTTATTTATGTCATTTTTATCCCCCCTTTCTCACCTGAAGGGACAAGGTAGCTTACGGATCTGGCAAAAATTCAATGCCAATACAAACAGCAATACAGTAAAAACACAACAGTTAAGAAATGATTTACATTAAACATTAAACACAATACAACCTTGACTCTCCAGTGGCTTTGTTGTAAAGCAGTTCACAACTGCTGTGCAACAAAGATATTAGGGACTAGTGATTTTAAGACTTTAAGAATGAAGAATATCCTAATTCAAAATGTGTTGGATTTGAAATAAGTAGCCTAATCTTCATTTGCAAGCATTTTGTTTAATTGAAATTACTCTCAGAAGATGTCCTTGTAAATGCCCCCTTTGACAGTATCATTTCTTTTTGCAAGGAAATATATAAAAAGTGGGATATGTTGTATCAATAGCATCATATAGGATGTGTGTGTATTTGTCTGTGTTCAGCATCATGCTGAGAATTCTAAAGAATCCCAGGATGGGATTTGGGGCTAGGTATCTCCTAAGACCAGACAGAGCTTTAGACTGCAATTTGCTGTAATTAAGAAGGAAGGCGAATGCAGTGACTATGGGCTCCCGCTGAGGATGCTGACATCATGCCAGACTTTATAAGCAATGGGATCGACAATGTGTCAGCTTCTTGCTGAGGGATAAGAAGACACACCGGGTGTGCAGAGACAAATGTGGAATTTTTTGACACTCATCCCCACTAAAAGGAGGACAAAAGAGGTCCATGCCACTGGCCTTCAACTTGCCCGAAGGATTAAAAATAGGTCTCAATTCTCCCTTGTACCTCTTTTTAGATCTTCACTGACAGCTGAAGAATGTCTAGATACTTCAAATTGTCTGCAATGCAGGTCCCAGTTGGATGAAAATGTCTTTGAATGAGCCTTGTTAAACTCAATAGCTTAATTTGTTTTGGGTGTGATATATGTTTACTGAGTACGAAACACTTCAGACTTCACCATAGTAATGGTGATGGGAGGAAAGAAAATTCATATGTACACATCACATTCTTGCACAGAGTACCTGTAATAGTTACCATATGACTGGATAATATGATGTAGAATAGAAAAGCAAGTCAACATCCTTCTCCTTCTGGTGTGCAGCTTGTCACCCCCTCGATGGATTGTCACCTTGATGTGGTGAGGGGGCTTGTGTGTTCCAATGAACCTGAGGGTACAACCACGGGAGTCACACACTCCCAGGAGTGGCCACAGGGGAGGATCCAGACCAAGAACAATCTGAAGACCCAAAGACCTCAACGGCGGAGGAGGCGGAGGATAACATGGTACATGTTACAACAGCTGTGAAGGCGGAAGAAGGCTGCAACAGACTGAGAAGTCACTCTCGTTGTGTTAATCACACCACTGCTGGGACCTCAATCTGTGAAGACTCTGTGTTGACCGGCCGTGTACCGACCTCCACACATTAAAAAAAAATTACGCACAAGCGTCTTCCAAGAAATGGAGGACCATCATCCTCGAACTACGAGGGATCGCCTAAGTAAGTAAGCTTGTCAATGTGGTTAAATGGAGGAATAAGACATAGGATCTCATGCCTCCTTGTGCTTTGTGCTGGTTATTTTAGAGAAACATGATAATGTTGTTTGGTTTCTTTTAAAGCAGGCATGGGCAAACTTGGGGCATTGTGGGCCTGGCCGAGAGGGCCGGGCCAGGAGGGAGGAGGGCTGGGCACCTGCTGGGAAGGGGAGGGCCTGTGAGCGGGCAGGACCGGGAGGGGGCAGGGAAGGGCAGAGCCTGGGTCATTCTCAGGTTGTCCTCCCAGCTGAAGGTGTGACATGCGGCGATTGCCCTGATCCTCCTCCCTCAATCCTCAGCCTGTCCTCTTGGCATTATGCCAGGAGGTGGGCGAGACAGGTGGTGGCTGAGAGGGCTCCTAAGGGCTCTTAGCCACCACATGCCTTCCTTGAACTGTCCTCCCAGCAGAAAAATGGGGCCCCTTGCATCGTCCTAATGCCAGGAGAAGGGCGAGACACGCGGTGGATGAGAGCACTCCAGAGGGCTCTCAGCTGCTGCGTGTCTTCCTCCCCCATCTTTTTATTATAAGGATGCAGTGAGCTGCTGTGACCTTATGTCAAGAGGACAGGGAAAATGAGGAGGGCCTGAGGTAAACAACTAGGGGCTGCATCCGGCCCCCGGGCCTTAGTTTGCCCATGTCTGTTTTAAAGTCAAACTTGCAAATGGCCTCATCAATTTGACAGAAAAAAACTGGAGATGATATTGATGATGATGTGTTTAAACATTCAAAATGTTTTTTATTCTGCTTTCAGTGAGACTGAGTATATCACAGAACAATACAGAGAAAGAAGTAGACACACAGAGACTATATAACTGCATTGGGTACACAAAGAGGATATTACATTTCACTCAGCATTCACGCACACACACATAACATTCATTGGTTCGTTCATACATTATCATCCCTTCTTCCTGCTCCTGGACAAGAAAACTGCAAGTAGGTCAGCTTGCATCCATGCAAACATGCCATTATGTGAAATACACCATCTCCGTCCCTTGGAGAAAGTGGTAAGTGACCAGACTCTGCATCCTATAGCATGTCTGACATACTTTTGAATAGTATTAAGGTCTCTTATGTGGCAATTTTCTTGCTGCTGTTGTTCCAAAAAGTTTTAAATGACTGACTAGTTGTTTTGCCCAGCTAAAACTTGCTGACTCCATCAGTTCCAGACAGATGTTAGTTTTCCTTCTTAAGTAAGGAGCATTGTTTGACTTGCTTAACTTAAAAAAAAAATTGTCTCTGGTAATGTAAAGATGGAGCCCCGGTGGTGAAGTGTGTTAAAGCACTGAGCTGGAGACCAAAAGGTCCCAGGTTCAAACCCCGGGAGCGGCGGAAGCGGCCGCTGTTAACTCCAGCTCCTGCCAACCTAGCAGTTCGAAAACATGCCAATATGAGTAGATCAATAGGTACCACTCCGGCGGGAAGGTAACGGCGCTCCATGCAGTCATGCCAGCCACATGACCTTGGAGGTGTCTACAAACAACGCCGGCTCTTCGGCTTAGAAATGGAGATGAGCACCAACCCCCAGATTCAGACATGACTGGACTTAACCTCAGTGGAAACCTTTACCTTTTTAAATGTAAAGATGTTGTTTTTCACCAAGGGTTAATCATTTGTTAGCAGTTCAGCAGTTCTCATCCACAACGTTTCTATCACAGTTCATCAGTTCATGAATTCATAACCTCCTTTTGTAGTTTTTCGTGCTTCAATATTCTTAGAATGGTATCTTCA
Source organism: Anolis carolinensis (assembly GCF_035594765.1). Lineage (NCBI taxonomy): Eukaryota > Metazoa > Chordata > Lepidosauria > Squamata > Anolidae > Anolis > Anolis carolinensis. Next base: position 169,232,319 of record NC_085843.1, on the reverse strand, counting down.
GTCTTATAGGTTCCCATCATACTCCTTTCATACAATTTCATTCAAACCACACATCATATTTATCACATATTATGATTTGTATGTTGAATTTCTCCCAAAAACACTCACAATACAAAATTTAAAGCAATTCAAACCATATAAAATTGCACAAAAACATTTCAAAAATAAATACAAGTTTAACAAGACAAATAAATCATTCCCTTTAAAAACTCCCCATTTATTTGTTAAAAGTTTGCTTATTATGCGTAGGTTACCTTATCTTTAGTTGTACAGTATCAATAAAATTCTTATCAAACTATACATATTTTTAAAATGAACAATCTGAATAAAATGTCTTATCCTGATGAAACGCAAGAAGTAAAACTGGCAGATTCACAGTTGCCTAAACCAACCACAATCACACCATATGAAGAGGAAATATCTAGCAATGAAGCTACAATGTGATTAACTACAGTTGAGGGCCATTTGTTTATGATACTCACTCGCAGCTCACTTTTGCAGTTCTAAAGGCACAGAGACTATACAAATCTAGAAATAACTCTAATGAAGGTCATTAGGAGTTGCATCTAAACAGACACAGATATGACTCTTCTGGGAGTGATTGCAACATAGAAAATAATAATGACCCTGAGTGTGTGCAAAGCGGAGGAAGCCAGGTCAACCCAGACTCTCCCATGCCTTCAGAAAGGAGAAAGAGGGCCCACATTTATGCCCACATCCCTTCACCTGGACACCCTACCTTCCCACCTTCAAAGCTAGCTTTCCATGTGTCAAATCACTTTCTATTTAACCCAGTGTTACCTATTTTAGCAGTGCTCCTAATTATTGACAACAATTGCCTCAAGCAATTTAAGCAGTCCCAGCTTAAGTCCCAACAACCATTGCCAGGATAGTCAATGGCGTGAAATTATGAAAGCTATAATCCAGCAATATCTGGAAATTTACATGATTTCTATACATGTATTGCACAAACGTTTGAAAGGAGTCTAGGGACTCCCAAAAGCTAAAAGTGATAGTTCTGTCTTTTCCTAATTATTGCCTATATAAAAGCCACATTTGATAATGAGAATTACAGATCATCACATCTGGAAAACATAAGATCTTCCAGATGAGGGGAATGCTTATCTGTAGCAAGCATGTACAGAACCTCATGGTGCATGTGAACTTTATTACTCACAATTAGCTTCTTGTGCATCCACACTCATGAAAATAGTTCCTTAAACTAGCTAAATCTAAGTCAGTGTTGTGTATGTTGGAATGGATAAAATAAGACCCCATCTATACTGCCATATAATTCAGTTTCTGATCCCAGATTATCTGTTTTGAACTGGATTATATGACAGTGTGAATTTGTATAGTCCAGTTCAAAGCATATAATCTGGGATCAGATACTGGATTATTTGGCAATATAGAACTTTTTTTTCGTGTCAGGAGCAATCGGAGTTGCTTCTGGAGAGAAAGAATTGGACGTCTGCAAGGACGTTGCCCAGGGGACGCCCGGATGTTTTGATGTTTTACCATCCTTGTGGGAGTCTTCTCTCATGTCCCCGCATGGAGCTGGAGCTGATAGAGGGAGCTCATCCACGCTCTCCCCGGGTGGGATTCGAACCTGGCAGCTTTCAGTCAGCAACCCAACCTTCAAGTCATGAGGCTTTTATCCCCTAGGCCACCGGAGGCTCCTACTAGTCTAAGACACAATGAATTTAATCTTTTTTTCATGGCTCTAACAATAATATTCTCATGCCTCTTCTCTGTCAACAAAGAAGATATCTGTAAAAATGAATGTTCAGGTGTTGGCTTTAGGCAAACATAGATATTATTCATGACATCCCCTTTCTTCATGTTGCTTATCATATTTGCAATTATCCATGGTGAAGCTCAAATTCTTCTTTACAAACTATAAATATCAACAAGAAAACAAGCTTGCTCCCTCCTCCCTATGACTTCCCCTCACATATTTAGACATGATCGCCATGTACAAATATGTGAGTGGAAGTCATAGGGAGGAGGGAGCAAGCTTATTTTCTGCTGCCTTGCAGACTAGGACACGGAACAATGGCTTCAAACTACAGGAAAGGAGATTCCACCTGAACATTAGGAAGAACTTCCTCACTGTGAGGGCTGTTCGGCAGTGGAACTCTCTCTCCCGGACTGTGGTGGAGGCTCCTTCTTTGGAGGCTTTTAAGCAGAGGCTGGATGGCCATCTGTCGGGGGTGCTATGAATGTGATTTCCTGCTTCTTGGCAGGGGGTTGGACTGGATGTGGTCTCTTCCAACTCTACTATTCTATGATTCTATTATTCTACTTCAGCATTGATAATAGTCTCTATGCATACTATATTCCTTTCTTGTCCTTTTTTCTCTACAGGGTACTCATGTTGCAACTCCCAGCTGTTTATGTTTAGTGCATGTCATGATTTTAATTGATGTTTTAATTAATGTTTAATTGTATGGTTTGTATGATTGTAATTGTATATGTTTGTTTTATATTTATATGTATCGGCATTGAATTGCTGCTTGCTATGCCCTGAGTCCCCTTTTTAGGGTGAGTAGGGCGGGATACAAAAATGAGAAATAAATGAATAACAAATGTCAAGGAAAGCCCTATTTACATAAATCACATATATAAATATATTTATGTTAATATATTAATATAGACATATATTATATAGTAATATATATTAATATATTTACATATATTAGGAAACTGTGGGTACAACTAGCCTTTTACAGCTCAGGGGTGCATCCATGCACATTATCTGAAGACGGTAGATACTTTGGAGATTTCCTAAAGCTCTGGATTATTCAGCGACTTCAAGCGTGTGAAATCAATTGTGGCACTTCTCATTTCAGAAGTGGTACCGTTCCATTTGAGAAGTAGCACAGTTTATTATATGCCATCCAATTTTCCCTGGGTTCAGGCAGCTTGGGGAGACATGTTATCCACCTAACTTATCTTAGCAGCGCACACTGCGCATCAAAATATCAGCTCCTCAGTGCCTGGAATGATGATATTTCATGCGCCAAGGGGATCAGAAGGGGAAGGGAAAAATGAATCCCCCTCTACCCCTGCCCTTTTCTTCATTTCCTCAACCCACTAGATATCATCATTCCAGCTGCCAAGGAGTGCCTGGTGGGCATTGCTAGGTTAAGTTAGAAGAGAACAAGATATGTCTGGTGAGTGAGTAGAACTGAGCTGGTTTTGACACTGTTACATGTGCAGCCACCAAGCGCCCTCTTTGCCAGTTTATTTGCTGATGCTGTAGCCTCCATGCAGCACATGAAATGTCTCAGAAGATGGCAATATAGCTAGCTACCACCAAAGCTGATCCTGAATAGCCCATTCCAGATCAGCATAAGGGTAACTGCTCGGTCAAGATGCATCCTAAGGGTCAGTGGAACAGATTTTTCAGCAGTTGCCAGTTGCCAATGGAAGAAACACCATGTAATAATCTTGAGTGACATCATCAATTCATTAATTTGATTGTAATATCTGTGGATATGACAGACTGCGTGCTTGCTTTTTATCAGGATTACTCAGTGATTGGTAACAATACTAATCTCCCTGCACTAATTGCATTATGCAGAAACAATCAGGGGAGAGGAAGAGAAAAAAAGAGAAGAATGAACACAGAAAATGATTTGATCTTCATTGTTTAATACTCTACAACTCATGGTGCTAGCAGAGGCGGTCCAACCATAAGGCGAAATAGGCACGTGCCTGTGGCGCCATCGTCCCGGGGGCGCCATCGTCCTGGGAGGAGGGCACCACTCTCCACCTCCTTCTCTTTCGGGCCTTCCGGCGGCCGCGCTGGGCCTTCCAGCCGGCGCGGACCCACCTTCGCACCACGCGAGCCCACCTTTGGGGCCTTCAGAGATTGTGAGGTCTGTGGGAACTTGGAAGCTAGGTATGTGGGGTTTATATATCTGTAGAAGGTCCAGGGTGGGAGAAAGAACTTTTCTTTGAAGCAGGTGTGAATGTTGTAATTAATCACCTTGATTAGCATTTAATGGCCCTGTGGCTTCAAGGCCTGGTTTCTTCTTGCCTGGGAGAATCTTTTTTTGGGAGGAGTTAGCTGTCCCTGATTGTTTACTGTCTGAATTTTTTCTGTTTTCAGAGTGTTGTTCTTTATTTATTGTCCTGATTTTAGAGTTTTTTTAATACTGAGGGCTATCTGGGTTATCTAAGTCCACACTGCCCTATATCCCTGTTCAATGTTTAGTGCTAAATTCGCAAATATAGTAATTCCTACATAACATTACCATGTATTGAACTGCTTTTTCTATTTATTTGTTGTAAAACATGATGTTTTGGTGCTTAATTTGTAAAATTATAATGTAATTTGATGTTTTATAGGCTTTTCCTTTATCCTTCCTTATTATCCAACATTTTCGCTTATCCAACGCTTTTATTTTTCAGTGATTGGTTTTTTTTTTGGGGGGGGGGGGGCAAAATTCTGTTCGCCTACTCTTGAAAAATACCTAGGGCCGGCTCTGGGTGCTAGAATAGGCATATTATTGCTTTATAATGGTTTCAATGATGTATAGCATTAAGGTCAAGTGTTGCTACCGGTATTCCCTGGGAACATAAGAAAGTCTACCGATTTATTGTACAGTTGACAATATCTTTGTGAATACCTTTCCCTACAAAAGGGAAGAAATGCAACTGACAGAAAAAAAAATCTTATAAACACTTGTTAGCTGTCTATCCCACAGTCTGCCTCCTCCCCTGCCTTTTTGATAGTTATGTGCATCAGTTTTCTCTTTATTTCCATAGCTATTTCTGTCTTCTATAGACTGGCTCCAAGTGCTCAGAATTAGGATTTAGCTACTGGTTTTACATCAGCTGCATGTTACTTATTAACTGCAAGCATTGCAGTGAAATTCCTCTTCAATAGCACAGCCAAAGGTACAGGTAATGTCTCTTCAAAGTTATGCAATTAATTTCGCAGTGATAGCCCATGAGATTTAAAATCTTGAGAAAATGTTGGAACTACTGTCCAGTCAATGTGTAATTTCATCTTTACTCTATATTTCTAGAATTCATTAATCTAACATGCACATGACATTGCTAATGGGAGAAATGAGATTTTAAAAAAAAAAAAAAAGTAAGAGGAAAGCCTGGATAGTTTGAGCTTTGCTATCCATTATGTTTCCTTCAGAAATATGATATTTATTTATTTTGTCTGTTACCTTACAGGTCAAAGACTTCCTAAGGCAATCCATATACCCAATTACTACTGCCAAAATGAAATTAAATGAATACAACCTCCTCATCATTACAAAAATCACAGAGTGGTCACAGACACATCTAAATACCTGCTGAGCCTCCAGTGGCTCAGTGTGTTAAAGCGCTGAGCTGCTGAACTTGAAGACCGAAAGGTCCCAGGTTCAAATCCGGGGAGCGGAGTGAGCGCCCGCTGTTAGCTCCAGCTTCTGCCAACCTAGCAGTTCGAAAACATGCAAATGTGAGTAGATCAATAGGTACCGCTCCAGTGGGAAGGTAACGGCGTTCCATGCAGTCATGCCAGCCACATGACCTTGGAGGTGTCCACGGACAATGCCGGCTCTTCGGCTTAGAAATGGAGATGAGCACCAGCCCCCAGAGTCGGACACGACTGGACTTAATGTCAGGGGAAACCTTTACCTTTACCTTTATGCTTGAAGCCTAGAAAAGTTACTCTTTGTATTATATCTCATAGAAATACTGAGCAAACAGTTGTGAAAGGCTACAGGTAATATGCGAAAGGAACTAAGACAACTTTGCTGAGAAATAATATGATTACTCACAGATTAAATACAAAATTTGCTGGAGCATTCATAGCTACAGGAAGTATTTTTACATATGCTAGATGTTCTCAGATACTCTTCTCTCTGGTTTTATCCTCCATCACCCATTCTGAATCATAATGCCTCAGGCCTTTATTTGCTGACCCTCTTAGTTCACTTGAAAAGTTGTGCCTTCTTCTATTACCTTAAAATAATAGATTAGGGGGGATTAGGACATTTGAGGCCCACACCTAGGAGGAGGTTCTCATGCTCCATAGCAGGACTTCCTTTGACTTGAGACAACACACCAGCTTGGTAAAAGCAGCAGGCAGTTTATTGTAGAATATACGTAAGCAAAGCATCTCCCCAGAGCAACAAATGCCTTGACTGACTTACCGGGCAAGGGTGGCTGCGGAGATGGGTGCCCCTCAACAGAACATGGCTCTGGCAGGGGGCTTCTTCCTCCCAGAAGCCCCTGGATGGCGGGAAAGGTTCCTGCCACTTGGCCAGGTGGCCAAATGGCGGCAGGCTTGGCCTCGCCATCCAATTGGCTAGGCCAGAAATGGGTTGGCTTCAGCAGCCTTTTTAAGTCTGCCCTGAGGCCGGCGAAGATATCAGGGCTGCTTGCATTGTTCCATCCCACCCACCCTACATATATGTTAAGTTTGTGGTTTCTGTTAACTGTTGGTTGTCACAACTCTAGGTTGGCGGACGGAGGTGTGTTGCCCATGCACAGGCAATGTCTGGGTGTCACTTGTTGCATCTGTGATGACCAGCGAGGAGGAGGGGAGCTTGACTCTCCTTTTCTTGCTGGTTGCATAACCACCCTGTTCTGACATTAAGAGGTGCAGTTGTGGCAGCCAGGCACTTGCATGGAGCTCTGGTGACAACCCAGCAGACCAGGGGTCCTCAAACTTTTAAAGTGGAGGGCTGGTTCATGGTCCCTCAGATTGTTGAGAGGCCGAATTATCATTTGGGGGAAAAAATGAACAAATTCCTATGCACACTGCACATGTCTTATTTGTAGTGCAAAAAAAACCCCAATAACAATCATTTATTTATTTATTTGCTACATGTATACTCCACCCTCTCTCACCCCGAAGGGGACTCAGAGCGGCTTACAAGTTTTATGTACATACAATATATTATATTATTAGCATAGCACAATATTAACATTGTATGTTATTACGAGGGCTATCCAGAAAGTAGGCTACGTTTTGGATTTTAAAAAGGACAAAGTATAGGATAAATCATTTACCACATGCAGCTGAAAGACACATCCCAAAACTACAATCTCATGTAATCCCCATTTAAATTTAGCCACGTTTCTTATAGATAAATGAGTTTGAAAAGTACTGCACCAGTAAATTTCCCGCTTGTGTCCTCAGCTCTTCCCCCTTCTCCTTTCCTGCAGCATAGCCAAAACGCTGCACTGCCAGCCACACCCCCATTGTTGGAAACGGAGGAGAGAGGCGGCAAATTTACTGGTGCGGTACTTTTCAAACTCATTTATCTATAAGAAACGTGGCTAAATTTAAATGGGGATTACATGAGATTGTAGTTTTGGGATGTGTCTTTCAGCTGCATATGGTAAATGATTTATCCTATACTTTGTCCTTTTTAAAATCCAAAACGTAGAATCATAGAATCATAGAATCATAGAATCATAGAATCAAAGAATAGTAGAGTTGGAAGAGACCTCATGGGCCATCCAGTCCAACCCCCTGCTAAGAAGCAGGAAATCGCATTCAAAGCACCCCCGACAGATGGCCATCCAGCCTCTGCTTAAAAGATAGAATCATAGAATAGTAGCCTACTTTCTGGATAGCCCTCGTATATTGTACTATACCACTATACCATATTATTATTAGTAATATTACATTTAATATATTATAATTAATATTATTATATTATACAGTATTATTACATTGTATTATTATTATTAGCCGCCCTGAGTCCCCTACTGGGTGAGAAGGGCAGGGAAGAAATACTGTAATAAATAAATACTATATTCTATTACATTATAATATTATTAATATTATATGTATACACAATATATTATATTATTACCATAGCACAATATTAGTAAATGAATGAACAATACAATATTTAAAAATAAAAACAATTTTAACCAACATAAACCTATCAGGATTTCAATGGGAAGTGTGGGCCTGCTTCTGCCCAATGAGATAGTCAAGTTAAGTAGGATTGTTGTTGTTGTGTGCCTTCAAGTCATTTCAGACGTTGGGCAAACCTAAGTCTAAAACTGAGGACGGGGGCCAGGTAAATGACCTTGGAGGGCCGCATCCGGCCCCCGGGCCTTAGTTTGGGGACCCCTGCGGTAGACCAATTCAATCCTTGACAACACCCTTGGATTCTGTATGTGCATGCTGGAGCTGGGGTTGAATCTAGGTCAGATTTGCAATGGACTAACCTGTCCAATATATATGAGTCCAGATCTGCTTCTGCTTGTCTTGTTCCATCTGTGATCTTAGGATAATTCAGTCTATCACTACCAGGCCTTCACTGTTGCCAAGTTGATTGTTTATGTTTTGCATCAACTACATATGCTAAGTTTAGCATCAGATTTCTCATCAGCTATAGTGATAAGATTAATCTTTGTTTGGCTGACAAAACTCACTTCCTCTCACACCTATAACCACTGAGCTCTTTTCTATATAAGTAATCTTACCATTTATCATTGGAGAATGCTTAGGTGGTTTCAAGATTAGGTCCTTCTTTGACAGTTTTGGAAGGTGATGCACATTTCTTTTGCAAGATGCTTTAGTACAAGTAATATGCCCTGAATTACTAATGATGAATATAAAAGTTCATAGTTTTTTATAACGTTGCCCTTTTGGAGAGTTGAAAAAAATGTGCAAATGAGCCTGGAGACAAATGTTGATCTTGCAGTATATCAAATCATTATGTGCAATTATTTGACAGTTATTTCCAACTGGAAGCCAGTCTGTCATCTGACATATCTGGGCTGGGCTGATTTGCTGCCCCCTTTTTTTTTCCTTTGTGGCCAGCCACTGTCCAATTTTTCTTCCATTTTTGTCATGTATTACTATTTATAAAGGTAAGTTTGAAGTAGTAGCTAAAAATAACAAATCATTTCCCTCTTAGACTCTCCAGAAACTTGAACATGAGGCTATAATTAGAACTTGTGAAGAAGTCATTTTGACCAATTTGAAATTACCATAGCCCCCTTCACACTCTACAGTGTTATATACCATTTTAACTGCTGTGGGTCCTTTTTCTGGTATCCTATGATTTGCAGCTTAAGAAGGAACATTAAGAAATCTGAGTCAGGCCCCATCTACACTGCAATATAAAATCCAGATTATTTTATTTGAACTGGATAATATGGCAGTGTAGACTCATATAATCTAATTCAAAGCAGATAATGTGAGTTATATAGCTTGATAATATAGATTATATGACAGTGTAGATCCAGCCTCAGATAGTTCTTCAGTATCACACCAAATTATAAACCCCAAGATTCCATAGGATATTGCCATGACAATTAAAGTGGTATATAACACAACTAGCAGTGCTTGGTCACACATTGCTGTGGCGGGGTTTATATACCTGTGAAATAATGTCCCGGGTGAGAGAAAGAACTCTTGTCTGTTGGAGGCAAGTATGAATGCTGCAGTTAATCACTTTGATTAGCATTTAATTGCCTTGCATTTTCAAAGCCTGGCTGCTTCCTGCCTGGGGGAATCCTTTGTTGGGGAGGTGTTAGCTGGACCTGATTGTTTCCTGCCTGGAATTCCCCTCTTTTCAAAGTGTTGTTCTTTATTTATTGTCCTGATTTTAGAGTTTTTTTTAATGCTGGGAGCCAGATTTTGTTCATTTTCTTGGTTCACAGCAACCTAATAATAATAATAATAATAATAATAATAATAATAATAATAGTGCAGTTTTCTGGCATTGTATATTTCTGCTGCTTCTATGACTATTCATTCTGTAGCCCACTTGTTGATGAATGTCCAGAATCAGCAGCATCCACTGTGGTCCTTTTTATCCTGTGCAATGACCGAGCCAGTATAGACTTTGTTTTGGTTTGTTTCTCCATAGTGCTAATGGGTTAGATGCTCTTAGTTCCACTCCTCAATTGAGACCTCTCTGGCTTGGTTGGACCTACCGGTAGTTACACTACCACCAGCACAGTTCTCAGCATCCGTGGAGCAGTTAAGCCCCCGCTCCCACATCAAGGTGGCACCCATCGAGGTGCTGTGCCAAAAGATCTCAGCCATCATTTAGAAACAAACATTGACAAAATTACAATCTCTCAACTGCAAAAGGCCACCTTACGGGGATCTACATGTATCATCCAAAAATACATCACACAGTCCTAAACACTTGGGAAGTGTTTGACTTGTGATTTTGTGATACAAAATCCAGCATATATATCCCATTTGCTGTGTCATATGTCTTTGTGTCAATAACAACAACAACAACAACAACAACAACAACAATAATAATAATAATGACTCTGAGCTGGAAGGTGTCCAGAGGAAGAGGGCAACTAAAAAGATGAATAATCCCTATAAGGATGTCGGGTTCTCTTCTCCCAGTTGTGCTGTGGGTCAGTCTTCCACCAGAAAAAGCACCAAGACACACGCTGGTCGATTCCAACAGGTTTTATTGTACAGAATACCAGAACCTTCTCTTTGGCCCATTGATATAGGGGCTCTCACATACCAGAGGTTAATTGAGGTTTTATGGCTGGCCCGTTTTATAGCTGGCATCTGTTCTTTGTCAGCCGACCGGAGATGTCAAAGATTGGAGATCATGACAGAGGAGCATCTTAAAGAGCTGGTTCTGTTTACCTGCAGAGGAGAAGGTTAAAAGGAGATATGAGAGCCATGTATAAATATGTGAAAGGATGCCTTAAGGAAGAGTGAGCAGGCTTCCTTTCTGTTGGCCTGGAGACTGTGATTCAATGGAGCCATGGGTTGAAATGACAGGAAAGGAAAGGCTGTGTAGATTTTAGTCCTGTGTGGATTGTCGATCACCGTTCTGTAAGTAGGGGGGGTGTGGGCCCGCAGGGTCACTGGCCTGCACCCCCTCCCTAATAGGAGGTTTCTTCCTCCGTTACCATCACCCTGGGGGCCGCAGGCATTGGGGGGGTCTTGGTCTTGAGGTGGCGGAGGCAGTGAGGTGAGCCCACATGGGGTCCCTTTGCAAGATGTCTGCTACCTCCCCCCCTTCCATTTAGGCCCTGGCCTGGGTGGAGTGTTGGAGGCCATTTCAAGCCACATGGCTCCTGGTTGGGTGTTTGCAGAGCCGCTTGGCTCCATTCCCCCCTCCGCCCACCCATGCACTTGGGGGCTGTGTGGCTCCAAGTTTGGGGGGAGAACTATGGAGCTGGTTGGGCTCCATTCTCCAGTTTTCCTCTGTGGTTTTTTCTCCACACACTGAAGGGGGGCTTAGGGCAGTATTTTTTGTGCATGCACTGTATTTTGTTATTTATTTTGGGGGTTTTAAGTCCTTTTTCTCTTTGTGTGTTTGTTTTTTTCTTTGTGGTGGTCAGTCATTAGGTAGTTAGACATATTTTTCTTTGCCAAATTTTTTGTTATTTGCTCTAGTGGTTTTGTTGTTAATTTGGTCCTACAAGCGGACAGTACACTTTTTATATATATATAGATAACAGCATAGTATACAAGTGCTCTTGACTCATTTCCTTTGAAAGCAATATAGTGACTTACAGTCCTTCTGTAATAGTTATCAACAGCATTAAGTCTGAATCTTTGTCGAGCTGTGATCCGAGGGGGCAACCTTTATTTCAAGTTCTCCACTCTTTTATTAATTACTAAATGAACAATCTGACCTTTCTCTCTGAATATATTGAGTGCCAAGTACATCATTAGTTTATTTAATGTAGAAATGAATAGCTATAAATCACAGAAAACATAGCATGAGTATATACATACAAGTACTGGTATAAGTTTTCTCCTGGAAGAAAAGTTAATAAAAGGATCAGTCCTGACCCCCAAATTTGCTGGTTGTAGAACAGTAGTAAGAAACTTCAGTATTCAGAGTAGGCAATATTCTGTCCATAGTGCTCCTGTGGCTGCAAAGATTTGCCCAAATACAAGAGAGAAAAAGTACTGGACCATCACCTTATCCTCCATGTCACCACCAACCATGAAGCTCCATGGGAGCACCTGGCCATCACCACATCCGCTCATGTCAGAAAATAGATTTTTCACAACCACCCCCTTCTTGCTGGTTGATCAGGGGCTTATTTTAATGACAAAATATGTGACTGTGGTGATCAGATACTCACATGGAGCTCTGTAGCTGGGGGTGAGGGTGACACCAACACAGAAAGTCATATCCTTCCCTTGTGCTTTTCAACTCAGGGAAAAGGTGGTGTTCTTCTTAATAGGAGTCCAAACCTAATTGGATCTTATCCAATTGTTCAAAAAAGTGCTTAAAAGTCTGTGTGCACTCTGGCGTTTTCTAGAAACTCTGGAGTATCCCTTGACTTTGCCTGACAAAGTCTGGTTAAGGACAGACGAACCCAGGATACTCTCTGGAAATAACTGTGCATTACAGACAGCCTTGCTGGATTCAGGATCAGCACACTTGTTCATATAAACTCAGGGAAGTTCTACAGACACTATAATGCAGTTCATTATATAATGCAGTTTGAATGCAGTTCAAAGCCGGCTCAAGGGCACATTATCCACAAAATGTACATCCCGATGCACACCGCAGCACTCATTAAGTCACGCCTCTTCTACACTGTCATATAGTCCAAATTATCAAAGCAGATCATCCACATTATCTGCTTTGAGCTGGATTATATGAGTCTACACTGCTGTATAATCTAGTACAAAGCAGATAATCTTGTTCATATGTCGAGGATTGCCTTTATATTTCCTACAGGGTCTGAAATTGGGGTAGACCTTCATTGTCTGCAGTGCATAATTGCATAATAGTGGACTGGATAAAAATAGGTAAAGGTAAAGGTTTTCTCCTGATGTTAAGTCCAGTTGTGACCGACTCTGGGGGTTGGTGCTCATCTCCATTTCTAAGCTGAAGAGCCGGCATTGTCCGTAGACATCTCCAAGGTCATGTGGCTGTCATGACTGCATGGAGCACCGTTACCTTCCCGCCGGAACAGTACCTATTTATCTACTCACATTTGCATGTTTTCGAACTGCTAGGTTGGCAGGAGCTGGGGCTAACAGCGGGCGCTCATTCCGCTTCCGGGATTTGAACCTGGGACCTTCCGGTATGCAAGTTCAGCAGCTCAGCGCTTTAGCACACTGCGCCACCACCAGGGGCCCAGATAAGAAATATAATTTCTTTTTTCCATCAGCTGTCTAGCCATGTAAAGTGCATTTTTTGGGTTCAGTTCAGATCTGCAATCAGTGGATGCTGTGGTCACTATCCAAGTCTTGAACAGGTTCCTAGAGTGTTTGGTAGGAGCTGCACATTAAAACCAGTTTGTTTCAATCCACTTCCAAACTCGATTATCGTGTTTGTGTAGAACTGCCCTCTCAGATTTCAGCAGCTGAATCAATGAACCTATTGAAGTCAGGATTAGCAGGTGGATCTTCAAGCCATTATTAGTTCAAAGTTAGATTTGGACATGTATTGTAGATCTGTGACATTTTATAGATAAAATGTAATATATTACAAATATATATAATTTGTATATATTTGTAATATATACAAATTTATTTATTTATTTCGTGTCAAAAGCATAATAAATAAGTTTAAAAGTGATAAAATAAAGGAATCACAAACAGCTAAATAGTTTTGGACCAAAAGTGGGCAACAGCAATCGCATTGTCCGTAGCTTTAAACAACTCCTCCTCCGCATTGCATTGCTTTTAAACATATATACAAATTATGTATACAGCAACAAGTTGGTGAAAGTGAGTCCCTAAGTACGACAGCTGGTATTCAGCCAAATAAACATGGCTGACAGATAAGCTGCAACATTGGGTACAAATCTAATTGTGCACCAGAAAACAGTGCACTCGAATGTTGATCAGTTCACAAAGCAATTGCAACATAGACTTTAAACATCTTGCCAAATAAAACAGAAGTTATAGTGTGATAAGCCAATTTAGGCTGTAGCACCTAACTCTCATTTACATGAATCAAGTCCCAATACTTTGGTCCTCCAGGAGTGATTTGTACATTATTCAATTCTAATTACATATATTGATGAAAAATGTGGTGGAAAGAGAAAAGGGCCCTTCAAATTTAGTAAAATTAATGCATGTTCCAATTATATAGAATATTTCCAATATTTTGATGCTGAAAATCAGAGTATATGTACAAAATTGTTTGTGCTATTGACTTATGTATGCCCCCTAGATTTTTATTTCTGACAGGTCTCTTTTCTTTGACTAAAGAACTAAAGGGAATGTTTAGCTTGGACAAGAGAAGATTAAGAGGGTGCATGATAGCCATGTTTAAATATTTGAACATTGTTCAGACATTGAAACATGTCTATCATGTCCTCTCTTAAAATTATTGAGGTGAAGCAAGCTTGTTTTTTGCTGCTCCATAGATTTGGAGTATATTGATACATGCCACAGAGACCAGGGCCAGTCTTCAGTGAAAGTGCATCAGGCTAGCCCTAAGGGTGATTATGCTACCTGCCTCTTACCCTTACCTTAACTGTTGTTTGTCATTGCGGTGATCCCCCTCCTTTCCCCAGGGCATGTGAGTATTTTTGTTGACATAAACAAAGATGCTTGGCAACAGCCAGGAACTCTTCAGAATTCTGTGTCCACGGTGACAGACAACAAAGAGAAATGTGATTCCTTTTCTCTGTATGGAAAATAAGATGGTAGCACTGGTTCATGTGAACAATTGGGCCAGTTCAAATTCGGCCTAGATTGGTCACTGGAACATCTAGAAGTGAGCATATTAAATATATACTGAAATCACCCACTGGCTGCCAATAGTTTCCAGGCAATGTACAAATTGTTGGTTATGTTCTGTAAAGCCTTACATGGTTTGGGTCCAGGTATCTACAGGTTATCCTTCTGCCATATAATCTGCTCTGGACACTGAGGTCCCATAGGGGATTGCTTACTGCAGTCAGCCAGAATCCGACTGGCAGTTATCACTTAGATGATCTTGTTGGATTATGGTTGTATGTGTATGAAATGTAAATCAAGTGTTTTCTGCTGTTAGGCAAGAGTATGTGTTTCAGCAATGAAACAGTTAACAGCAGGCTAGTTTTGACTGACAGCCTGCTATGACCTATCAGGCATGGTTTCTGGTTTTGGAAGTTGGGAACTTCCTTCGTACTGAGGAATGTGTTTTCTTATCTCTGAGTGTGGTTGAGCTGGTGCCTGCCAAGGCAAGAGGCTAAAGAGAATGCCAGCTCAGAGCGATGGCTTTTGCTGTACTTTGTAAATATGTATTATAGATATTGAAATAAATGTATGGACTTCAGACTACTGATGTGTTTGAGTCTGACATTGAAGAGGAATTGGTGTGGCAGCCGATTCACCAATTTATCAGGGTGCTGGTGTACAGAGGATCGATGGAGCTTGAAGAAACCCACCCAGCACGCACCATGACCCCCACGCCAACAGATCTTTTAATCAGCCACCTCTAGACTGTGGAATGACCTGCCAGAGAGCTTTGACAGCTACTTGGGCTATCAGAATTTAAAATACAATTAAATATCTACCTCTTTTGACAGGCCTACTCATCAACTTCAAGCTGTGAATTTTAAATTTACATTCTATTAGCACTGTGTTTTAATCTTCGTACTATTCATTTTGTGGTGTTGTGTTTTATCCGGGTGTTGTAACTGTGTTG
Organism: Anolis carolinensis; assembly: GCF_035594765.1. Lineage (NCBI taxonomy): Eukaryota > Metazoa > Chordata > Lepidosauria > Squamata > Anolidae > Anolis > Anolis carolinensis. Next base: position 169,216,735 of record NC_085843.1, on the reverse strand, counting down.
TACACTGCCTCGTGCCATTAGAAGAAGCTGGTAACAAATCATAAGATTTTGCCGCTGCTGCTCTTGTTTTTGTTGGACAAGTTGATAGGCAAGGCAGATTTCCTTCTAGGTGCTGTTGTAAGATATCATTTAATTATCATAACAATTGATTGATGAAAAAGAAGAGGCTTTACAATCATAGCTGCCTTAATGCTGCTTTGGTGTTTCAATTTCTCATGTATCCTTCCCTCCCCAGGGTACACACAAATGGCCAAATAGTAGCGAAGAGATTAATCCTTCAGATTATGGACGCATCTCAGTAATTTAGTGTTGTATGTCCCAAACTACTCCAGCTTCCCCAGAGCCATATTATTTAGCACTGGAGTTCTTTTGATGAATGGAGAGTATTGAAGGCAATCTCTCTTCCAAAAGTCAAGCTGAGCTCATATTTTTACTTGATGTAGCTTTTGTGTGGTAACTGCTGTTTTTTCTCTCTCTCACTCCCTGTCCATTAAGAGATATTCTGTATTGAGAGCACTGGTACTTTGTACCCATTATTAATAGCAGTAGACCAAGTTTTTGGATAAGTTCTACACTACTTTGATTTTTTGTTTTATTGTTGTAACATTTCAGTTGTAATTGATTTCAAAATGGATCATAATTACAATGGCACTACAATTAAAATAACATCCATTAAAAGGACAACTAGAAAACTGAAACTTATTTATTGCTAAATAAAAAGCAAATGGAAAACAAAAGAGCAGATAAAATATACATAGAATTGGATCTCTAACTGAAAAAGCACTATGAATCAGAAAGATCTTTATTTTCCTTCAAAATGAAGGAAATAGCAACCTAATCTCACAGGACAGGGAGTTCCATAGTTTATAGGTCACAACAGAAAAAGACTTCAGAGTCTGAATCCAGCATCCTGAATCTGGTTTTGACATTGACCATGTTGTACCTGCCAGTTATAAAGCTTTGAAAAATGAGGTGTCCTTCAGGAAGAAAAATGCTAACAGGTCTAATGTAAAACTAACATACACGGGAATCTTAAACCTGATAGATTAAGCAAGCAAAATCTAGGGTCGGGTTTGACTATTTCTAGTTCTGTCACAATAATAATAATATAATAATAAAACTTTATTTATACCCCACCACCATCTCCCCGTGGGGACTCGGGGCGGCTCACAAGGTTACAAAAGTAACAGCGTAAATACATTAAACAATATACACAGTTTAAAACACAAGACGATGATAAAACAGAAGTTAAAACAAAGGTTTATACAACATTCATTTGTATTCCCCTCAAATTCCATGAAGATTTTTTTTCAGAATTTTGGTAAGTGCATATCAAAAAAAGAGGTGAAATTAAACCCTTTTCTTCATTTTAAATACTGTTTACTGTTTACAGTACAGTAGAGTCTCACTTATCCAACATAAACGGGCCGGCAGAACGTTGGATAAGCGAATATGTTGGATAATAAGGAGAGATTAAGAAAAAGCCCATTAAACATCAAAATAGGTTATGATTTTACAAATTAAGCACCAAAATATCATGTTAGACAAATTTGACAGAAAAAGTAGTTCAATACTCAGTAATGCTATGTAGTAATTACTGTATTTATGAATTTAGCACCAAAATATCATGATATATTGAAAACATTGACTACAAAAATGCGTTGGATAATCCAGAACGTTGGATAAGCGAGTGTTGGATAAGTGAGACTCTACTGTATTTAAAAGTGTTATTTTATTGGAACAGTAAGATCCAATAGAACCAAATGGAGGGGCCCTTTCATGCTGCAGCTCCTGATGGATTGGAAACCATAGAAGCGGTGTTTCTATGGTCAGTGGTTTTCATGGACAGGATCACAGGGTTGTTGTGTGTCTTTCAGGCTGTGTGGCCATGTTCCAGAAGTATTCTCTCCTGACGTTTCGCCCACATCTATGGCAGGCATCCTCAGAGGTTGTGAGGCATGGATAAACTAGGCAAGGAAGGTAAATATATATCTGTGGAGAGTCCAGAGTGTGACAAGAAGCCAGTGCTAATGTTTCAGTTAATCACCCTAATTAGCATTGGAAAGGTTTGTCTCTTGCCTGGGGGGCATCCTTTGTTCAGAGTCATTAGCCATCCTTGGGGCTCCTCTGCCCCCAGAGTGTTGCTTCCCATCTACTGTTCTGATTTTTGAGTCTTTTTTAACACTGGTAGCCAGATTTTGTTCATTTTCATGGTTTCCTCCTTTCTGTTGAAGTTGTCCACATGCTTGTGGATTTCAATGGCTTCTCTGTGTAGTCTGACATGATAGTTGTTGGAGTGGTCAAGCATTTCTGTGTTTTCAAATAATAAGCGGTATTTTGAGGGAAGGCATTAATAAAGAGGGGAAATTGTTAGCTGTGACCATCAGTAGAACATTGGATTTAAGTTTTCTGAGTTCACAATCTCGTTTCTAATCCTAGTTCATTATGCTATATATTTACGGTTTCATGGGGCATTGCAATGTGCTTTGTGGAACACTATTTTCTTTTGACAACCTTATTCTTACTTCAGTCAGCAGTGTTTCTATAAGAAGCTCCCCACATACACCATGACATTTCCCTTCACTCTGCAGATTTCTAGCATGGCAGTGACTTGAAATTTCAATTGAGCTTCTAGAAATACTATTTAAGCTTCCACAGGAAAAAAGACAAAGTTTCCATGGGAATGTGAATACAACAAATAGAAAAGTATTATGTGTGAAGAATTTTTGTTAGGCCGCTTTCTGAAATGTTATAAATGTTATAAATTTAGAGATTGAAGGATAATTCCATTGGGGAGGGACAGAGGATTCTTACTTGATAGGTATTTGCTTCCCTGTATATTTTATTATTAAAGTCATCAAAATAGCTCTACCTCATCCTATTGTGGTTGAACATGATAAACCTCCCCATAAGGATTTATAGTTTCCCAAGGGCACAAGGATACAGAGATGTGAATTTTTATTCTTTTAAAAAGTCTGCAGATGTTTATTGATACAGATCAGTGGAGGTGCAGAGCAGACCTGCAATGGTGGCTTCTCCAAAAGGCTTTAGTTTCAACCCCTTAGGAAAATGTATCAGTTTCTTTCAATTTTCTGCATACCTTGTATCTTTTAATACTATTTCTATAACTTTATGTGTATATATAAGGTTTATGATTTGTGTCAAAATGTAATGAGATGGGTCTCAGAAGTTTTCACCTTTCGGTCATCTTGCTCAGGCATTTCCCTAGCTGGGTTAGCCTGCAGTTGTTCCTGGCAAAGGTGGTAATCAAAATCCATTGTGTGTACATGTAAAACGATAGTTTTTGTGCCAGATCTGATAAAGCCAACCAATATTTGTTCAGCCGAGTATCTGTCAGGACCCAGGCTGCAGAGCACCAATAACCATGTGCAGAGGCCAGAATCTATCTAATATCTTTATTAAAGGAATATATAAAGTCAATAAAAACAAGTGTAGAATATAGTTCAGGAGTAGACCTTTCAGGAAAGGTCCAATATAGTCCAGGAAAACAATGTCCAATATGTGATATTAAAGTCCAAAGTTATAATCCACTTCACCGAAACACACACTATTTGGCAAGCAATAGTGTGGGGAACTGTCCATAGTCTTTGAAGCTTAAGGTAAATCCGAAGGAAACTGGAAAACAAGGCTTGAATCTGAGAAGCAAGGTCCGTGGTTTAAAATGCAAGGCAAGACAAGACTTGAGACTTGGCAAGATCAAACTTGAAGCAAGGCAAACATGAATCAAGAACTGAGTCCATAGAAGTTCATGGTACAAGGCTGGGCTGGAAACTTGATCTGGGATCTGGGAACTGGAGTACGAAGTCTACACACGATCTCACTTCTCAAGCCGAGGAATTGACTCCGCAAGGATTTCTGTGCGGGCAAACACCTATATAGGATCTTGTTTTCCCGCCAAGGAACACTTTCTCTGGGGAACAAGAACCGAAACCTATACTGTGTCCAGATGCATGACTCCTTAAAGTTTCCCAAGGGAAACAGACTTAATCAGCTAATTGTCTGGCAGCTATCCTGGCGCTCTGGCGAGTCGCCTCTCGAGCGCCCCTATCTTGATTATAATAATCCCGGCGAGAAAACGGGGGAGATTTCTGTTCAAGGCTTGTTTGGCTGACTTCTTGTGGGCAAACATCTTGCAGGTGCAAGGGCTCCAAAACTGGCAGAAACGGTGGGAAACCCAAGTTTTCCTCTTCATCTGCCTCAATAGTACTAGGAACGGGACTATATGGCCCATGAGTCATCACAGTATCCCACTTGGGCTGAGAGATTGCTGACCATGGAAACAGAAGCTTGGAATATTATGTACATTTGCAGACTCCTTTTTTTCAAATCCAAGGTTTGATTAAAGATATCATCACCTTTTTTCTGGGTCCCTTTCTTTTCCGAAAGCATTTTCCCATCACTTGGAACTGGACAATTAAGCCACTCAGAAACTCATTAACATTTACCAAATATGGGGATGGATCTTCCAGGAGGAAGCAGGAGGTTTGAAATGTTGTCAAATGTATAAAACCTTGTGTCATGGTATTCATGTTATTCTGTACCTTTGAAAGTATCTGCTTGTACATCCACTCTTTCTGGCCAGATCGAATAAATCTCTGTGGCTTGTCTTCACCTTGGTGAATGACGTTTCTGTTATGGTCTATTTTGGTTTAGCTTGAATGCTCACCAAGCATGGATCTTCTCATCCACAGTCCGAGTTCTAAATTCGATACATGTTGAAATTAACAAAGATGAGTTAACATAGTCTAAACCAGGGGTCCCCAAACTAAGGTCCGGGGGCCGGATGCGGCCCTCTGAAGTTATTTACCTGGCCCCCACCCTCAGTTTTAGACTTAGGCTTGACCAAAGTCTGAAATGACTTGAAGGCCAACAACAACAATCCTAATTGACTATCTCATTGGCCAGAAGCAGACTCACACTTCCCATTGAAATCCTGATAGGTTTATGTTGGTTAAAATTGTTTTTATCTTTAAATATTGTATTGTTCTTTCATTGTTGTTGTTTTCTTTTCTTTCTTTCTTTTTTTGCACTACAAATAAGACATGTGCAGTGTGCATAGGAATTTATTCATATTTTTTTCAAATTATTATTTGGCCCCTCAACAGTCTGAAGAATTGTGGACTGGCCCTCTGCTTAAAAAGTTTGAGGACCCCTGGTCTAAACCAATAAAGCAATAAAATATCTTATATAGATACAATAGTCTCCCAGGGCTCCATTGAAAAATATGAACCCTATCTTAATCTATGCCATATGCAATAGAATTCGGCCCAGATCTTTCCTGTAAGACATGCATGTCCCTTCCTAGCCAAACTCATGGATTCCTAAGGATCGAATATTGCTGGGGTTTGCTGCTATCAGATTCTCTGTGAGAACCCCCCCCCCCCTTTTTTAATAAATTCTTAGGGACTGTTAAAGAGATAAGGTGGGCTTGTAATGTTTAGTACGTAAAGAGCTGTTTGATTTAGGAACCAAATTCCCACAGTGATACTCAGAAAGCAATGTGCCTACTGGTACAGTTAGGTACATAAATAATAGATTCCTGCTTTAGTATTTGTCATAGCAGGAGGGTTACTATTTCAAAGTGGATCTCATCCTACCAGGGACCTTTAGAAAGAACTTTTGTAGAAATTATGTACCCAATGTGCATCCAAACTAGAGACAGATTGCTGTTAGCTCTTCCTCCCGCTCCCTCCTGTTCTTTCTCAAAAAAACACTCCAACTCAAATAAAGCTGATCTATGAGCCTTACAGCTCAAAGAGTTTTACTGTGCAGTCAGCAATTTTTCCTGTTTCTTTGATAGAGAAGTCATAGATTTAAACATGAGAGATTTAACTGGACAGCATAGTAGAGAATATAAAACAGATCATTTAGTTTGCAGCGTTGTGTTATCAGTGAGCTATATTTTGGTAACACACAGGGAAAAGGGTCACAGTATATTTTTCCTTAGTGAGGAAAAAAGTAGAAATGCTAAAAACACAATCATAGATTTCTCAGTGCTAATTAAAAAAAGGGAGGGGGTTTAATTCACTACTACAGCTATTCCTGGATATACAGGAATTCAAAGCCACACTTTTAATATATATATGAAAGTATTAAGAAGGGAAGTAGTGATCAGTCCAAAGGCACTAACTAGACCAACATACTGTAAATACAGTAACCAATGAGGTGTTTATAGGAAGCCCACACATAGGATTTGAATACAACACTCACATTCCTTTCTGTGTAAGGCAAAGGCAAATCTCTCTGAACAAATCTTGCCAAGGAAGCCCCATGATAGGCCTGTTTAAGGGTTGCTAGATGTCAGAAATGCCTTAAGGGAACACAATAACAAGAGCTTCAGATACTGGAAGTGATATACAGCCATCCTGAGGAATAACTGCTGATGGCCATAAGTGCCACTAATTTATTTTGTTTCATTTTAATCCAGTGAACAAGTATTGCTACATCTTACTGCACTGAATTCCACAGTTTAATTAATTTTATGGACTTAGTTACTTCTCCCACTTATTTAGTTTCAGTGATAGACCCATGACTTAGTATTATGAGAGAAGAATATATTTTTATTACACTATACATAATTTTAAAACACTACAGGTGGAAATAATTTTTATAATTTTTTCATGGATGAAAATTGAATTAGCCCATAGTCAGGAAACAATCAAGAAGAAAAATGAAATGGTGAGAATTTTGCATAGTTTTTGCCCAGTATTTCTGTTCATTGTATGGACTGGCCAATCATTCTTGCTCTGATTTCTCCATTCTGCAAGCAGTTTTTAGATTGTAAAATAACTTCTCTTATTCCATGACAGCCAAAATTTCTTTGGACTCTTTCATATAATAATAATAATAATAATAATTATTATTATTATTATTATTATTATTATTATTATTATTATTATTATTTTATTCTTGTACCCCGCCTCGATCTCCCCACAGGACTCAGGGTGGCTTACAAATGCAAAAGAGTATATAAACAAAAACATCAAATACCAAAAACGCACAAATGAAAAATTAAAACATATGATTAAAATCAAACCATTAATAAGACAAAGTTAAAACACATAAATAAAAACATAAAGATGGGCTGATCAAAGTGCACTAAGTGAGACCTGTAAACATAGAGGAAGTTAAAGGTGTTATAAGAACATTGGGGAGAACCAGAAGTCTTCCTGAAAAATAATAAGACTTAATAAAAGAATTCAAAGAACAAATGAAGTATGTTTGTTTCTAACATGTTCACATTTTAAGAAGTACTAGCTGTGCCCGGCCACGCGTTGCTGTGGCTAGGACTTCATTTTTCTTTTTGTTTTATGAACGTAGAGGCGTGGATGAGAGGTTGTGCTGTCAATTTTCAAGGTTGTGGGGCGTTTAGTTTAGTTGTTTTGTCCGGTGCCGTGATTCCATTACCCTTTTATATATATAGATTAGAGCAGAAATTCCCTAACGGTGATATGTGAAACCCTAGAGTTCCACAAAGTATTATATAAGTTATGTGAAAAAAAATTAAATATCTTTTAGAAAATATTTTAAAGGCCTGTGCCATTGTATGAAGATCTTACAATGTACCCCTGCTTTAAAATGAAATGTGAATCTGTTACACTGAATAACTATTGACTATAACTGATATAGCCATCAGTACTCTGAAAGGCTATGTGAGTAATGTTCCCCTTCATATTCACATTGTTGTGAATCATGTTTTTTAGCTATAATTAATTACACCAAAAATAAATTTCGGAGTAAGTTGGATGTCATCTTGGATATTTGTATTCAGCTGTCAGATGTAAAGTACCATTTAAAAACTATTTTAAGTACAAAAATGAAACAATTTCAGTCAGCACTGTAGCTGTGAATTCAATATTTTCTTGTACCAAAATAAAGGTTTATGGTTATAGCAAACACTTTCATATACCAAAATAAGGGTTTGTGGCGATATTTAAAAAAAATTATCTTTATTTCCAAACTACATTATATAAAACTGTCAGGCAATAAGAGTAGACGAAAGAAGGAAAAACTTTGCGGGATCTCTATGTTTAGGGATAGAGTTAGGGTTCCTTGCGGGGCAGGGGAAGTCTTCTGAATGACTCAATGACTAAAAAAAGTTTGGAAACTGCTGGACTAGAGAGATATGCTGAAACTATACATAACTGAATAGTGTTATAAAGATGCTCTCACACCCAAAGCCACATCATATCACAGTTCAGTAAGGAGTGGCTTCGGACTGTCATTTATTGTGTTCTTCTTAAAAGGAACTTTCCAGTTTCTATACATTTAAAAGTCGCAAATTCTTTCCATCACAAATCTTTTCAAAGTTGGGAATATTGGGATAAGTACAAAAAGAGAGAGAAGTGAACAAAAATGTCATCAATTCATAATGTGAGTTTTTAATAGTAAGAAAACTAAATAGTTAAGCTAAAGGTCCCAAAAAAACTGGTGCCCCCAAGACTTCGCACCAATATTCTGCAATTCCTAATGCCCATTTCAACAAGAAGGGCATTATAAGAGTTTCTAATCTCAGATTACAAAATCTCATCCTTTTGAATCTTAATTTACCTTGTTGGCTTTGTGACCCCCATGGAGTTGGGTGGAATGTCTTTAGTCACAAGGACTAGATTCATTTATTACCCAGAAGCAAATAAAAATGATTCCTGCAAATCTAAGTAAACAAATTTGTGTAAAAATACCAATAGCAATTTTTTTGGCATCAATATTACATTTCAGCTTTGTGTGTCTCCTCCCTTTCATTTATTAATCAGAACCTGTCATGCATTGAAGTTTCTCAACCCAACTTACAATTAATGGCCCTTTTCTACCTCATCCCTCATAAACATATCCCAGCCCTTTCTGATACATTTGATGCCAAGCATATAAAGTATAATAATGTCCTTGCCAGTTTCTCAAAGATACACAAATCATAGAATGTGTCAACATTTTTGGAAAATGCTGGGCTTTTTTTGATGTACATCTTATTTTTCCCACACTTGCTCATAGAAGTAGGGAGATATCAAATCACATCTACAACAATCAGTTTGAAAACATTCTATGGAAACATAGAATGTTCTGGTTGTCATGATACTTTTATGGGGCATCTCCAAGATCTTCTTTTTCCTTGCTTCTTTGGTCTTATTAAAACGATTAGTCACAATGGAGCCATGGAAGCGCTGTATTTATCTCTCATTGCTTATATCCACTCACATGGGGTTGAAGACCATTTAATTCAATGGGATCAGCATCATATTTTTTCTGGAGAAACACCAGGCAAAACTGTAGATAGAATTCAACTTCTTAAATACAGAGGAAGAGAAAGGCATTGTTAAGCTTCCTATGGATAAATCTTGCCAACAAAGAATTACAAGAGGGTTGCCGTAAGTCAAACTTCACTTGAAGGCACAAAACAGCAATATACTGAAACTCTTCGGTGCACTGAAAATGGCAGCAGAGATAGATAAGATTTTTTTTTAATAGCGTTAGTGACATGAATGGAGCCCCAGTGGCGAAGTGTGTTAAAGCACTGAGCTGCTGAATTTGCAGACCGAAAGGTCCCAGGTTCAAATCCTGGGAGAAGAGTGAGCGCCTGCTGTTAGTTCCAGCTTCTGCCAACCTAGCAGTTCGGAAACATGCCAATGTGAGTAGATCAATAGGTACCGCTCCAGCGGGAAGGTAAGGGCGCTCCATGCAGTCATGCCAGCCACATGACCTTGGAGGTGTCTACGGACAACGCCGGCTCTTTGGCTTAGAAATGGAGATGAGAACCAACCCCCAGAGTCGGACAGGACTGGACTTAACATCAGGGGAAACCTTTACCTTTACTAGTGATCTGAATATGAAACTACACAATCCTATATGTTTGATATGAAATGAACTTATTTTTTAAAATGTCTGAGGAATTGATTTTGATTTAATTTTCTACTGAGGCCAGAGTTTGGACTGTTTAAGTCTTACAAGTCTGGGTTTGCATCTATGTGTGTTCAATCGTTAGGGCAGGGGTCCCCAAACTAAGGCCCGGGGGCCGGATGCGGCCCTCCGAGGTCATTTACCTGGCCCCCGCCCTCAGTTTTATAATATAATATATTGTATATACATATAATATTGATAATAATATTATAATGTAATACAATATAACACTAATAATAATACCATATAATAATATTAATTATATATTCTATATTACATATAATATTACTAATAATATTACAGTATAGTGGTATAGTTCAATATAGTAATATATAATGCTAATATTGTGCTATGCTAATAATATAATATATTGTATGTACATATAATTTGTAAGCTACTCTGAGTCTCCTTTGGGGTGAGAAGGGTGTGATACAAATGAAGTAAATAAATGCAGTAAATAAATAATAAATAAATTTTAGACTTAGGCTCACCCAAAGTCTGAAATGACTTGAAGGCACACAACAACAACAACAACAACAACAACAACAACAACAACAACAACCCTAATTAACTTGACTATCTCATTGGCCAGAAGCAGGAGCACACTTCCCATTGATATCCTGATAAATGTATGTTGGTTAAAATTGTTTTTGTTTTTAAATATTGTATTGTTCTTTCGTTGTTGTTGTTGTTTTTTTTTTTTTGCACTACAAATAAGACATATGCAGTGTGCATCGGAATTTGTTTGTATTTTTTTCAAATGATAATCCGGCCCCTCAACAATCTGAAGGATTGTTTTAAGCCCTTGGCTTAAAAAGTTTGAGGACCCCTGCGTTAGGGCCTCTACTTCCATGCCCAAATATCTCCTCATCTTTAATTCATACATGACAGATAGATACAACATGGAAATTTTCCCAGTGGGAATAGCCAATTCTATTTGTATTTTGCTAATGTAAATTGGAAGCAAGTGTCATAGATATGTATCTAAAAAAACTTAGACTCAGATTGGTGATGATATGTCGGAGAAAGAGACATTTGCAGTGAAAGGATCCCTTTGAGGTGTGGACTGATCATAAAAATCTGCAAGCCTTACACACACCTCAGAGGCTAAATGCAACTGAGGTGGGTCCTGTTCTTTAGTAGATTTCAGTTCACTTTGCATTATTTCCCACGAAAAAGGAATTTCATGACAGACACATACCTCAGCATGACAGCCAGAAACTGCTTTTACATCGCAATCACTCAGATTAGTGGTTCAGAGTCAGAGCTGATTATGAGCTCAAGGATAAACCCAGCCAGACTCTCACATTCCTTCCTGAAACTTATGATGTAAGTTTCAGGAAGAAAGCAACAGTGACTCCTGGCTACAGCATAACCTAAAAGAGGCTGAGAAGAAAGCAGATTTTTGGTATTGCCATGGCAAACTATATGTTCCACAGACCCTGTGAACAAAACCCTACATTTGCTTAGCTGACAATTTTGGTGGCCCAGGCTCAGAAAAGACATCAAAGTTTATGTATAGGAATGCTACACTTATACTACAGCAAAACAAACCTGGTAAACCTCAACAACTGTTACAGCATGTGGCTGATCCAGCCCTACTCTGGAAGAAAAAATTGCCATTAAGTTGCCTGAGAGCAAAGGAAATACTTTACTCTAAACAGTCAAAGATTTTTTTTTCCAAACTAGCACATTTTGTACCATGCAAACAAATTCCAACTGCTCCACAAATGGCCAAAATGTTTGTGCAACTTCATGGGTTCCTCAAGCACATTGTATCCAAATGGGGTACCAATTTACAGCCAAATATCAGAATGCTTTCCTGAAATTATTGGGAACACAACAGGGGTTGAGCTCTGCTTTTCATCCAGTGATGGACAGGGCTATGGGACAGGTCCAGAAAATGCTTGAACAGTATCTGCTCTGTTACTTGAATTACGAACTGGATGAGTGGGTAAAATTCATCCCTTTTGCAGAAGCCACTTATAATAATAGCTAAATTAAGAGATATTGTAAACTATTTTCTAGAGTACAGTATTTGTGATCAGACAGAAAAACTAATTTTGTCTAAGCAACACAGTCTTTTCTGCTTACACATAGAAGCTGGAAAAGTAACTTTTGGCTGCACCTTCCAGGATACGCTAAGAAAAAGGAAATGTTATAAGATCTGAACAAATCTGATTTTTATTATGACTGTTGCCTTATATCTGACAAATCTAGAACTTGATAAGTTTATTTTAAGAACTGCTGTTCCAACAAGACCAACCTCTGCCTCATCTAAATTTACCTTCTAAGTTCTTCTCCATCTATTGTTCTTAACTGTTTAAATAATGACAGTATTTGCAATGGGAATATGTTGTTTAATAGACTAGGCTATGATCAGAAAGTTGTTTCATGCCTCCTCTGCCTCACCTCAACAGCTCCCTCATTACTCAGGTGCCTTAACATTCATACACTGCCTTAATATTTTTCCTGTGTAAGGAGAAACAAGTGCAAATGAACTATTGTGAAAGAAATATTCAATGCAACTGACCCTTGTGAAAAGGAAAAGTCACTTGAAATAATATAGGAAAGGAAAATATTTATCCACATAACATTTTGTATGTGTGTACATATATATAAAATACTTGGGAGGCATCAATGGAATGAGTCAAAAGTTGACTGTGCTTGTTTTGATTTTTATATTTACCTGAGTCTGAAAAACCTTTGAACAACCTTTGTGCTAGAGTTTTATATTTTTCTGGTAAACTTCCAAGAAAATGTCAATCTAAGTGTAGTGCCAGTCATGGAGGCTGGGGAAAAGAGGGAAATTGGGTTGAGAGCATTTCAAAGCTGCTATTTAAAGAAATAGAATTAATTTTGTTGCTTTGTAGGAAAAACTAGCTCTTCTTTTTTTCACTGTAATGATAAAAACATGTATAGATTATTTCACTTCATACTTTGGATGAGTTGGCATATATGACTAGATGCTTCTCCACACCATAAATGCGAGATAATCCATATTTTAAAATTATTCCAGAAGTGAAAGTTTAATTTAGCTGGATACTACTTTTCCATATAGAAGGGATCTGTTATAAGAAAAAGCTTTCAATCACTTGTAGTCTAGAACAGGGCAGATCCTACACAAATTAGCCTTCTGAATGAAACAAGAAATAAGGGAATTGATATGCATGTCAGATCAATGAAGAGATAGCTAGTAAATGTTGCCTCTTATGCAAACTACTAAATGTGTGCCATTGTGATACCATGGGTCCATCTACAGTGATCATTTCAGGCAGTTTGAAGCCAACTTCAAACTGAGGTGGCTACAAAACCCATGCTGGGGTGCTCTTTGGAGAGTTTAAAGCACATCAAGCCAAGTTGCAGGAAAGTTTGAGTTAAACCCTAAATGCACTTCAGTGGACACCCCCCCCCCCCCCGCCCAATATAAAATAGTCACATAGTGAGCCACACTCCACTGCTATCATTTTACATTTTTTTACAAGCTGTTTAGCCTCCACAATGCTGGTGTGTCTCTCACTGGGAAATAAAAAAAATAATGTGAATTCTAGTAATGATTTGAGTTCTCCTTTTTAAAAATAATTTTTATTGAAAGAAAAAGATTTTTACTACATAAAAAGTGGGAGAACATTTATGTATAGGAAAAGTAGGAAAAACAGATAAAAAGAAGAGAGAGAAAAAGAAAAGAGGGGGAAGGAATAAAAAAGGGTTTTCACACCCAGCTAAAGGAGTAACAAAAAAGCGGAAGAAAAGGTAAAAAGGGCTAGTTCGTTACTTCTGTTCTTCTTTCTTCTGTTATGATTTCTACAATAAAAAGTATCTGTAAAAGTTAATTCTTTCCCCTTCATATTTTTATTTCTTTTGTAAATATTCTTCAAAGGTAGACCAGTCTGTCATTTTGATTCCTCTACCGCTACTCTCCTTTAAAAGGAATGTTAATTTGTCCATGTCCTTTATTTCCATGACGTTCAATAACCATGTCTTCTTATCTAGTATTATCTCAGTCTTCCAACTTTTCGCAAACACCATTATCGCAGCTGTTGCAAGGTAGGTAAATAATTTGTCCTTATTCTGATCTGCGAAGAGCTCTGTGTCAAACATTCCTAATACGTAATATTCCAGTTTCATAGGGAAGTCTTTTTTGAGAATTCTTTGGCATTCTTTGTGAATATTCTTCCAGTAAATCATTGTTTCCTCGCAAGTCCACCACATATGAAAGTATGAGCCTTCCCTAGACTTCCATTTCCAGCATTTATTATCTGTTTCTTTATAAATCATTTCCAATTTTTTCAGTGTCATATACCAACGGTGTAACATATTTAGCCAATTTTCCTTCAAACCTGAAGCGTATGTAATTCTCATTTTGTTCAACCAAATTTCTTCCTGTTCTTTGAACTGTATCAGCCTACCTATGTTTCTGGCCCATTTTATCATTGAATTTTTTCATTTCTTCTGTTTCCTTTGTCCAGCTGAGCAATTTATTATAGATTCTTGTTATTATTTTTTTCTCAGATTGCATCAACTTTTCCCAAAAATCTTCTTCCGAGAACCCTAGTTTTATATCTGAATTGAAATGCTCCCTAATTTGTAAATAGTGGAGCCATGAGACATCTTTCTTGGATTTCTTGTTGTGATTTTAAACTAGGTGAGTTTAACTTCCCCGTAAGCAAGTCTCTGTATGGTGGCCATTTTGCCCACCCAAGAAGTCTTCTTTGACTGGCTTAGAGTGCGGAGACCCATCTTGGTATTTTCGTGTAAACGTTCCTTTTGAGTTCTTCTTCTGAGTGTACTGTCTTCACCATTCTGGCCTCAAACAATCTTACACAGGACAATGAAATAAAACATCATTTTCTCATTATAACCAAAACACACACTTTTATAAATAAACTTTTCATGCTAAAACCTAATATATAATTCAGTTTTGTAATAGCACATCTGGTTTATGAAATAGGACCATCCCTCGGGTTCAATAAAATGTATGTATATTTCAGAAATGTACAGGGAATAGAGTCATACTAAAATTCATCTGTTGTTTATTTCACTGACATCATAAAATATATGATTAATTTAATAAACTTATATACAATAAAACCGCTAATACAAAAATTAACGATCAAAATCATGACTATGATTTTTGTTTGTGCAATTTATCTAGCTCGTCACAATACAACATCCAAAAGTAATCTGCCATCATGTTTTCATTCCAGAGACCTTGCTAGCATGTGTCCATTAGTTGGTTGTCCTGGTAAAATTATTCGTTTTACTTGTCACTCACTGCTCCAGGATTTTTGGGAAAGAAACTGAGGTACAAATGTAAAAAATGCAATTTCAAGACTATACGACATCCCATTTTCTGAAAGTTATCAAGCATTTTTTGAACACCAGCTTCATAGGTGGAAGATTTGTGATTACCCGGAAAATTTTGACAAACCCATGTGAAAGACTGCCAAGCTTCTTTTTCATCACCATTGAGAGACTATTTGATGTTTGTATCCTGCAAAACCTCCTGAATTTGGGACCCAATGAAGATTCCCTCCTTTAATTTTGCTGCACTTATCTTTGGATATCTGTTTACCAAGTACTGAAATCCTGCAGAATTAGCTTTCCTCATTGCTTTCACAAATTTTATGTCTAGTTTAGGCCAAAAAGCCAGTTGTATTAACATTGCAAAGTAGCAATTGCTGTGATGATCTTTCCGTTCCCTCCAAATTTTGAAGATTTTAATTAGATCTTTTATCATTTTTCATCGCTGCCCTAAAGTTGTAACTACATCACACACATAGCAGAAGGAGTCGGGGTGACTTTTGCATGTTCTCGGCATGCTAATAAGTTTAATTATAATGAGGAAATTCAATCTGAAAAGAGAAATAAAATTATTTAAGTTGTAACAAAGTCACAAAATATTGCTCACATGTAATGGACCACATTACAAAAAAAATAGACATGCTACAGAAAAATGAAAAACAGATTTGAAATCAGCGTCAAAAAATCTATCAAGTCAACCAAAAATAATGTCTAATGAAAATCTTTGTTGATCAGTGTTATCAGCACAGTGAAACCAGTTTATCCCAAACCAATTTCAAACTGACCTAGATGTTCAGTGTAGATGTGACACATTATGTGACCATTTTCCCAGCCTCTTGATGTCATCACTTGATCCTCAAATCTCCACCTAAGAAATAATGATAGCAACTTTATTGGAACAAAATGTAATACTCTGAGTGACATAGAATTAAACATTTCTGAAACTGATTGACACAGTATAGAAGTAAGAAGTACACCCACTTCTTTCTCATAAGGTTGACTTTGGGAGTATTTTCACTTACTGGGTTCGGATCTCATCCATTGTATCATCAAGCCCCACTAATGGAAACTGAAATTTCAGGTTATTATATACTTTCTCACATTTTATTGGTATCATCTTGCAGGCAGGCGAACTTGGTCCTTCTTTTGTCCAGTACAAATATTCATTTTTCTGAAGGATCAGATAAACTTGAGGATGTGCACTACAGCTTAAGCACATTCAATTCCTAATATGTTTATGTTGGTGGTAAATGTCTATAACCACTTTGGGCTCCATGAAATCAAAAACCTTTTGTAGTTAAAGTCACTTGGACAGAGTAATAACTCTTCTTGCAATCTAAGAAGATTATAAAAGGTGCAGTCCATGAATGTTTATCCCTGGGTCCCTTTTCACATATAGAGAAAATAATACTTTAATAGCACCTATTTTCCTATTATCAGGAATCAGGGTTAGGGATGTAATTTTTTTTTTACTAATTCCATTCTTGAAAGAAGCAATGAATAGTATTAACGATGTCCTTCAAGCTTTGAAAAAGCATTTAAAACTTTTCAGGTTTTGAAACCAATTTGTAAATCAGGAAACATTCAAAGCAAATTTTGTGTGTGCAGAAAATAGTATTTCCTAAAGAGAAAACAATATTACTGCACATAAGATTCTTATGAGAAAATGCTGTTTTCATGAACTGTACTTCTCATCAGATTAGAATTCTTCTTCTTGATGCTTCCTGACATGCTAGGAACATTTTTTAAAAAACAACATATTTTGATTTTTTTCAAGTATTTTTAATATTGATAGGTTATGCAACTTCCAACTTGACTAGAGACGTAGCTGTCAACTTTGAAATACAGGGATTTAACAACACAGATTTCACAACCATGTTCCGAAGATTACTTAAAAAAATGCAAGTAGATTGTATCATATCAATATATTTGCAGGTTTATTGCAAATTCTAGCAGTTGCCTCCTTTATGAAGGATTGGTCTTTTAAAAAAATTACATTTAGTTGTTTATTCAAGGCAAATATTACTTTACTTCTTACTAGATACACTACAACTAACCTTTCTGTTGAAGACAATTTTCCATCTAGTCACTGTGTGATTACAGCAAATTTGAGAAGCAATAGAAGAGTCGGATGTGGTTATCTCTATGAATCAAAAGGTCTGGGTTCACTATTGCTATAAAACCTAGCTCCTCTACAACACTGCTAGACTGTGTAAGAGAACTAGGGAAGTCACTATTATTTTAATGAACACTATTATAGCCACTTCTAATTTCAAATAAAATCCAGATGTTGAATTTAGGACAAAAATAAATCCGAGGAGGGAAAAAAGAGATTTTCACAAGACTTAATAAGGTGGAGGCATTGTGCACAATCCCGATCTAAGGTTCAGCTAAACAAAATTTATTTATGTCACCATCATTTGGCATCTTGATTATCAAAAGTGCAAGAAAGTGACTATCAAAGCTTCTCCAGAGCTGATAAACACCTATTTGCTGATCTCATTTCTCCTTTTTATGAAAAAGAGGGAAATTAGGAACTGGATTATTAATGAGTAATTAAATAGAGATTAAAGATCTATTAACCCACAGTTTGGTAGTGAATTTTATTAACTGTCAGATGAAGCAGGAACTGTCTCTTAGGGAAAAGGTCTGATGAATGCTAGTTCAAGCAAGGTTGTCAGTATGATGAAACAAGCAGAACTGCGCTTAATAGATTTATCCATTTCTGCTTGACAGACTGTAATAGGGTGCAGAGTCAACCTGCTGATCACTGGATTGCTACAGGAAGCCCATTACAGAAAGTGTAGAAACAGTATGGAATATCTAGATATGATTACAAATTAATGTAGTTCACCATATTCAGGGACGTTGTACAGAACAGATACTTCTGTTGTCTGCAAAGGGGGATGGTGGAAAATGAAGAACACAAACAGAGATCCTGCTGTCTTTTGAAAAATCGATCTGCTTCCACTACCTCTTGTATACTGAAGGATACCTGGTGCAATGATTTAAAGTCAGGATCATCTTGCACATAGAGACACTATAGTCACTTAACCAGAGTTATATATGGTAAATTCCTCACAAGAGTTGAAAAGATTCATTTGGTTCACATTTTAATACCTCAAATTGGACTTTCAAATGGATCTGCAAACTGAAAATAATTTGAGAAATCTGCCTTTCTACATATTATCTGCTGTTAGAAAATGGGCTCAAAAATCTGATTGCCACTTAAACATAACATATAGTAATTAAAAAAAATGATTGTTGAAATGTGTAAAATGCACTGCTGCATTAAAAAAAAAAATACTTGAATTCGGAGAAGTGAACACAAAAACATGTTCATGTTTTCATGGAAGTATTGTTTTTTTTAAAGTTAAAGTTCAGGATGAATTAGATTCAAGATTAAAATAATGCTCAATATTTGGAAAGAACTGGATTTTTTTTTTAATGACAGAGAAACTTAAATTACGATATTGGTCCATTCCTAGTCCTACTCAGTAGTTGTATGCTGACTGATCATAGGTCCTTGAAAATGGAATGCAAATGCCAAACCATTCAAGATTTAAATTGGATTGCTGGTATCAGCTAGGGAATACTCATTGAACATATGGAATTTGAATCACTATTCACATACCGTCCAGATATAGGTTTAAATCAAATTGGATTTAGGTCCAGTATTTACCTCTCTTTTCAGGGTCTTGGTGGAGGAATAAGATGACACAGGTGGAAAGCAGAAAGTTGTTCTACTTGATTATCCTCCCCCCCTCTCTCTCTCCCTCTCTCTTCCTCCCTCCCTCCCACTCTCTCTCTCTTTCTCTCCCCCCCCCCCAAGTTTTTCCTTCTTTCTTCAGCTGAGATACAAGACTCTTGTGGGATGTCTGAAGACACTCAGATCCACTTCTTATGAATGGTGAGGGAAAATGTGCTATTCACCTAATCATGGTCTTTGACTCTTATGTAGTTTAGTCTACAACATACAGGGATGAGAAATGTATGACCCTATTGCAATAATCCTTCCCCATACTAGCTATGTAACACTAACAGAATACTATTTGAGAACACAAAAATGCTGGACCATTCTAACAACTATCATGTCAGACTACACAGAGAAGCCATTGAAATCCACAAGCATGTGGACAACTTCAACAAAAAGGAAGAAACCATGAAAATGAACAAAATCTGGCTACCAGTATTAAAAAACTCAAAAATCAGAACAGTAAATAAAAAGCAATACTCTGAAAACAGAGGATTTCCAGACATGAATCAACCAAGGGCAGTTAACGACTCTAAACAAAGGATGCCCCAGAGGCAGGAAGAAGACAGCAGATAAGCTTTTCAATGCTAATTAAAGTGATTAACTACACAACATTCACACTGACCTCTCTCACCCTAGACTTTCCACAGATATATATTAACCTCTTTGCTTAGTTTTCGCCATACCTCACAACCTCTGAGGATGCCTGCCATAGATGTGGGTGAAATGTCATGAGAGAATGCTTCTGGAACATGGCCACACAGCCCGAAAGACATACAACAACCCTGTGATCCCGGCCATGAAAGCCTTCGACAACACATATATATATAGAGATTTGACATATGGAAATCATACACTGACATATTTCTAGAACGATCAGATCATGCATAGTTGATACTGTTACCCAAATCAACTTACATAACCATAGGTAGAAAGATTACAGGGTGTATGACTCTCACTTTTATGCTCCTGTTCTATCAAAGATAAGACTATACAAAGATGATAAACCTACAAAGAAACACAAAGATTTGATGATTCATAGATAATACACTTGAACAAATATACTTACAATTTTTAGATTATGCAATGACGCTGATATACTTACCCAGCCAGAGTTATATGGTACAATAAAGGTCACTTATGGCACAATATTTACAAATTTTAGATGTCGTAGATATACAAATATGCTTCTTCTCCATCTCTTTTCTACTTCCCCACCTAAATTGGTTATAAAGAATAAACCTATTAATGCTTGCATGAAATATTTATTTAATTCATTTACTTCATTTTTATCTTTTCTCCCAATATGGAGACTCAAGGAAGTGTCAATATTAATACTGATGTTCTCAAATTTCTTGAGTACTTAATTGTTTTGGTCTAATTATTCAAAAGGCAAACTGATGCAAAGATCATAAATATTACGAGTACTTCCTATTACAATTCCTGTATGGGCATGTAGTACTTTGCTTTAATTATAAAGTTTTGACCTCTTGCTATGTTGAAGCAAATATGGGGCTTACAGGAAACATGACTAATATTAATGATGTTTTACCAACTCTATTATAAACTTGCAAAGCTTTTCTGCCAGCCATGATTGCCTACAATCAGGGTCATTTAGTTACTACTGCAAGTGTAATTATCACTGGCTGGAGCTAAGAAGATTACAGGTCAGCAAATGTATTTACTTCTTATCTGTTGATTATCAATTTGTGAATTCCAGTTATTATGTTTAATTGGATATGCCCTTTCTCTTTGGAACTCCTGAAAGCCAGAATGGCACTCTTCCAGTGGTAGTCTAAAACCTTTTTATTAAGGTAAGGAAGGAAGGAAGAAACTGTGGCTACATCTGCACTGTAGAGTTAATGCAGTTTGTCACCATCTTAATATTATGGCTCAATGCTATTAAATCATGGGAGTTGAAATTCTATAAGATATTCAGCCTTCTCTGTCAAAGAGTACTGAATTCTCGTCAAACTACAATGGGTTAAACCCTTGTGCTCGCAGGACCTGAAGGTTGGGTTGCTGACCTGAAGGTTGGGTTGCTGACCTGAAGGTTGGGTTGTTGACCTAAAGGTTGCTAGTTCAAATCTGGGGAGAGCGTGGATGAGTCCCCTCTGTCAGCTCCAGCTCCCCATGTGGGGACATGAGAGAAGCCTCCCACAAGGATGGTAAGAATATCAAACATCTGGGTGTCCCCTGGGCAACATTCTTGCAGACGGACAATTCCTTTCACATCAGAAGCATCTTGCAGTTTCTCAAGTTGCTCCTGACACAAAAAACCCCAAAAACGTACAAATGCCAGGATCCTATAGTCATGGAAGTTAAAGTGGTGTCAAACTTCCTCAGTGTAGAGCCAGATTTTGTTTTGTGTCCACACACTATCAATAATAATTCAAAGAAATAAAGTGTTTGTACCTTTAACTGAACAAGAACTCTTTTATTTCATACTTTTCTCTCCAACTGCAAATTCCATTTTTCAGAAAGATTAGATATCAGTATCCAGTCTTTTTGTAGGATTTCTGATTATCATGACGATTTAGTGCCCTGCAATAGAGTAATGGATTCCAAAAGTTATATGTTCTCTATCATAATATTCTGCCTTCTTCACTTCTCAATCATTCAGCACTGCTCTTTGAAGGTCATATCAGGCAATGTTTCTATTGCCCAGGGGGAACATTTTACAAGATCAGTGACAGAGCCCACCGTCACCCGAACATATGAATTCTTAGAACTAATGACACAATGGTGCAATGGGGAATACATGACTCTGGTGGGAGGTTCAGTCTCACAATGCCTATTTTCAGGAAAAGCTGGGAAATAGTTTTGCTAAAATTTGTCTTTAGTGTAACTTAAGTGTAATTCTGAGGAGTGTTTTTTTTAACCACAATATGTTTCAACAAAAGATAAAAGGCTAATTGGGCAGGTCTGCTATAAGAATTTGCTTTGTAGTGTATTATAAAACTCTTCTTTTTCTTCTTCCTTATTTTTTTTTTTTGGCCCAATTAAGGCAACATTTGTGAATTAACACAACATTTTTGTGATTGTGATGTTTCTTTGTAGTTCCATTACTGCATATGCCAGTGATGGGCAACCTTTTGCACTTGGTGTGTCAAAATTCACCAAAAAACCTAGCATGGCTTGGGTGGTGTGTCACTTCGAGAAAAAAACCATAATTTCACAATATATATAGTTTAAATAACAAAAATATATAATTGTAATATATAACTGTATTTAATAAATCAAAAACTATTTACTACCATTATTTCCATGTACAACAATCTATGGTACCTCCTGCAGTTTCCACGCTGATTTCTCTCTATTGTAGTTTCAATGTAGTAATGAATAATGAATAATATAATAGTAATAATATAATATTACAATAATAATAGAATAATAATAGAATGTAATGTGCATAATTCCCATGGAGTAAACAACAAAACTACTGGACCAAATCAGACCAAATTTGGCCACAAAAGACATTAGTCATCCAATCAATCTGCATGTGGCAGCGTGTCAGCAAAAATTGCTAGGCGTGTCAGTGCTGACACGCGTGTCATAGGTTGTCCATCACTGACATATGCATTCAGTGGTGTACATGTCTATATGAACAAAGCCTTTCGTACACATTACCACAGATATTAAGGCTAAGAGTCCTAACCAAATGTTGGATTCTATATATTCACTTCCTTCTTCCAACAACAGGTAGAATCAGAGAATGTAAAGAATGCAATTTTCTTGACATTCATATTTTCTCCCACTGGGTTGATGGGACACTATTACATCAGGATTCTGCATTAGTCATTCCATCCCTTTGGACACTTCCATGAGAAACACCATTATGTTTAGAATCTAATCTATAGATTCTGGAATTCCTAATATAGCACTCAGTTTGAGCAATTCCCATAATTTAGGGGGGAAGCAGTAGGAAATTGAGAGTATGTATTGGAGGCTGAAATAGAGCTCAATACATTCTGGATCTGTATAAGTCATAATACTGCTGAATATCAAATCATCAGATATTTCACAAAATATTATGGGCTTCTAGAATGCGTTTGTGTGGTTGAATGTGTGTATGGATGTGCTACATTTGCAACTCCCCTTTTCTCAGGCAGAAGGTATCTGAAATTAATTATAATGTAGCTACCAAATGTAATAATACATCTACCAATTTGGGTCTTTTCAACAGTTTAGTGAATAAATTTAGTATGCAGGAGAAATAAGGAATTTCAACTATTACAAGTATTTAAGTTTTACACCTTTCTTTTACAATGAATTAACATAGCTTGTTATTGTTCCCCTATTCATCTTGGGGCCGAAGGTTTCCTGTACATGTCTTTCTTTCCCCAAGGTAGTGTAAGATATTTCATTTTTGTGTCAGCAAAGAAATGTTCATTGAACTCAAAGTAGTATAGTGCAATACTCTTCTGAGAAATGTTGCTACTCTTATTTATTTAATTTCTTTCCAGTATTTATACCCTGCCCTTCTCACCTGGGGGGACTCAGGGCGGCTTACAACAGTTGGCAACATTTAATGCCAAGAACATAATAATAAAACAAAACAGTACATATAATAAATTAAAACTATAAAAATACATCATTAAAATACTCTTGTCCCCCCCCCCCCATCCTTCTCATTTTCCTTCAGTAAGATCTGTCAATTTCACTACAAATTTCTGGGCGACATATTGAAGCAGCTGCTAAGGGTGAACACATCTCCCTTTAACTGAAAGGGACCATCTCCACTTGGTCTAGCATAGCTCAGTTTATGTTTGTTTCTTTATAAATGTTTTAAAAAGATTGTGCCTAGGTGGTAGAGCTCTTTAATATCAAAAAAATCGGCCCAGTGTGCTGTACAGTTGTTGTGATTTTTTTTCTCTCCCTCAGGCAGGATGCTTCAATATGAGGTCACAATGGTCAATATCTATCTCAAGCAGGCAAGATAAGCATTAAGCTTGCTCTGATTTTGGCAGGTCATACTAAACAATATGTGATATGAGTGAGAAGGAGCCTTATTTTACAACAGTTAATGCACAAACGGTTCTCTACTACCTCCACTGTCAGTTTTAATACTGCTGGTAGAGTAGAGAATATTTGGCTCTAGGGTGGGGAGATCATTCTGTTTTCTGTGAAGTTTTGTGCCAAACAAATAACTTTAAATTATCTAAAGACAGTGCTGGTAAGTGAAATCTGACAGCAATGATTTCAAAAAGGCCATTTGAAATGGTTTTAAATATGGATATTTACAGCACTAGCTGTGGATGGAGCTTCCTATAATAAAACCTGAAATTTCCAGACCATCTATCAGTGGTTCTCAACACTTGGTCTTCCTGGTATTTGGGACTTCAATTCCCAGAAGTCCCAGCAAGTGTGGCCAATTGTGAGGAATTCTAAGAGCTATAGTCTAAAACATCTGGAAGATCAACGTTTGGAAACCACTAGTTAAGACTGACAGAGAGAATCTAGACATGTTCTGATATTTTCCTCAAGATGTGGAAAGCTAAGTGGATGGTGTGGACATAAACATGGAAGTAAGCCCTGTCATCCAAAAGTAAGATGAACAGCTAAGAAGTGTCCAGCTTTCTTTTGCAGCAAGGTACTTTGTGTTAGTCAGATACAGGGACACCGGTGATGTCCTGGTAGCAAAATATTTTTAATATTATACTTATATTGTATTAAGTGGAGCCCCAGTGGCGAAGTGTGTTAAAGCACTGAGCTGCTGAACTTGCAGATTGAAAGGTCCCAGGTTCAAATCCTGGGAGCGGAGTGAGTGCCCGCTGTTGTTCCAGCTTCTGCCAACCTAGCAGTTCAAAAACATGCCAATGTGAGTAGATCAATAGGTACCGCTCTGACGGGAAGGTAACGGCGCTCCATGCAGTCATGCCGGCCACATGACCTTGGAGGTGTCTACAGACAATGCTGGCTCTTTGGCTTAGAAATGGAGATGAGCACCAACCCCCAGAGTCAGACATGACTGGACTTAATGTCAGGGGAAACCTTTACCTTTACCAAGATTCCCAAATGAGAAAAGTAATAAAAATGAACATAAACACTTACCACTCTTGCCCAACATGGGCAGATTGTTTTTTTCAAATCTGTATTCTAGTGAGTAAAATGAGATATGTGAAGCATTACATCCTTACTATCCCATATTGTTTTTTTTAAACCAACTTTACCTGAATGTGTTTGTAGGGTTTTCAATCGAGTAACCACATTAGGCACTGCAAGTCATATATGATCTGAATGCATGAGAACATTCCGATTAAGGAATGGCATGTATGCCCACATTTCTACCATCCTGTTAGCCCTCCACACACTCAAGCAAATGTCTAAACAGGACCTCTTTTGTTCATTCTTTATAATTGCAGCTTGCTGCTTTCACTTGACAAAAAAAGCTATCTACTAATAAAATGAATTTTAAATGGGCATACTTGCTCAAATGATAACCACAGTGTTGTTTTTCCTTGGGAAAAAACTTGCTATAGAGAGGGCTATCTGAAACTAAATCCTGTCTCATTTAATTCTACATTTATTTTGCAATTAACAAAAACTTAATTCAAATTCACTGAATGGCAAACTTTAAATAGTTATTTTTATGGTTCTCTACTTGGGAACCTCCTGGGGAAAGATATTGCTGATACAATAGTATTTTTCCTCCTTATAGCTACAACTAATGCTAATTAGTAGTAAAACATGTTTACAATGTTTCTCCGCCCTTTTGTTAATCTTTCTATAACTCCTAAGTTGAGTAGAAATTGCTATTGTAAATTCCCAACTTCTTCTCCCAATGAGTCTAAAGAAGTTGTGATTACTATTCCACAAGGAGGAAAGGAAATACATTTCAAAATATTTCAAAAGAGTCACAAATGAAGAGTTAGGTGTCAGCCACTGGCCTTGAAACAATAATCATGAACTGTGAGTCACAGGACATTATTACATCAGCCTGCTGTTTTGTAGCAGGCACATTTTTAGAAGTAAATGCAAGCATATTGTTATTGGAACAATCATTTCACACCTTGCTGCAATTGCACATTATTAAATCATAACAATGGCATTTTAAAAATACAGTAGTCTCACTTATCCAAGCTAAACGGGCCGGCAGAAGCTTGGATAAGTGAATATCTTGGATAATAAGGAGGGATTAAGGAAAAGCCTATTAAACATCAAATCAGGTTATGATTTTACAAATTAAGCACCAAAACATCATGTTTTACAACAAATTTGACAGAAAAAGTAGTTCAATGCGCAGTAATGTTATGTTGTAATTACTGTATTTACGAATTTAGCACCAAAATATCACAATATATTGAAAACATTGACTACAAAAATGGCTTGGATAATCCAGAAGCTTGGATAAGCGAGGCTTGGATTAGTGAGACTCTACTGTACATCACATCCCAGTATTTTATTCATTGCAATGGCCAGGACAACGAAACAGCCCACTAGTGGAATATGGACAGAGAAGGAGCCAACCTAGTTCACAAGAGAGAGAATTACACAATACAGAAACAACAATTGAGAAGGCAACACATGTCCTTGCCTACTTCAGTTCCCAATTCAGGACATACTTATCCAGTTGCAAAGTTTTCAACGACAGCCTGGACATTACTTACCATGTCTTTTTAGGTCATAATAGACAATCCATATGGTCAACAAGGAGGGGTAGACAAGGGGTGGGCCAGCAAAGGGATAGGTAAGACTGTTTAAATACATAGCCCTGGATTCAGGGGCCATGGTGGCGCAATGGATTAAACCGCTGTTGCTGAACTTGCTGACCAGAAGGTTGGTGGTTCAAATCTGTGGGATGGTGTGAGGTCCTGCTGTTAGCCCCAGCTTCTGCCAACCTAGCAGTTCAAAAACATGCAAATGTGAGTAGATCAATAGGTACCCCCTAGGCAGAAAGGTAAACTGTGTTCCATGCAGTCATGTCAGCCACATGACCTAAGAGGTTTCTATGGACAATGCAAGCTCTTTGGCTTAGAAATGGAGATGAGCACCACCCCTCAGAGCCAGAAGGGGAAACCTTTATCTGTGTTTCATTGTTTCTAGGCATTGAATGTTTACCTTTGTGTTCGTGTATGCTAGAATCCGTTCTGAGTCCCCTTGGGGTAATAAGGTGGAATAAAAATAAAGTCTTCTTCTTCTTCTTCTTCTTCTTCTTCTTCTTCTTCTTCTTATTATTATTATTATTATTATTTTATTATGACACAGCAAACAAGATAGATATGCTGGATTTCGTATCACAAAATCACAAGTCAAACACTTCCCAAGTGTCTAGGACTGTGTGATGTATTTTCGGATGATGCGTGCAGATCCCAGTAGGGTGGCCTTTTGCAATTGGCAGATCGTAATTTTGTCAATGTCTGTTGTTTCCAAATGTTGGCTGAGATCTTTTGGCACGGCACCCAGTGTGCCCATCACCACCTGGACCACCTGCACTGGTTTCTGCCAGAGTCTTTGAAGTTCAATCTTGAGGTCCTGAGTATTTCCTGTTGTTTTTCGTCAATGCGACTGTCACCTGGGATGGCAACATCAATGATCCAAACCTTTTTCTTCTCCACAGCTGTGATGTCTGGTGTGTTGTGTTCCAGAACTTTGTCAGTCTGGATTTGGAAGTCCCACAGTATCTTTGTGTGCTCATTTTCCAATACTTTTGCAGGTTTGTGAATCCACCAGTTCTTTACTGCATGGAGCTGGTACTTGAGGCATAAGTTCCAATGAATCATTTGGGCCACATAGTTGTGCCTCTGTTTGTAGTCTGTCTGCGTGATTTTCTTACAGCAGCTGAGGTTATGATCAATGGTTTCGTCAGCTTCCTTACATAGTCTGCATTTTGGGTCATCAGCTGATTTTTCAATCTTGGCCTTAATTGTATTTGTTCTGATGGCTTGCTCCTGGGCTGCAAGGATAAGCCCTTCTGTCTCCTTAAGGGTCCCATTTGTGGGCCATAGCCAGGTCTTCTCCTTATCAGCTTTTCCTTCAATTTTGTCAAGGAAATAATAATAATTGTTGTTGTTGTTGTAGCTAAAACTGGGTTTGGAGCAGCTGTGGCCCCAGTGTCTCTGCCATTATTGTTGTAGTTGGTAAGGACATGGGACAGACCCTTCTCTGTGTTTGCTCCTATGCTGTAGAATAATCTCTGTTGTGAACTAGATTGGCTCCTTCTCTGTAATCTTTCCACTGGCATGAATTATGATGGCAGTAGTGGTCTTCTGAACAGTGATGAGCCCCAAATGGATCAGATACAACTGTTCAGGTAGCTGCAAAGCCCACAAATACTTTGTAGTTTCCTGCAAACTCTAGAGTATCCCCTAACTTTGATTAAAGCAGACCAAAGTTAGACTATGGACAAAAAAATGCAATATACTTATTTACTTACTATAAGTTGCTGTACGTCATATAGACATCCAGTGCTGAATTCAAGTCCATTTTTAATTCATCTCAAGATCTTAAAACTGAGACATGCTATGGGCTTAAGAAAAACATAGCCATCCTCTAATCCATTTCAGTTTCTGATATCCCTTTTCACAGATGTGTTCTGTCCAATGATTACAGCTGTTTGCAACTGAAAAACAAAAAACATTGAAAAATTTGCCTTGAAAGAAGTATTAAAATAAATTTTCAAAAATCTTTCATGACATTTTTCAAAATAAAATCAGTGTATTAAAATGCATTTTAAGACATGAATATGGAAGAGCATCAGCACCTTGAAGATGTTCAGAAGCATTGTAGGAGTGGCACAGGTCAGTTCATACCAGAATGCACAAATTCTTCAAGCATCTCTAATGTTATATGCACGGGTCACATCCTTTATCCAGCTGTCACAGTTGTGTGTATACAGCCCCCTTCAAATGGTAGACACCGTGCCCACCTGCTGTTTAGGGGGAGGGGAAGACTAGTTTCACTCTGTGTTTTTCTGTTATTTAAATAGTGTACTTATTTTAAGGCTTTCTACTAACTAAATCATTTTATTTGATTAAGCATTTGCTTTTACCTGAATGGTTTCCTAATTATTTTCAGGGAGAAAGAAGAACACATTTTTTCTCTTCCCCAACCTCAAGTTCTTTCCCTGCTATGTGAAAAATTGCAGTATTGGACAAATGTAAATTAATTTTTAAATAAATAAACAGCAATTACCGGTACATATATACAAATATATTCTATGATTCACTATAACTCACTTGAGGATTTCTATGGTAATTTAACTTCTTTAGATGGGACAGCACATCCAATGCCAAACACCAAAGCACAACAAGCAATTGTAAGTCTCTCAGAAATAGCCGAAGTGCTAGGATTCTTGGGGATTTTTGGTGAATGGATAATCCCTGCATCATAGAAATCTGGCACTGGCTAGCCAAGAAGTGCTGCGAAGCATGGGAAACTGCTTTGATTAATTGCTTCCCCTCTCTAAGCCTCTGCGCTCAGGGCAATTAATTGTTTTTCCTCTTTAATTAATTGACTCCCACTTCTATTTCTGCTTTACATACTGCTGAGTGAACAAAGAGACCAGCTGGTAGAAACAGTTAAGAAACTGTTAAAGAAGAAGCTTGATTCGTGCTGTAAACTCATTGCCACTGTAAATGCCCATTTCCCTGTTGCCATTTTAAAATGTGACTTTTTAAATGCACTGTAAATATGCCCTACAGTGCACATTGGCAGTATATCTTTTGTAGCTGCTGCAGTTTCAAGTCAACTTGAAGCTGCATTATAGTGACAGTGTAGATGGGACCAGGAAGTGATGGACTCCTTGTATTTGGTTATCTTTAAACAAAGTTGGATGGGTGTCTTCCAGGAGTGCTTTATTTGTGTAGGGTGTTTCAAAAAGATGGACCCAATTAGGTTCATGTCCATATTCCCCAACATTTTACAGATGGAAACTGGGGCATGTGAGATCATGTGAGGCCAGAGTATGGACTACTGACTTATATGAGAGATTTATTGGATTTCTCTAGCATAGTATTTCATGTACTAAATTGAAACTTGAACAATCTATCAGCTAACTGCATCCCACCACCCACAGAGAAAGAATCAAATCCCAGTCTTCTTTTATTTATTTATTTATTTACTACATTTATATCCCGCTCTTCTCACGCCGGAAGGGACTCAGAGTGGCTTACAAATCAAATGTACATACAATATATTATTAGCATAGCACAATATAAGCATTAAATTACTATATTGTACTATATCATTATATGGTAATAGTATTAGTACTATTACATTTAATAGATAATATTATGTAATATATAATATTTTGGCCACATCATGAGGAGACAGGAAAGCTTGGAAAACATAATAATAATAATAATAATAATAATAATAATAATAATAATAATAATAATAATAATAATAATAACTTTATTTTTATACCCCGCCCCATCTCCCCGAAGGGACTCGGGGCGGCTTACATGGGGCCAGGCCCGATAAAACAAACAAAACAGTAACAAAGCAATAAAACAATTATCCCAGTAAAAAACATCAACATCAATAAAAACAATCATTAAAATCAACAAGCAGGATACAGTGTTAAAAACAGGAGACTAATTCGTAGATCCCAGGCGAAATGCAGAGTGATACGAAATGGGAAAAGGAAATTTCACAGTTGGACAATAAAGTGCGGTATAAAATGGCAAGACAACAACAATGGGACTATTATGGAATGGACAGATAGATCAATCCAGCGACAACTAAACATCGAAGGCCTTTTGAAACAGCCAGGTTTTTAAGCTCTTCCGGAAGGAGAGGAGGGTAGAGGCCTGCCTGATCTCTCTAGGTAGAGAGTTCCAAAGATCACGATGCTGGGGAAAATGGAAGGAAAAAGGAAGAGAGGCCGACCAAGGGCAAGATGGATGGATGGTATCCTTGAAGTGACTGGCTTCACCTTGAAGGAACTGGGGGTGGTGACGGCCGACAGGGAGCTCTAGCGTGGATTGGTCCTTGAGGTCATGAAGAGTCGGAGACGACTAAATGACTGAGCAGCAGCATATAATTAATATTATTATATTAAATTATTATTAGTATAACATTGTATTACATTATAACATTGTCAATATTATAAGTATATACAATGAATTATATATTTGTAAATTATTGTATTATATATGTGTGTGTGTGTGTGTAAAATTAGCATAGCATGTTGCTATGGCAAAAGAGACAAGATGGAACCATTTTCCTGGCTCTCAGGTTGGTATGATCTCTTCCTAGCTCCCCCCCCCCCCCCGGTTTTTCACTCTGGTCCCAGAGTGGCAGTTATTCCTTGGTGGGAGGGGCTGCCAACTGATGGAACAGGAGACAGGATGGTATGATGTCTTCTTGGCCCTCCCGTTCTTCACTCTCAAATGTATATAAAAAGTAGTTTTGTTCTTAGTACTTGTGCCTAATAAATCTAGGTAGATCTTCTTATTGAAAGACTAGAAAATGTAGAGGTCTACATGGTATCAGGAAATTAATACTATTTTAGCCAGAGAGATAATTATCACTAGATGCTTCAAGAAGAGAAAGAGTAGCAAGAACATGCCTACCCAGGAAGACAAAAGGAGAGCCCTACATGATAGACAGAGGGTGTGAAAACCACAAACAAATAGGAACTAACCATAACTGGTATTTGCATAAACTCCTAGACAAGGCAGGCTATATAACTTCCAGTGAGGTTAGACATCCTTAACCAGATGAGAAAAATTATTAATGAGGAAGAAAAGACAAGCTAGGAAGTGCTGTAACAGTTTCATTTTGCCTCAGATTACTGGGAAAAAAGATACCACTTCTTTCTTCTTTCCTATTTTTTGAATTAATTGAGTGCAAACTACTTTTGCACTTTGACCTTGTCCACAACAACTGTAGTAAAGTAAAGACAAGGTGAAAAAGCTGGAGAAGAAAAGAGAAATTAGAACATTTTAAAAACAACGGAAAAAAAGGATCCTCAAAGTATTGTTCGGAACAACAGACAATGCAGAACACATTGTGAGGGGCTAAGTAGAAAAGCTGTCAAATACTGAGTGTGTGGCTCCTTTCTGTGCTCTAGGCATGGACCAGAGAAAGAACTTTTTCAGGTTTGATAACAGGAAGCCATTTAGATCTGCATTGTGTACACACACCATTAAGGGAGCTGCTGGCCATGATATGAAATGGTAATGAGACCAAAATTCATCTACCCACCAAGAAGCATGGGAGGATCCATTGCCTGGCATGCCTGCTACTTTTAAACCAGATTACCACACAAACCAGGTTTGAAGGCTGTAAGAACAGAGGTTTAATTCTTCCAGCCTGAAAGGCTGTCTGATATTGAGTTTCTGCTCAAAAAGAATCAGACATAACATGCAATACAGTCCAAGACATTTATCCCCTTTGACAGCCATTCAAAGTCCCTGCACCTTCCCTGATTGGCTAAAAACCAAGTTTGGAGTTGGGTTCTCATTGGATCTTTGTGATGTCAGAGCTAGATGGAGTCTTCTTCATGGTGAGAAGATTGAATAGCTGTCATTTGCCCATTTAAAGCTGGTGCTGTTTCGAGAGCCCATCCATGAAAAAAAGGCTGGACTTGGCAATATGTAAATAGTCCAAGATAGGATTATAGGTTGAGTCTGGTGTACACAAAAGGGTAAGCCTTAGAGACAATGGAGTGGTTATACTAAAAAAAATTAGTTCAATAGGAAAGATACAAAATCATCAGGGTGCTGATTTTGCTTGTTGTTTCCCAGTGCCTGGATTCCCTCAAGAAATTGGGTTCTTTGTTTAGCTAGCAGAATTTGATATTTCCTGCCAGCATTGTCTCTTTACATGAGCTCACCTCACATTTGGAAGATAGAAAGCTTTACAAGCACACACATATTTCACTTAAGAGTTTCCCATATGCACACATCTTCACTTCAGTGCCTTTTAGTTACTTCTAATATAAGATAAATATGAAATTATTTGAAATTATTTTTTTTTACAGCAGTAGAAAAATAGGGCTCTTCTCTTAAAGCCTGAATTCCACCTGGAATGCACTCTGAGTGTCTAAAGTGTAGAAACACAACTTAAGATCACTACACTGGTGCTTCTAGAAAAGGCAGCTTTAAAATTTACTTCCTTTTGACAATTTAATACTGTATATATCAAAGGATGGACCTTCAAGATGGCTGAGAATCTTTAATATCGTATTTCACCCTCTCTAAAATCTGAAGTATTTCTTCAGGTGAATTTTACATGTCAATTAGCTGCATTTTATATACTAGCTGATTTGTCCAAAGCCACACAATGTCTTTTACAAAATATGAGTGAAGGTACTTGATTGCATGCATTCATGTTTCTGATAAGTTGTAAAGCCCTCTCTTGTTTCTTCTGGCTCTCATTGGTGATCATCCTAGAAAAATAAAAAGAAGCAGCAGTGGTGCAGAACTGAAGTGCACACTGGTGAAGACAGATCTGTGATGTCTGTTTCTATTCATCTCACTTGAACTCCCACAAGCAGATTCACCCCAAGTAACAGTAGAAAAACCTGGAGAAACTTGTTCTTTTCCACGAGATTAGCTTTACAGCTGTAGATAATATATCTTCTGCAGGGTAGGGCCAACCATTTCCCTGTTCAGATGTATAGCTCTTCTGGAGGTTGGGATTTTAAAAAATCTCACTTTCCAGAAGAGCTATACATCTAAATAATCAAATAAATGCTTGTGGTTTTTGTTGTTTCATTAGTTTTGATTGCCTGCTTGCTTATTTTCAAATAGCTGCACCTCAGTTCAATCATATAGGAAATTCTAGATGACCAGGGATCAGATACATAAATACATGGTGCCATAGTGTTGTGCAGCCACCAGTCAAACAGACCTTAAAAACTAAAAAAAGAATTAGGGCTTCTTACACTGTATCATAGGTTGACATCCTGGCAAACATCAGAGGATCTACACTGTACAGCAATATAGTTTGACTATCATAGTTTTTGCAGTTTGGAGAAACACTTAAAATTATGGTGCTAGAAATATCTAGTCCACTCCCCTGGACTATATCACCAGAGCTTTCTAAAGAATTCGAAGGTTCTCATGAAACGACAGATACCAGATTCTGTGTTATGCAGGCATGACAGTTAAATTGATATCAAACTGCTATAACATCATAGTTTCAGATGTATCTTTGATGCAGCAGATAATGAAAGCTGACTAATGATGGAGGGAACTGAGAAAGATAGAATGAGGAAAGGGACTTTTTCTTTTTCTAATGGCTTACATAGAGTGTACTACTCCTCTGTTAAGCCAGCTCCACTGGCTGCCGATATGCTACCAAGCCCAATTCAAAGTGCTGGTTTTGGCTTACAAAGCCCTAAACTGTTCTGGTCCAACTTACCTGTCTGAACGTATCTCCCCCTATGAGCCTACGAGAACTTTAAGATCATCTGGGGAGGCCCTACTCGCGATCCCACCCGCCTTGCAGGTGCGGCTGGTGGGGGCGAGAGACAGGGCCTTCTCAGTGGTGGCTCCTTGGCTGTGGTACTCCCTCCCCAGTGACATTCGGCAGGCTCCATCCCTTCTGGGGTTCAGGAAGAAACTGAAGACCTGGCCATACGCACAAGTGTTTAAAGAATAAGTCTTTACTGGCTTCGACTTGGTCTGGAATAAAGGTTTTTGCACAAGGTCTGGTGGACGAATGGCATAAGTACTTTGCACTATTTTAAATTTTGTATATTGTATATCATAATTGTTTTAACTGTTTTAATATTTATTTTATCGTACTATGGTGTATCGGCATAAATTGCCAGTCTGTAAGCTGCCCTGAGTCCCCTTGGGCAGGCCCGGCCCAACACGGGACGCTAACCACACCCCTGCATTGGGCGCCATGTTCCCAGGGGCGCTATTGAGCCCCTGGGAGGCGGGGCCACACTTGGCCCCGCCTCCCATGCCCTAGCCCCGCCTCCTGCACCACTGGGCCAGGGCACGCGCTGGGGCATCCTACTGCAGTGCCTGTTTAATTAGAGAATGCCCTGAGAGAATCATTTCCCTTTCCACTCTCAGCGGTGTTTGCTCTTCCCTTTGGTTCCCTTCCTGAGGTGACTGGGTTGGGTCCTCAAAGGCTCAAACCCTCAGAGGGGAAGCGGCAGGGATTCGGCACAGGTGCCTGCCAGGGCCACCTTCGATCTCACTTGGAGGGTCCTTGCGTGCAAACAGGCGGCAAGCGCGAGGTGTCTCCTTCACTTCGCCCTCCAGCATGGCCTTCACACGTTAAGAGGAAGGGAAGCGCGCGCGAGACAGAGAAAGAAAGAGTACCGAAGTGCGATAGACATGCTCCTGTGCCCATTCCCCGTGTAGACAGATTCTCTAAATTGGAGTAGATAGCTAAGACTTTTAATCCAGCATGTCATCTCCCAACAAGATCAACTCCAATGGCTATCCCACCAGCACATGGGGATCTGCCTGAGACATCTTCAACAAAGGATTTGGTTTTGGCCTGGGTGTGACGGCACAGAGCTGGCCCCGCCACCCCTGTCCCAGCCAGGCTGCAGTGGGAGTCCAGTCCTTCCAGGCCACGGCGAAGGCCCAGCTGCGGGTCAGGGTGCGCGTGGCATGGGAGGCGGGGCCAGGTCTGGCCACACCTCCTGTGTCGTGCGGCCACGCTGGGGGGGGTGCAAAATTTTTTGTGTACCCCTTTATATTTCCTCGGGCCAGTCCTGCCCTTGGGTGAGAAGGGCGGGGTAGAAATGATAGAAATAAATAAATAAATAATAGCAGCTTCTTCTGTCTACCCCAGATGGGAGAGATCAGCCACACTCAGCTGTTGGCTCCAAAAAGATATCTTGGGTGGAGAGAAGAAATTTAGGTCTCCACTAGCTGAATATGGTGAGCCCAATTTTATCATGTCCACTATGTACATATGGTCCATATAATAATAAAATAAATAGTGAGATCAATGATTCACTGAATATTCTTCAAATGATTTCAATGTATGCTTGAAGGCATTGTGTGGCTACTGGCATGGCTACTGTTTGCTATCTCATTCTGATCTTCAGGCTTCGATTTGTTCTTTTGCAAACAAGTGGAGCTATAGCTGAAGGTTTCCTAATGCCATTGCTGCAACAATATTACCCCACAGCTGGTCCAACATGCTGAAACTAGACAATTGAATGTGGCATTATTATTGGGCCATTAGCTGAGAAAGCTGTGTTTTCCTGGCACAATTGTACAACAGGTGAAAATGCATGACTAGCTTCCTTAAATGATGTGGCACTGTGAAGTTGTTTCATTAAAAGGAGAAATGTCTCTAATATTTTCCCTGTGGTGGGTGTCTACAGTGATTTAGAAAACTATTGGACTATGAGAGGTGTTGCCAAGTTTAATTTTTAGAGTGCTGTGCTTGTTAACTAGGTAAAAAGTGTACCGCAGTGGGGAGGGAGAGAGGGGGAATCAGCTTAAGTGTTACCTGGGAACATATAAATGTACCTTGATATAAAAGAAAAAAAAGAGGCAGAAAAAATGTTAACAGTGCTATAGAATCAAGAGGTTAGTATCAACAGTGAAAGTAGAAGAGACATTAATATGAAAAAGGCTTAGGTTTATTGTCATGACTTTTCTGGCCTATTTATAATCAAAACCTATGTACATAATGAGCTTGCCTCCTTTTAATTTTCTTTACCTTAATTTAAATATGAATCAAAGGTTATGATTTGCTCTTTATTTGTACATCTTATGATATGGCACAGGAAGTAGTGGGAGGAAGAGTTGGAGTTATGTTCAATAGTGCACAGTTGCACACATTGAAGTTTCACCAGTCTCACAGATTATGACCTCAAAGAATTATGCAGTTTTTCCAGTGGGGGAAAACAAGGAGAAGAAGAGGCAATGCAGAGATTGAGAGCAGACAAGTTCCATCAACTGCAGTAATCTAAAAGCACTTGCAATTTCTTCAAGCGCTTGAGGAACAGATTAGTGCTATAAGAAGAGTGGCAACTCTGATGTTCTCCAGTCCAAAGCAAATGGATTTGCAATGCAAGGACCCCTTTTAAAAGTGGCATGTATTTTTAGAACAGGCATTTTCATTGTAGTGGTAGGAGATGAATGACTCTTAACATCAAATTATTTAGTATAAAATTTTAGATGATGTTTGGAAGGGGAAATAGATGGTCCCCAACAAAAGGCTATTACATTGCACACATGCCTTAGCCTCTTTAAAATGACAACTAAGTCACAATATACAGACATTTCAAAGATACTTGGAATAGAAAGAGTTTGGACAATGGACTCTAGTCACTGACTGTATGTGAACTCCCACCATGAAATAAAGAGACCAGAAACAGAAAATGGACATAAAGGGCCATTTCCTTTTTTTTTAAATAGTTTTTATTGAATTTAAAAATTTTCATACAATAATTGCTTTTATCACATAGCAGATATTTAATTTATCATACAATACTTGCCTCATTCTTTTATATCTACTGTTGATTTATATCTACTACATCGTTATCATTTATCCATCTATATTTCTTCACCACTGTGTATCCCCCCTCCCACCCTGAGCCATTTCTTATGCATTGCCTAACCAAAATCTCATTTCTTCCTGAGGCGGTAGCCCTCCATCGCTTTTTTGGAGTCCTTTCTCAATAAATTTCTCCCATACATCCTCAAAATCATTTTTTTTCATATCCCTCTTTTAACTTTTAATTTGCATGTTAGCTTATCATTTATTGCCAATTTCCATACTTCCTTATACCATTCTTCAATCTGTACATCTATTACTTTTCTCCAGTTCCTTGCTATAAGCAGTCTTGCTATTGTCAATAAATTTGTTATTGCTTCTTTTTCTTTTTTATCCATCTTATTGTTATTATATATTGATAATAATGCAATACCAGGGTTTCTTTCCAATTTGATGTTCCTTATATCCTCTATCTCTTTAAATATTTTGTACCAAAATTTCATAATTTCCTTACCTATTTATTTATAACCTCTGGAATTACTTTTGAACAAAACACTGGTATGGGGACTTTACTTGTAAAGACTTAACTCTTGTATTATTAGCCACCTAGTGAGAACTATCCTTGGGTCAGGTGTCACTTCCTCTGACCACCCCCTAGGACATATGAGCACCATAGATCCCGAAGGCCAACCACATTTATTTGGCTGAACCTCTTCATGATCATCACTGGACAGCCTCCCAAACCTCATAGTTTTTCAAAAGTGAGAACTTTCACTCCAGTCCTAAAGGCAGCCCCTTACTGGCCCATGTGAGCCACCTCGAGTCCCCGTGGGGAGATGGTGGCGGGGTATAAATAAAGATTATTATTATTATTATTATTATTATTATTATTATTATTATTAAGGCCCCATCCCCGAAAACTTATAAGAACTGTTATGGGAGTCAACTCTTTACTCCTTAAAGGAGGGGGGGGGTGCCAAAATGCATACTGGGAATATCTCACCTCTTAAATGCCACCAAAAGGGTGGGCATCTGCCTAGTCCCTTTTTCCCACCAGGCTAGCTCACAAGCACTCCACTGGCCCTATACAACTCTGACCATTTAAATACAATCTGTAGAGAATCACCAGTCCCCCAGTTCAGTCTGACCTTCAGTCTGACCAATTTGAGCTATTTTGGGATTACAATGCTCCCACTATCTCAAAAGTGGCAAAAGTGGCCAGGAAATCTTTATTCCAGGCCATCAATGTCTGATGTAACTGAAATTCTGCAGGGCTTGCAAAGTCAGTGCTTTCTCCTTTAATAGGCCCAGATAATTGCCACCAAGGTGAGAGTTAACTGAACAACAAACCATGGACAAGAGAATGAGGTATGTTTAACAGCAAAATATAACTATTTTCTTCAAGGCGAATAACTTTATATGTGGCAGAGGTCCATTGCATTCCCCATTCAATGCCTGTAGCATGTCTAAATAGGCTATGTACAGATGTAAAGTGTAAGGTTACCCCTTCTGCCCAGCCTCTCTTCTGCCCCAGCTCCCATTTCCCCCTTCAACTGGAAAAGGTAAACTATTTAAATGAACAGGATTATGTAATATTCAAATATGTTTTTTGGTTTAAATAATTAGCCAGCACATGTTAATTGCAAATAAAGAGAGCTAAGTAGCCTTCTTGCTCACATTTCACATCTGTCTCTCAGATGTAATATTTAATAGTCAAGGGGAACCAGCACATGTTAAACTTTCTTTCAACAATGTTTTGACTGTTTAAGGTAATTATTAGAAAAACTAACAAGAGAAACATAAGGGAAATGCTAATTGCCAATGGATAGTAGTCATGCTATTTGATTTCTATTTATAATAAACGTGTAGAGGGGGCTGCTCAGAGAAGAGGAATTGGTTTTTCAGGAGAAGGAAATCCCAAACATGTTGTGTGTAGTCAAACTGTATGAACAGAGGAATGGATGAATTTGGATGTTCCATTTTCTCCTGTAGCAAAGGAAATATATTGCACATTCTTTCTACCCTATTAAAAAGGCCTTTTGAAAATTGTTGGTACATTCCTCCAAAAAATAAAGAGACAAAAATTCAGCTAATTTCATTGACTCGTTTTTCTACTACGTGCCATGGTTAACTGTACATCACATAATCTATGACTTATGGTGACCCTATAAACAAGAAACCTACAAGACAATCTGTTACTAATAGTCATTTTGCAATCTCAATGCCATAGCTTCCATTATAGAGTTTATCTACTTGCAATATGGTCTTCCTTTTTCCTGCTACCTTCCACATTGATTGACATTATTTTCTTTTTCCAGTGAGTAATGTTGTTTCATGAGAAGTCTAAAGTACAATAGTTGTATTTGCTATTTTGGCTTCTAAAGAAAATTCAGGCTTGGTTTACTGTAGGACCTATTGATTTGTCTTTTGAGTCATCATGATAGGTGATCCCTCATGGCCAAGTATGATTGTCTTCCAAAAGTCTTGGTGGTGGGACTGCAAGTGACTACAGAGACCTATTCTGCATAAACACAGACTTTCACAATGAGGACATATATTTCCAGATGGAAGGTGGTCACAACGAAGGTCTCCTTGATGTACCATCCTCTTTTTGCCCATTCTCCTTCTATTTGTGCCTCTTCAAAATCCATAGCACGGTTGGTAATAGTGAGCTCTCCAGTTAGAATGCTCAACAACCAGAGCTTCCCAGTTATTGGTGCTTATGCCATTTTAAAGGTTTGTTTTACATCCATCTTTAAATCTCTTTTGTTGTCCAACAATACTCTGTTTTTTCATTCTTGAACTGAAAGTAAAGTAACTGTTTTGAGAGATGTTGATCAGGCATTCGGATAAAAATTAGTCCAGCAAAATTGATGGCAGAAGATTATCACTTCAGTGCTGGTGGTCTTTGCTTCTTCTTTGCCTGTCTTCCCAAGAGATTGGCAGGATATTTTAAAAGCAGTGTTGATGGAATAGTTCCAGAAGTCAAGAGTGACATTAGTAGATGGCCCATGTTTTGCAGGTGTCAAATGGAGTTGGAAGGACAATAGCTTTATAAACAAGCATCTATGAATGTCCCAATTCTTGAACACACTGTTTCATTTGAAAAAATGCTGCACTCACAGAGCTTAGATGGTGTTGTATTTCAGCGTCAATATTGAGAGGTGGCTGCCTAGGTAGTGGAAATAGTCAACATTTTCTAGCCTTACATCACTAAACCTAATTTCTAGCATTGCAGAGGGATTGGTTGATACCTGCTGGTAGAGCACTTTGGTTTTTTCGATGTTCAGTAAGAGCTTTTCTTATGCATATGCAAAAATGTTTAAACTGACTGTATGCATTTGAATGAACTGACCCCCCAGAACCACATTTCAAATGAGTTACTTTTTTCTGTTAGCTTTCTCTACTGTTCCATTTTCACATTAACCCGTTGCATAACAGAAACATGTAACAAAAGACAAAAGTGGCAAAATTAATTCAGTATCACAAACAACGCTGAATATTTGTTCTTAACCACTGTTAATTCAAGTTTAACTTGTAGCAACCAGGATTCACCACCATACTTTTCAAAGAGCTGCCCTAATGGCTTTCTCCCATATTCATCTTTGAAATGTTTTGCTTTTTTTGTATCATTTACATGAAGAAATTGTCAATTTCTGAGAAGTTTATATCCAAAAATAAATCAAAGAAATTCACACACTTTCTAGATTACAGATAGAACCTCTAGGTCCTCTAGTACAGTTATATGGACAACTTCCTGGGTAAGTTGACCATAGAAACAGGTAAAACTAAGTGTTTTAATTTGCCTTTTTGTCACTTTTGTGGGAGTCCTGCAGTCCTAACACGAATTAATGTGAAAATCTGACTGTATTTTAATTGGAATGTGAAAGCCTTTCCATATTGGGGGTTAGACAGGATAGTTCTTGTGGTCTCTTCCCACTCTATGATTCTTTCAACCCTCAGTTCTCCAACATTTGATGCACAGGAACACAGATAGTTTCTAGAGCATTTTGTCCCACCAATACAACATTGCTGGCTCTCCAAGGTCTTTAGATCCGGTAGCTTCAGCATGTATAGGCAGAATATAAATAAGCTCAGATTCATTTCTCCTGGGCATGCTCTGACTATTCTGCCCACCAGGCAACCTGGTCTAAATGGTAGCCTTGTTTTCCTTGGCAAACTTTGTTTCTTCTTTCTATGGTATCTTTTTATCTATGGCACTCCATGCAGTCATGCCGGCTACATGACCTTGGAGGTGTCTACAGACAACGGCGGCTCTTCGGCTTAGAAATGGAGATGAGCACCAACCCCCAGAGTCAGACATGACTGGACTTAACGTCAGGGGAAACTTTTACCTTTACCTATCTATGGTATATTAGAGACAAATTACTCATTTAATCTAATTTCTCTTGCTGGCTCTATTAACAAATCCTAAAATCATGAATTCATATGTATGTATATCAGTCCATCCTAGCCCCTTTCCCTAATCCACAAGAGTTGCCTTAATCCTCAAAACATGTGAGAATGATGTATGGGGGAAAAGAGAGATACATCTTTCTAATTCTTTCTTTTTTTCCCCCTCACTCCAAGGTCTTGCAGCTTCCTTTTTTCCTGGTGAGAAAGCTGCAGCCAAGAACTTTTACAATATCTAAGTGTTATAAATTCTCCCCTTGCTGAGGTCATTGTGTAATCACATGGCATAAATCCCTTGCACCTTTTTGTATAAGCTTGTGGAAATTACTGAGTCAGTGAGTTGTCAGTTTTATGTTTTAGCTCATTCTTTGTTGCTGTTTCTTTTTAAAATGCTGGTATGTTGTTATAAAAGTGATTTAAGAAAATTGGATAAATAAAATGAGAGGTAAAAAAAGAGTTCGCATTTACAAATAAAACAGGAAGAAGTAAAGATGAAGTAATGAAGCTATTTTAATCATTTCTACAGGGGAGGTAATATTTTGAAGGACTGCTCTTCCTGAGACTGGAGAATAATTTTAACAAGAGTGTCCCTCCTACTTCAATTGATCTTTCTATCACTTGCTGCTAATTTGCTACAGATAAATTCACACACAAAGCTAAGCAAAAGCACCTGGTATGGATTATTTCCTGACTGCTGAATCTTTCCTTCTTGACAGAAGGTGCTAAAACTGGCAAACATCATTTGCTTGAGTAGTTCCTTCACAGAGGGATGGAAAGGATAGGCACTGAAGTAAATCAATCTCCAATGAAATCTATTAAAATTTGAAACATATACAAGCAAGGTCGAGCACATCGTGGAATGTAGCACCCATGAGTACATATAAAGAAATTAGACCATCGCTATGACTGCATAACTTTTGTGTAAAGAAATTATAAATATCATGTATCAAGCAATAAGAAATACCAGTTCAACCAATCTCAGACACTGGGTTAAAAAGATTTTAGAAGAGGCTGTGGTTGGTTGGTTTTAATCCATCTATATGGAAGACAAGGCAGTCTAATGCCAACTTTGAACAGAACACTAGAAGGCTGGAAAGGACCAAAGGCACAGTAACACCAGATCACCAGTATTTGCTATTATGCATACAACAATCTCTATTCCGAAAAGGCAACTCTGGCTCATTGAACAAGGGATCCTTTCAACACTATGCAATTATAGCTCTATTGGCCTATCTATACTGGCAGTGGCCATATACTCGAGTTCATCCAGATGTTGCTCATCGGCATCCAGACAATGTCCAGATTTCTGGACATTTAGCGCATGCTAAAATGAGTTCACTCAATACTATCATGTGTCAGAAAAAGCTGGGGAGTGCCCTGGAGCAGCGCCACACTTTGGTGTTTGTGAACAGCTAGGTTGGTTTTGATTCAGAACTGGTCCCATTATTCACACAGGCCGGTGCTGCTATCCTCATTTCCTCATAATCTAAAGTGTGGTAAATAGGAAATGGCAGTTAACAGTGCCATCTTTTGTCTCCATAGCAGTGGCCATGGAGCCCCAGAGGAGTCTTGGCCATTTTGGGCACTTTTGCAGATGTCAGCAAAGGTGCCTGTATGAATTGGAGAGAGGGGGAAAATACTTCAGCTCCTATTGCCTCTCCTTGATATATATTTTAAAAGTGTCAAAAAGTCTAAGTACAGAATCTCATGGCATTACTTGCATAAATATTCAAAAGGCTTTAGATGATGTATTAGTCAAGGCTTCTCAGAAAAGTCTGCAGTCATGGACACTAAAATGAGAGGTAGTCTTAAGCTTGGTAACAAGTCTAAGGAGTAGGACTGGATTGACAGGTCTCATAATAGAGGGATATAAACAGTGGAGTAGCACAGATTGGTATTACGCACGGATGCTTTTAAAATGGTTGATAAAGCAATTGGGTTTAGAAATTAGTGTTGGGAATCATCCTGGACTACTGAAG
The DNA here is from genome assembly GCF_035594765.1 of Anolis carolinensis. NCBI lineage: Eukaryota > Metazoa > Chordata > Lepidosauria > Squamata > Anolidae > Anolis > Anolis carolinensis. The sequence continues at coordinate 169,172,998 of NC_085843.1, read as the reverse complement.
TCTAAATATAGTTAGATAGATGATAGAGTTAGATTGAGGGAATCCTTTCCCTGTTTCCAAAGCATGCCTAGACAGGCTTTACTGTGTTTCACTATCCTGTTTACGTCACATCCCTTACTTTGAAGTTAGTAGAAATGTGAATCTCCGGGGACACTAACTTCTCATTGGTCAGAATGTCTTTTATGGCCCCAATAAACTGGACCATGAGGTTGGAACCATTTTGGTTCAGTCTTTTCTCCCTTTGTTCTTCAAGCTAACAACACGTCCTGCCATCTCTCCTGGCAAGATGTAACTATTTAGATGTTTGTTATGTTTCCTTTTTTATTTTTCCTTAGAAACCAGTCTAGAGTAGACTAGACAGCTCCCAAGCCTTTCTATCTACAATGGAGTTCTTTTTACCTGAATAAATACTTTTTGAACTTTTATTGAGACTCTGCAGTCCATTGCGATCCTAAATGGTCAAAGGCTTCTCTTTGCTCGCCCCGTGTAAGTAACTGCTACATTTGAAAGCTTTGCTTTTGCTACTCTGCTGATTTTTGGTGGAATCTCCCCCAGAGAGGGTTAAATTGAGTCTAACCGCTCAGAGATTACCACAACAATTAGAATCCCCAGAACACCCCAAGATAAGTTCGCCATAAGTTGGAAATGACTTGCACACAAAACAAGTTTTGAGTTAGCCAAATTTGTTCATGGTACCAGATTATTCAATTGCTAAAAAGGAAAGAGGGCAGCAATAAATATAAGCAATTACTTGTAGGCATGTGAATAGACAATAAAATGCAAACAGAGTTAAATATAAGCAACAACAAAGTGATCCACATTGAGGCAAAGCCAGTACGCAGCTGCGAAAAATAAAATTTTAAATTGGGAATCATTAGTCAAAGAAATTAAACTAAAACTATGCCTGCCATAGATGTGGGCGAAACGTCAGGAGAGAATACTTCTGGAACGTGGCCACACATCCTGAAATACATACAACAACCCTACTATCAATATACATTGATATATACATCTATAGTGTGAGCAAACCTATGTGAACACATCTAAAAAATTATAGATTTAGCATCTGTAAAAGGTGCAGAAAAGTACAGCAAAATGTTCAGGGGCTGGAAACAATACTTCTACAAGGAAAGATGATTCAATTTGAAACATTTTTCAGAGGGGATGGGGGAGAGGAAGACTTCTCACCTGTTACTATGACTGAGGTCCCTCCCTCCCTGCTGCTATCCCAATAACTGTCATCTCCCTCCGCAGCTGTTACTTGCATTTTTTTTAAAAAAAAAGATCACCTGAAATGCAAAGACACATTTAACATCTCATCTATTTTGGACCTAATAGAGCAAGATGTTTGGAAAGCAGTGACAGCAGAGATGACATGAGCAAAGTAGGTCAAAGCTTTGTGTTAGGTAATGAGAACAGAGAAATACATGGGGTATTAATTTTAATATCAATTTGCTCATTTAGTAACTGTTTGATTCTGATAGGGGAAATTTGGCAGATGGTCCTCAAGTGTGATTATTTTACACTAACAGAACATCATCCTTGATTAACACCCAGGTTTTGTAATCTTTGGTACAGTCAGTTTGACAGTCAAAACCAATTAGTATTTGGAAGGAGCAGGCTGTTCGTGCTTATATTATGGCACACATAGACTGTCAGCTTCATTATTGAAAGTCTTGATTTTAAGCAAGGAAGAAGTGGGTTAAAAAACATAGGATCTAGTGTCTAATCAGCAACACAAATCTTTTCTCATTCAGTTTTCAGAAAGGAAAACTGACTTACATCAGGGTATATCTGCCAAACCACTTAAGTGGAAAGGAGTGAGAGGTAATAAATAGCTTTTCTTCAGAAACAGATTCGGTATTCTAGGCTATGGAATCAAATTAATGGGCACTTCATTTCAGTACTTCTCCTAAAGGTTTGCTCAGACATGTATGTCCTTCAAATTCTGAACATAGCACCAAGTGAACACTTAAACGTGTGAAATAGATATCACATATAATTTACCCAAACTCCCTCGTAACTTAAAATGAATTGCAAAATGGAGAAGAATTATTTTACAATACTTGCTATAATTCAAAGGTCCCAAAAGTAGTTTGTTACAGTTACAGATACATCTGATAAGTGACTTGTTACTTCTAGGTCATAAATTAGATTAGAAAGCAGATCCAAAACTAACAAAACAAACCAGGAAGAAATGTGAGATATTACATTAAGGCAGAAACATTAAAATGCATAGATGTAGAATGGATAACACTTGGCTTGGTATAAGTACACATGGAAGGAATCTAGAAGTTTTGACAGATCACAAGCTGAACTTGCATTAACCGTGTGATGTAACAGATCAAAGACAATGTGATTCTAATTGCTTTGCCAAAAAGAGGAATTTGGATGGTGGTGGCAATAGAGTTCAGGTTGCCTTTGGATTCTTCCTGGTAGCCCATCTTGACAGCAGCATGCCATCAACAGAAACATGTAATGCACAACTTCATAGAATTGTGAAACCTCCTTCATTGCAGATTTCTAAACTGAAACTGGGTTGCCATTTGTTGGGTGTTTTAATTGCTCATTCCTGCATGGCAGGGGACTAAAATGGATGGTCCTTGTGGTCTCTTCCACCTATGCAATTCTATGGAGGCAAGCCAAAGCAGAAAGATGGCTAATCTCTCTTCTACTGTGTGGGAACTGCCATTTGTGTTTACAACCTATTAAAAAGAATTGCCTTTTTATAATTTGAATTAATTCCCAGTAAAACCAGAGCCAGACTAATATAACCTCTAAGCCTATTAAAGCCACATGCAATAAGTAAGAAGCAAGCCATCCTCTGTTCCACTAATACAATTTCATGATCTAAATGGATAAGAAACCAAACAAGCCTTATAGACAGCGAGAAAGACTGCAGTGTGGTAGGGTTTCACTAGGCTTGGGCTCGAATCGGTTTGAATGAAAATGATTTGTAGCTTTCGGTGGGTCGTTTTGTATAATATCCAAAAACAAAATGGGGAGGAGGGAGACAAAAAGCCCGGCAAAACGGATTCAGAGAGCTGGATTTTTTTTCATTTATTAGTGGAGAGAATAGAGTTAAATCTGCAATATACCTGAGGCAGGGATCTGCACATCTTTTCTCCTTACTCTCCTCAACAGCAGCAGTAGGAAACTCCATTTCTTTTTGGAGTTTCCTAGGCTCCTCCTCACTTTCCCAGCAGCACTTTCATAGGGCGAGCACTGAAAAGTTTCTCTTGGATCATGCTGGGAGTTGAAGTTTTTTTCTCTCTCTGTTTCTCAGCCAACAAAATGCCTGGTGGTGTCCATGCTCTGATTGGCTCAGAATGGACACAACTGCCAAGTACAGTTCCCAGAACCCTCTCTTGTGGTTTGTCTTATTTTAAAAAAAATATTATGTTTAAAACTTAAAATAATTCTAAAAAATTAGTAGATTGTTGAATTGTTTTGAAACTTGTCAGGCCTGAAATTGTTAATGGAGTCTAAAACTGAGGTAGATTTAATGCAGATAAGCCTTAAAATGGTGGAGGGTTCAGCCTTTAAAGTTTCCCCTGTAGCCAATAGGCAGAATTTTTGCTGAATGAAAATGGCAACATTCCTCCCTTTCAAGTAACTTCCTGGTAAACAGAATCAGCCAATAATGGACCCCAAAACGGCATGACTTTTGGCTGAATTGCACACTTCCAGTTTTCACATCTTTTTTCCTTTTCTTGAAAGTTATAATAATTTAATTACCTGTGATGTGCAGTGCCCTCATCCCCCTGCCATAAAGGTTTTATTAAATCCTTTTGACAAATCTTAAATGGTTTGTCATTTACTTTCATTGGGATAGTTTTAAAAAACCATTTGGTAGAGTGTTCATTTACATGATGCCATACATCCTAGTAAGGATAATTGTAGCAGTTAATTCCATCTTGGTATGTCTTGCTTGATTTCTCCCCAAATTTTATTGTAATTGTTCTGGAGTAAAACTGAATTTTTATCTGAGATTGTAATCCCTAGATATTATACTTTCTTATAGGAGCCCCCAGATGGCGTAGTGGACTAAGTGACTTGAAGGTTGGGTTGCTGACCTGAAAGCTGCCAGGTTCGAATCCCACCCGGGGAGAGTGCGGATGAGCTCCCTCTATCAGCTCCAGCTCCATGCGGGGACATGAGAGAAGCCTCCCACAAGGATGGTAAAAACATCAAAAACATCCAGGCGTCCCCTGGGCAACGTCCTTGCAGACGGCCAATTCTCTCACTCCAGAAGCGACTCAAGTTGCTCCTGACACGAAAAAAAAAATACTTTATCTATTGCAAAGTCTGATATTCATGTCAGTTTTACTTTTTCCTCTTTTTCTTGGCTTTAGTTATTATCTTAATATTTTTGTTTATCTTGAATCCTGCCACTTCTCCTTATTATTATATTGTTTTCAATTTTGGTTCCATACTGTTCAAGGGGTCATCCAAAACTATCATCAAATTATTCGCAAATGCTTTGGTCATATAACTTTGGCCACATATGCATAGGACTATGCATACATTTAATTATTCATGTATTTGCTACCTCCTCTGCTGCTTTTCTAATACCAACTGAATATATTCTCTTTTTAGAGATTCCTAGGTCCTCCAGAGTGACTTTAATTTCTTAACTGGACTTCACTGTTTCCATCAACCAGAGCAGTGGCTGAGATATTCTAAATGTTTTATATAATACAATCCTTGTTTATTTATGGATGATATGTGTTAATTTAATACATTTTGGTTTACTTTTATTGATTTTGTTCATTATTTTTGATTTAATTTAAATTGGTTATTTGTTTTATTTTTGTTTACAGTTATTCACATTGTTGTAAGCTGTTCCAAGTCCTCTCGGGAAGATGGGGTGGGATATAAATAAATTATTATTATTATTATTATTATTATTATTATTATTATTATTATTATTATTATTATTATTATTGTAGTAGTAGTAGTTATTGTTGGAATTCAACCATAGATTCATACTGGAGGATCTAAAGCTTCCTACTCCATTTTTTCCAAAATAAGACCTATCATGATGTTTCAGCATTTCTGAGGATGCTTGAAATATAAGCCCTATTTCAAAAATAAGCTATAGATATAGTTCATTTAAAAAGTCAATTTGGAAAAAATAAGACTGCCTCTGAAAACAAGCCCTAATACATCTTTTGGAGCAAAAGTTAATATAATACCCTGCCTTATTTTGGGGAAAACAGGGTAGTATCATTTTCATGGCCTGAGGGTCACACTGTACTTTATAGATTTTGTCAGGGACTTAATAATATAATGTCAGGAATTGTTACATTACCAAACAATGAATTCTCAGTCTTATCTGGGGTATTTTCAGTTCCCTATACACCTGTATGCCAAACAAACAAACAACCTCCCCCCCCCCACCCAGCAGTGGGGAAACCAAGCCACTGCAGCAACATAAAATGCCCTGTATAAAAACTGGAATGTCAAAGGACTGTCAATAAAATCCCCTTGATGGACATCCATGCAACTGTTTGGGAGGAAATTAGTATTGTGCCACACCAGGATACCAATTGCATTTGGTATGTTTGGCATGATCTAGTTTAAATTCTAGGCTATGAAGTTTACACAAATTCAATCTCTGAACTACTGGTGGATCTCTACAATAAATTTCTGTGAATACCTAGAAGGAGTCTAGCAGGAATGTGTGGGGTTTTTCTTCTTCTATATAAATATGCAAACTCTCTTCAAGAATATCACTTGTAGGGGCACCTCAATAATTACATCAAGAAAAGCCAGACATTAGTAAGCAAATAAGGGTGATTTGTGTACCAATAGATTTCAGTCAGTTGCATATACACTTTTGAATTATTATTATTTTGTAAGTTCATCCTAAACTCAACATTATTTGGAAATGGGAAAGATGACAGCTTTGGTTTCAACATAAGGACTATCCAAAGAGAATTTGTAATGAAGGACCCAATCTACATCATCACAATCATATGGATATGGCGGTTTTGAATTTGAACAGCCCTGGTATAGCAATTGTCATTTGGTGAAAGTAGCAATATTTTCTCTTGAGAGGAAAAGGACTAGAACAGTAGAGTGTTTTGCAAGCTATGTTTATGATACATGGATAGATCTCAGAAGTGGGGGGGGGGGGTTCTTTCAAAACACCTGTCTGCATTCTGTCTGGCTGAAAGAGGTGCTATTATTCATTCTAGGAGCAGTTCAGCGACAATTGCTATACAGATTGCCTATACTTGGCTGCACTTCTGTCTTGAGGGGGATATGTAACATACTTTACTTTGCATAATTGCATATCAGATAGAGCAGGAAAGCAACTTTTGAGGGGTCTTTTGATACCACACTAAAACTAAAGCAAACAAAAAGTAATCAAAATACTTCTATTTCCTAGGTGCAAACTAAGAGGTCCCATTGGCATTGCACTCCCAATAGCAATAAATTGAACTGTATCATCATTCTGTCTAATCCTTCCCCCTTTATTTGCTTTCCTCTGAACTAACCTGATGTGGCTTTAAAGAACACATGACAGAATAACTTATGACACCTCTATTATGGTATACAACACTTCTCTAACAACATTCCAGATGGCAAGCAGATATGACACTCAGGATTTGTCAGCCCTTGTTAGAAATATTGAGAACTATGATAGAAATATTGCCTACAATTCTTGGCATCCATGGATAGTTGTATCATCTTCTAAACATACAGTAGAGTCTCACTTATCCAAGCTAAACGGGCCAGCAGAAGCTTGGATTAGCGAATATCTTGGATAATAAGGAGGGATTAAGGAAAAGCCTATTAAACATCAAATTAGGTTATGGTTTTACAAATTAAGCACCAAAACATCATGTTGTACAACAAATTTGACAGAAAAAGTAGTTCAATACGCAGTAATGTTATGTTGTAATTACTGCATTTACGAATTTAGCACCAAAATATCACGATATATTGAAAACATTGACTACAAAAATGGCTTGGATTATCCAGAGGCTTGGATAAGCGAGGCTTGGATAAGTGAGACTCTACTGTATTTCAGTAGTTGTGATGAGTCATGGGCCATGTAGTCCCGCTCATGGCACTGTAGTGCCAGATGAAGAGGAGAACTTGGGTTTTTCACCGTCTCAGTCAGAATTGGAATCTTCCCAGCCAGATTTGGGAACCTTGCATCTGCAAGAGATTTGTCTTCCAGAAGTCTGTCAAACAAGCCCTGAGCCTAAATCTCCTGTGTTTTCTCGCCACGAGTTTTGTAAACAACAGAGAGGAGTTCAAGCGGCCTCTCGCAGGAGTGCTAGGATAGCTGCTAAGAATTCAGCTGATTAAGCCTGCTTTCCATGGGAATCTTTAAGGAGTCATACATCTGGACTCAGAGATTAGCTTTCGTTTCTGGTTCCCCAGAGAACTGCTCTTTGGTGGGAAAACTAGACCCTATTTAGGTGTTTTACCCACAAAGGGATCTTGCGGAGTCAATTCGTCAGCTACTGGAGTAAGTTGTGTGTGGACAGCGCGCTCCGTTTCCAAGCCTCGTTCCTGTTTCAAGCCTTGTTCCTGATTCCAAGCCTTCGCTCCTGTTTCCAAGCCTTCGTTCCCGTTTTCAGCCTTGTTTACCTCCACGGACCATGCCTTGTTTTCCAGGGCTCAGCCTTGCCTTGTTTTCCGGATTTTGCCAAGTAATTCCACGGATCTTGTTCTTGCTCCTCGTTGCCTTGTTGCCTTGAATCAAGCCTTGTGTTCCAAGTATCAAGTTATTTCCTAGCCTTGCTCAAGTTCATGGACTAAAGGACCTTGTCATCTCCCCTCACTTGCTTGGCAAGTGAGTGTTTCGGTTATTGGATTACAACTTTGGACCTTAATATTTCATATTGGACATTGTTTCTTTGGACTAATTTTGATCTTTCCTGAAAGGTCTACTTCTGGACTATTTCATACACTTGCTTTTATTAACTTTATATATTTCCTTAATAAAGATATTAGATAGATTCTGGCCTCTGTGTATGGTTATTGGTGCTCTGTAGCCTGGGTCGTGACAGTTTGACTCCGCCACCCTAAGCACCAATTAACCTAGGCCAGAATGTCTACCGGAACCGTGCCGGGTGGCCAGCCACTTAGCTACACCATCGACAAGGATGAAGTGGACCGCATCCGTGATAAGCTCAATGCGCAGGAGGGAGAAATAAAGGGATTGAAGGAACGCGGAATCCGTCTCCCGGCCCTGGCCTTGCCAACCAAGTTTTCTGGAGAAGCTTCTAAGGTTCATGTTTTCCGTCGCCAATGCCAGGCTTATCTAGAGGCCCGTGCTGCCGAGTTTCCCCAAGAAGACATCAAGGTGGCGTGGATTTACAGTCTCTTGGACGGGCCAGCGGCCAACTGGGCGACGGCACTGTTCGACCAAGTCTCCCCCCATCTAAGGTCAGCGCAACATTTCTTGGACCACCTTAAGGCGACCTGGGGAATCGAGGACAATTTGGAGGCAGCCGGCCACAAACTCCGGCGCCTCTCCCAAGGGGACAGACCCTTGTCCCAGTACATAGCCGAGTTCCGAGTGCTGGCCCACAACACCGGCTGGAACGATGTAGCCCTCAGAGGACAATTTCGGGAGGGTCTCAACATTGAGATGCTGGAAGAAATCTCCAAGGTGGATCCTCCCCACTCTCTTGAAGCACTCATTGATCAATGTTTACGAGCTGAAGTCATGCTTGCCAACAGAAAACAATGGGTCCGAGGCCAGAGCGGTAGGGCTGGGGTGAAACCTCCCACTCCCACCGGCGTCCAGCCGCGTCCAGTATGGAGACCCCCACCGCCAGCCCCATACCCCAGAGGGAGCGAGGAGGTGCCGATGCAGTTGGGCAATGTGCGTCCCAGGTTAGATGCCGCCGAGAAGGCCCGCCGCCAACGCCTAAATCTCTGTTGGTACTGCGGAAACGGGGGCCACTTCGCCAGAGAGTGCCCAGCCAAAGGGAAGCCCGCCGCCCGTCTGGCGGCGGCGTCCTCCACGGAGACGAAGACGTCTGAGGCGGCTGGCGCACAGCCGGCGGGGGAAGCCAGCGACCGGGCGTAGAGAGGCTCGCCAACCCGGTCAAAAAACCCACTCAAGAGCCGCCAACCGGGGTCCTGTTTCTTCTAGTGGTCACCTTGTGGTCAGCAAAAAAAGGGCCAGTCATGGTCCATGCCATGATAGACTCAGGAGCCACAAACAATTTCATTGATAGAGAGTATGCCGACTCTCTGGGATTACAATATCATGACTTCAAGAATGCCCGTGTGGTGCAAGCCATCGATGGCCGCCCCCTCAAGACGGGTCCCGTAAGCCAGTGGTCGGAACCCACCAGAATGTGGATAAGGGAACATATGGAAGAGATTTCCTTCTTTGTTACCGAGGTTCCCCATTTCCCTGTGATTTTGGGAATTCCATGGCTGACACTTCACGATCCAAGCATCTCCTGGTCCAACAGAGAACTGCAGTTTGCTTCAAAATATTGCCAAAACCATTGCCTTGTAGCCAAGGTCTGCCATGCCACAGACACTGAACCCATTATCACCTTGCCCAAGAAGTACTCAGAATATTGGGATGTATTCAATGAAAAAGAAGCCGAGAGATTACCCCCACATAGACCTTATGACTGTGCCATTGACTTGGTGGAGGGGGCCCCGATCCCGCGAGGACATCTCTACTCCCTGACTGAACCGGAGCAAGAAGCTCTCAGGGAGTTCATAGAGTCAAACCTTTGCAAGGGATTCATCAGACCCTCTCAATCCCCAGCCGCTTCCCCAGTGATGTTTGTGAAAAAGAAGTATGGGGACTTACGCTTGGTGGTGGACTATAGAGCATTGAACAATATCACTAAGCGGAACAGCTATCCCCTGCCTTTGATCTCGGATCTACTAGACCGACTTCGAGGAGCCAAGGTCTACACCAAGCTGGATCTTCGGGGGGCTTATAATCTAGTTCGCATCAGAGAAGGGGACGAGTGGAAGACCGCCTTCCAGACTAAATTCGGATTATTCGAGTCCCGAGTTATGAATTATGGTTTATGTGGAGCTCCCGCAACGTTCCAGCATTTTGTCAATGACATCTTTCAGGATTATCTAGATCGGTTCTTGATCATCTACCTGGACGATTTTTTGGTGTTTTCTAGATCACAATCAGAACATGAGAACCACGTCAGAATGGTGTTACAACGATTGCGGGATCATGGACTTTATGCCAAGCTGGAAAAATGCGCTTTTGATCTACAAGAGGTAGATTTCCTGGGGTACCGCGTCTCACCACTAGGGCTCTCCATGGACCCGGCAAAGGTTTCAGCAGTATTGGAATGGCGGGCGCCAACCAACAAGAAAGAGGTGCAACGCTTCTTGGGGTTCGCGAACTACTACCGCAAGTTCATTCCAGACTTTGCCCACTGGTCTGACCCAATCACCAGCTGCATCCGTGGAAAACAGCCTTTCCGCTGGACAGATCAAGCAGAGAAAGGGTTCCAACAACTAAAGAAATTATTCACGTCCCAGCCAATCCTTCAGCATCCAGATCCTGAAACCCCTTTTGTCGTGCAGGCGGACGCCTCCGATGTGGCAATTGGGGCTGTACTCCTACAACCAGTGGGAGACCATCTTCATCCTTGTGCCTTTTATTCCCGTCAATTGACCGCACCAGAGAAAAATTACACCATTTGGGAAAAGGAACTATTGGCCATAAAGGCAGCCTTTGAAACTTGGAGACATTGGTTAGAAGGGGCCAAATTTCCCATTGAAGTCCATACTGATCATCGGAATCTAGAGCATCTAAGAACTGCCCGCAAGCTAAATCAAAGGCAACAACGCTGGGCTTTATTCTTTGAACGTTTTAACTTCCAAATTCATTATGTAACCCCAGCCCAGACCAAGCAAGCAGATGCTCTGTCACGGAAACCGGAATACGCTGCAGGGCGCAAGGAGACCTTTGAATCCCAGCTGCTACAACCCGAGAACTTTGCCACGCTCACAGTGGGAAACACCAAATCCACTCCCATTGAATCAACTTCCCCTACTCCAGGACCCCTTTGTGCTCAGGAAATCAGGGCTAGTCAGCAAGCGGACGCCTGGGCACAGGACCAACTTCGCCAAGGACTACGTTTTCCCTTTTCGCTTAAGGATGGGCTACTTTGCTATAGAAATCATGTTTACATCCCCCCAGGACCGGGCAGGGAAAAAGCACTTCGTCTGTGTCATGACTGCAAGCCAGCAGGGCATTTCGGGCTATTTAAAACCATGCATTTGATCCTAAGAGATTTCTGGTGGCCCAAGATCCGCAAGGATGTGGAAAAATATGTCAACACCTGCCCAGTATGCCAGCGCTCCAAGACAAGAAGAGAAAAGCCCTCAGGGCTTCTGCATCCCCTCCCTACCCCATCCCACCCATGGGAAATAATCTCTGCGGATTTCATCACTGATCTACCACCTTCCTGTGGATTCACCACGATCCTAGTGGTGGTGGACCTTTTCACCAAGTTAGCCCATTTTATTCCCTGTGATGGCCTTCCCACGGCCAAAGAGACTGCAGATCTATTCCTCCAACATGTTTTCAGATTGCATGGATTGCCCAAGAGTTTGGTCACAGACCGTGGGTCCCAATTCACCTCTCGTTTCTGGAAAGCACTACAAAAACTATTGGGCATAGACTCTCGTTTATCTTCGGCTCATCATCCCCAAACAGATGGGCAAACTGAGCGCACCAATGCCACTTTGGAACAATACCTTCGCTGTTATGTGAACTACCAGCAAGACAATTGGGCTTCCCTGTTATCGCTGTCAGAGTTTGCCTACAACAATGGGGTCCAGGCTTCTACTAAAGAAACGCCGTTCTTTGCAAACTACGGCTTCCATCCACGTTTCTTTCCCCCTGTCATTGAAACCTCAGAAGTTCCCGCAGCAGAGGACTGGCTGCAGGAACTCACAGCGGTGCAACAACTCTTGCTCCAGCAACTAGACCAAGCCAAGGAGGACTATAAACGTCACGCGGACAAACATCGCCAGCCGGGCCCCGAAATCAAGGTAGGAGACCGGGTTCTTCTATCCACTCTCTTTTTGCCCTCCCATCGCCCTTGCCGGAAGTTAGATGCCCGTTTCATTGGTCCCTATCCAGTAGTGGCGCAACTTAACCCCGTGACTTTCAAACTCCAACTTCCGCGCTCAATGCGCATTCATCCAGTGTTCCACCGCTCCCTACTCCTTCCGGTGGATGGTGTGCGCCCTGATACAGACCGGCCGGCCCCCCCTCCTGTTTTGATGAATGGGGAGGAGGAGTTCGAGGTTCAGGACATTTTGGATTCTCGCTTTCACCGCCGCCGCCTACAATATCTCATTGACTGGGTGGGTTTTGGCCCCGAGGAACGCTCTTGGAAAGACGCTTCCACAGTCCATGCTCCTGATCTAACCCGCCGCTTCCATCAGACCTATCCCGCCAAGCCGCGGCCTCGCGCCTCGGGGAGAGAGTCCCAGTTTGAGAGGGGGCTTGAGGAGGGGGATAGTGTGATGAGTCATGGGCCATGTAGTCCCGCTCATGGCACTGTAGTGCCAGATGAAGAGGAGAACTTGGGTTTTTCACCGTCTCAGTCAGAATTGGAATCTTCCCAGCCAGATTTGGGAACCTTGCATCTGAAAGAGATTTGTCTTCCAGAAGTCTGTCAAACAAGCCCTGAGCCTAAATCTCCTGTGTTTTCTCGCCACGAGTTTTGTAAACAACAGAGAGGAGTTCAAGCGGCCTCTCGCAGGAGTGCTAGGATAGCTGCTAAGAATTCAGCTGATTAAGCCTGCTTTCCATGGGAATCTTTAAGGAGTCATACATCTGGACTCAGAGATTAGCTTTCGTTTCTGGTTCCCCAGAGAACTGCTCTTTGGTGGGAAAACTAGACCCTATTTAGGTGTTTTACCCACAAAGGGATCTTGCGGAGTCAATTCGTCAGCTACTGGAGTAAGTTGTGTGTGGACAGCGCGCTCCGTTTCCAAGCCTCGTTCCTGTTTCAAGCCTTGTTCCTGATTCCAAGCCTTCGCTCCTGTTTCCAAGCCTTCGTTCCCGTTTTCAGCCTTGTTTACCTCCACGGACCTTGCCTTGTTTTCCAGGGCTCAGCCTTGCCTTGTTTTCCGGATTTTGCCAAGTAATTCCACGGATCTTGTTCTTGCTCCTCGTTGCCTTGTTGCCTTGAATCAAGCCTTGTGTTCCAAGTATCAAGTTATTTCCTAGCCTTGCTCAAGTTCATGGACTAAAGGACCTTGTCATCTCCCCTCACTTGCTTGGCAAGTGAGTGTTTCGGTTATTGGATTACAACTTTGGACCTTAATATTTCATATTGGACATTGTTTCTTTGGACTAATTTTGACCTTTCCTGAAAGGTCTACTTCTGGACTATTTCATACACTTGCTTTTATTAACTTTATATATTTCCTTAATAAAGATATTAGATAGATTCTGGCCTCTGTGTATGGTTATTGGTGCTCTGTAGCCTGGGTCGTGACAGTAGTCAAGGACTTTAGTAAATTTTGGTCCAGAAAACCTGGCAACTGTAATACCCAGGGAACTGGTGGTCATCTGCATTGAACAATTATAGTATTCTTATTCTATATTACATGCTATGTTTCTACTTTATGGAATCCTGGGGTTTACAGTCTAGTCAGCCATCTTGCTTTTATTGTCTGAGAGTTTTACATGCCCCTCCCAAAGCACCAGTTCCAGGATCCTATTGTTGGGACCATGACATTTAAAGTGGAATAATAGAACTATAATCCTATAGCTCCTGGACACTTGGAATGTTGAAGGAATATCATTCTAGATAATTCCCATGGAAGAAACTGAACAAGGAAATATGGATAAAATTGGATTTGCTGATTACTAGGCTTGAGCAATCCATGAAAAAAATGTTTCTAAACTCGCTTCAAAAGTAGGGGGTGCTGACGCTTCTTTTCTGAAACTACTTCTGAAATTTGGCCCAAAAAAGTTTCAAAACTTAAGAATATTCGGAATATTAAAAAATAATTCATGAATGGCAGACGTGCATGCACAGTGGCCAAAAACAGCAGGGGGGGGGGGACTTTACAGGACTCTCCTGCCCTCATTTTTTTTCAGAACGTTACCCTTATCCTCTGATTTTTGGCGAATTTTCATAGCTTTTATAATAAAACAATTTTTAATAATTTCAGAAATCTGTTCCTGGTTTGAAAGTCTTATTTCCAGTTTCATTGGGTTGTCTTTACTTTGAAAGTCATTGTTCTACTACAGAAACTTTGTTTTTGTGGCTGAAACTTTGTTAAACTGGTGGACAGTGTCCCAGGAAACTATATGTGCTATAGCACCATGTCCCTTGCGCAAAGACAAAGTTCAGATTATATGCAGTGGGGACATATATTATCCTCCTTCTCCTCCCCCTCCTAGAATCATAGAATAGTAGAGTTGGAAGAGACCTCATGGGCCATCCAGTCCAACCCCCTGCTAAGAAGCAGGAAATCGCATTCAAAGCACCCCCGACAGATGGCCATCCAGCCTCTGCTTAAAAGCCTCCAAAGAAGGAGCCTCCACCACGCCCTGGGGGAGAGAGTTCCACTGTCGAACAGCCCTCACTGTGATGGGCCCTCACTCCTCCTCTTCCTCCTCCTCCTTTTTTCGGAGGAGGTTTGCAAAGCTTTGGAGAACCTTTGTGCAAAAGAGGGAGAGAGAAAGGGAAGCCAAGGGAAACATCTTCTCCTTTTCCCCCTCCTCCTCCTCCCTTCCTCCCTTATCCCAGATTATATGCAGTGGGTGCTCATATAATCCAGTTTAAATCAGATAATCTGGAATCAGATCCTGGGATATAAGGCAGTGTAGATCTTCAACACTCTATACCAGGATCTGATCCCAGATTATCTGCTTTGAACTGGATTATATGTCCACACTGCCAGATAATCTGGGATAAGATAATCTAGGAATGGATTTCTTGCAATGGGGCTTAGTCTGCTTCTAACCAGGAGGGGAGAGAACTTGCTCAGGACTGGGGCTTATGTCACATACGCACAAATATAGAGCAAATTTTAAAAGGAAAAAAAACACATAGATTTAAAATGCGACCTTTTCTCTTCCCAGAATGATACTATTAATATTATATAAGCTTTCCTTGCCCATTGCCAATTTTCTTCTTCCCCTGAAGTCACCAACCTGGGTGGAGAGTTCTAGTTTGGGGTTTTGCCAGTACAAAACCGGAGTGAAGTGATCTGGATCATGGATCTCCCCTCCTTTTCCCCCTTTCCTCACTTAAAGCTTCTGGCAAAAGCAGGAGGGAAGGCTGCAAAGGGGAAGAGCGAAGATCCTGTAATGCAACTCCCTCCTCTTGCAACCTGGTTTAAGCAACACTACAGGACAGGGAAAGGGGAAAGGGATTTCTCTCTTGCAACCCATAGAGGCCCATAGAAAGCAACCACGGGGAAAGACAAACAAGACTCCCTCCCTTCTGCGATTGGCAACGGGGAGGCAAGGCAAGGCAAGCCCAGGCCAGTCTGCACCTCCCTCAAACCAAGTTTGGGTGATTTGAAAATGCACTTGCTTTGCTTTTGACAAACATCCGACTCCATTAGAAAAATAGGCTATCATGGTTTGATATCGAGGGATACAAACGACTGGATAACCTGCTCCAAAAGTTACTTCGAAAGCTACAGAACAAACGAATTAGATCAGACATATGCAGGAATCGAATTTTTGCCCAACCCTACTGATTACAGATCAGACCCAAATTTTTGCAGATTGTAAGCCTTAGTTCAGCACATGTTCAATTGATTAGAAAATATAAGTCTGTATTTTGACCCTTCCCTGGCCTTTTACTTTTTTCTGAACTTTTGCAGAGTCACTACTTTGATGTGGAAAAAAAAAAACCTGAATGTGTTCCCTCAAGATGTAAGATATACTGTGCTCTGGAGATCAAAGAAAAAACAAACATCTTATGAATGTTATGAGTCTTGCATTTTACCTGAAATGGACTAGAAATGAGTGTGCATATTAGATTTAGATGCCATTCTGAATGAAGATCATTTTCAGAATATGTTCCACATTCTAACTAGTCATGATTATTTGATTTCAGTCATAAGGTAAGGTGAGTTTGCAGTGCATAAAAGTTGACAGTGTTTTATACATTTCCTCAAGCCTTACTTAGAGTATATGCAGATTAGTTTTATTTTTGGGGGTCCCCCCCCCCCCGGATGCTTGCATCTCTGGACGTGAGTAGTCTCAGATGATATCATTTTGTGCCTCTTTCTTAGAGGGTAAGTAGTGCCACTGAGTACTTGTCTAGAAGGAAGAGAATTTTCCATTATTCATGTTGGGTGAAATGTCTGTATTTTCATTCCTATCTCAAGCTGTAGGAAAGCTTGAACCATCCTTGCCTACAAAGTTTTCTCTGATATTGCTTGCTGTTTCTTTCTTGAAAGTACAGTTGTGTTTATGCAAAAGCTATAAACCTGGTCTCCTTTAGGAAGTGTGAGGTAGCTTCCTCAGGCAGCAGATTCTGAACGTCGTGACTGTATACATTTTTTTTTTTTACTAAAAGCAAATAGGGAAAATATTAGAGATTTTCTGCCAAAATAACTCACCAGACTTGGATTTCAGTGGGCAGATCATTTGTTGCCCCAGTTAAGGCAATAAAATGCCTTGAGCCTTAGAACCTTACGTCTTGAGCTCCATCCTAAGATGCTGCCAGGATGGAGCCTGATGGAGCCTATCACATGACATAGGGCTACTTCCGATTGAACTTCGCCAACTCCATTTTGGTAGCATCCTAGGACAGAGCCCAGAGTTAGAATGGGGCTAGAGCAGGGAAAATCTGGGTGGTGACGCTTTCCCTCATGTGATGGTGAAAATGGTTATGTTGATGATACGCAGTGTGGGGCAACAATTTCCCCCACTGCCTCACAAATTCAACACACTGCCTGACAAATACCCCTTCCTATGCTGTCACTCACATTGGGGACCTCAATGTGATTTTCACCTTTGTTGTCTCAGTTGCGGTTGAGGACATTATCCTACTGTGGGTCTGATGGAAGACTTTTCTATATAACGAATGACGTAGGGGAACCATCATGTTCTTTATCACAAAGTGCAAAATATCTTGAGCTATCCGATATGAAAGACAGGAAAGAGATGAAACAAGCCTTCATGTGTTTATCGAGGGTTGTATTTTATTATTTTAAAAGCTTTATGATTGATGATTTTTAAAGAATAAAACACAATCATCAATAAACATGGGAAGACCTATGGTATTTCCTTTTTTTCCAGTGAGTCCTATTACGTGCTTTTCATATTGGTCTTTGATTCTAGCCTAGATATTTGAGATATAGTCTGAAGTTGTACAATCCAGACCCAGGTTTACTACTAAGAACTAGGCTTTTCTTGCATTTTTTATGGTTTGCCTGAGCATATAGAATTTTACAAGTAGCGAAAGTTCAAACACCATGTGTTACATTTGAGTTTAATATCTTCCTTGATGTTTTTAAGCCTCCAGATGTTGTGAGGTGTTGCTGCATCTTGCATAAGGAAGAAGATTTCCCAGTGGAACCAGTTTCCTCACATTTTAATGTTCAGCTCAGTAGGAGATGAAGGATGCATTCCACTGAACCTTCAGTTATACAAATTACTATTCATTGACCTTATAAAGAACTGTGATGTGACTATAAACCAAACAGGAAAAATCAGAGAGCTCAGAGTTGAGCAAGAACTGTTATTTTTCATCAAGGTTCTCTTTGGGATCATACTGACTATATTAATATTTCTCCACATCCTCCGTGTATGAAGATTTGCAATCATGGAATCCTATATCTTGTTTTTCTTGTTCTGGTTTTTCTTAGTTGTTAAAAATATGTTTAGTTTTCACCTGTTTCTTCTTCTAGATATTTATTTTCCGAATTCATATTTTGCTGTGTACTTTTGTGTAATGTTGATAAGATGACAAATTTATCTCCATTTGTCATTCACATTGTTATATTATATGAAAGGCAGGGAAAACACACATCAAGCATCAGAGTTTTAGCTTGGCAGCATCTAGTACAATTTTCCCTAGCCTGAATCCCTTCCAAGATGTTTTAAATAACTCTGATCATCTTGGACACTTCCTGACTGGACATAATGACAGTTACTTTTAGACCCATTCTGGCAGTTCACATGATTAAGAATAACTATTTATTTATTTACTGTGTCAAAAGCGAATCAAGGGTACAGTTGTAATGTATTTAAAAACACAAGCAAAGTTTAAAAACTTGGCATTATACTAATGTCCTTTGACCAGTAGCTAGCCACTTGGAGTGCCTCTGGTGTTGCTATAAGAAGGTCCTCCACTGTGCATGTGGCAGGGCTGAGACTGCATTGTAATTGGTGATCTGTGGTTTGCTCTTCTCCACACCCGCATGTCATGGACTCCACTTTGTGACCCCCATTTCTTAAGGTTGACTCTGCATCTCGTGATGCCAGAGTGCAATATTTTCAGCACCTTCCAAGTTGCCTAGTCTTCTGTATGCCCAGGTGGGAGTCTCTCATTCGGTATCAGCCATGGCTTAAGGTTTCAGGTTTTAGTTTGCCACTTTTGGATTTTCACTTGCTGAGGTGTTCCTGCAAGTATCTTTGTAGATCTTACAAAAATATTTCCTTATTTAAGGCATTGGTGTGCTGGCTGATATTCGAATAGGGGATGGGCCGCAGATGTCGCTGCCTTGGTCCTTTCATTGTTGGCTGCTACTTCCTGGTGGGTGTCAGGTGGTGCAACACCAGCTAAACAGTATAATTTCTCCAGTGGTGAGGGGTGTAGACATCCTGTGACAATGCAGCATTTCTTATTAAAAGCCACATTCACTATTTTAACATGGTGAGATGTGTTTCACACTGGGCATGTTTATTCAGCAGCAGAGTAGCAAAGCACAAGGGCAGATGTCTTCATCGTGTCTGGTTGTGATCCACAGGTTGTGCCAGTCAGCTTTCGTATGATATTATTTCTAGCACCCACTTTTTGCTTGATAGTCAAGCAGTGCTTCTTGTAAGTCAGAGCACGGTTCAGGGTAGCTCCCAAGTATTTTGGTGTGTTGCAGTGCTCCACTGGGATTCCTTCCCAGGTAATCCTCAGAGCTCGAGATGCTTGCCTGTTCTTAAGGTGAAAACGGCATGTCTGTGTTTTAGATGGATTAGGAATCAGCTCGTTTTCACTGTAATATACAGTAAGAGCACCTAAAGCTTCATAGAACTTCTGTTCAACCATTTCAAAGCTCCCTGCTTGGGTGATTGTGGCACAATAGTCAGCATAGATGAAATTCTGTCCCTCTGGCAGTGGCTGATTATTTGTGTAAATGTTAAACACTGATGAAGCAAGCACACTCCCCTGAGGCAGGCCATTCTGCTTTGGCCATCTGCTTCTCTGGCATTGGAATTCACTCAAACCTCCTGTTTTGTAGCATATTTCCTATGAAGTGGGAAAGGCGGTAGTCCTTTGGGATATTGTAAGTTTTTCTCAGGAGAAGGTGATGATTTACAGTGTTATACAGTGGGGGACATGAGAGAAGCCTCCCCGCAGGATCGTAACACATCCGGGCATCCCCTGGGCAACATCTTTGCAGAGAGAGGCTGATTCTCTCACAACCAGAATCGACTTGCAGCATGCAACCAACCAACCAACCAAACCAATAGACCTTTTCAGGACCAACTATGACAATAATCTCAATCAACATCAAAGACATGTCATCTGCCAAAGAATGGCTATGATTTCTTATTAGATACACCTCCCATCCTTAAGAACAAAAGTTGTAAGTAAAACAATGGTTCCTCTCCCTACTCAAAACTAAGGATGTCAGATTCCTGGGCATGGAGTTGAATCTTAATGGCTAGATACTCTTCTCCAGTCCTCAGGCAAAGGGGAATGATTTTTAGGGTGACATATGTATGTCTGTTTTCCCGATTTGCTAGGCTTCATTTTTGTTTTTAATTTTAATGGTATACTCATTGCTAATGTTGTTGATGTTTGAAGAATCATGCTTCATTATATCACCAGAGTCTGTCCACTATGATATCACAAGAAATAGTCTCAAGGTCATCCAGTGGGTTTTCATGGTCAAGCAGATATTTAAACCCTGATGTTTAATGTCATAGCCCAACACTCAAACTACTACACCACACTGGGAACTTATGATCATCCTGTAAGTTTTCAATATTTTCCCCCCTTTAAAACATAGTTTAAAACCCACAAAATCCAACTGTTAAAACATGATTATGCTTCATATATCTTTGGATAAACTTAAATTGATTTCTCAGAGCTCCTAGGCCTCTCCAGAAACAGCAGTTTCTCTCACCCCACAAATCTCCCTTCATATACTTAGGTGAAAAAACAGTAACAGAAAGGGCTGAGTTAGTGCAACTCTCCACACTCCTGTTTCAATTTTATTCAGTTTTACTTTAAGAGCCCCAGAATAATAGTAGACTATTTCAAGATTGAGAGGCCGGATTCCAAATTCGCCATATTACAAATCACATCACAAATTCTGGAAGATAAACTTGTCTTTATTGACTTTAGCAAATTCTAAGACGAGTTTTTCTTATTGGCAGGCTTTTCAAGTCAGACTTTCATGTTGTCTTTTAGTATAAATGAATCAGATGTAACAGGGGATTATTATGCTGCAACCACATAGAACAGGGTGAGCATCTCATTATAAGAGGATTGTCTGAATTGGCTGAAAATCAATGAGCTATGATAATTTAAAAGTACCAGCAGCTCCTTAAGCAGGATACTTATTTGGTGGTAATGCATCAATCATAATAGATTAATAATACAACCACTTCTTAGAAATATTTGCCATGGGTAAAGTTTATTGAAATGAGAACCGTGTTAGGTTATTTCTTCTTTGCAAACCACGGCGTTTTCTATATTTGCAACCAATGAATTAAAAACTTAGCTTTGAAGTGTAGGAGCACACCATAACTGCCCTCAGTGTCGTCATAGATTTTGAATGTAGCAGAGAAAGGGAAATCTGTCAATTTTCTTGCTGCTCCTACAGGTGACTTCAATTCTCTTCTGGGGAAGTTCAGTCAGCCATTTGAATGATACTTGAAAAGCTTCTGATTAAAACACAGCTGCTAGATGTGTTCTTGTCTGGCTATTATCATAAAAAGCAGTATACTCCCTGCCTCCTCAGTGGGTGGTAGTTATTTCTAAGGAAACCCCAGTTCTCTTCTATGTTCAATACAGACTCAGAAACATAATGAAAAAGCACCAGGGGCCATACATGTTCTTGGACCACATTTTGGAAACCATTGTTTGCCAGATAAAATTCTTCAACACCACTTTACTCTTCTTGCTAGGTAAAGGTAAAGGCTTCCCCTGATGTTAAGTCCAGTCGTGATCGACTCTGGGGGTTGGTGCTCATCTCCATTTCTAAGCCGAAGAGCCAGCATTGTCCGTAGACACCTCCTAGGTCATGTGGCTGGTATGACTAAATGGAACACCGTTACCTTCCCGCCGGAGCGGTACCTATTGATCTATTCACATTTGCATGTTTTCGAACTGCTAGGTTGGCAGGAGCTGGGGCTAACAGCGGACGCTCATTCCGCTCCCGGGATTTGAACCTGGGACCTTGCTAAGTAACCATGTGCTTATCATTATAAAACTTTCTGATGCATTCATACTATTATTGATAAATAGTTAGGAATCAAGTGTACCACCAGATGTGCAATCATAATCCCAATATCCCTAGTTGCAAAGTAATTCTGCACTAATTTTCTTCCCAAAGAAAGTAACGATTAATTTTAAGAATTTTCTTCTTGCTGCAAGAAAGTCTTCCAAAATTCTATCGACTCTGAAAATTATTCATAGTTTGAAATTTATTCTGTTTATAATGCACCTGTGCTTCATATGCAGTGAAAATATCATTTTGCATGCAGGGAACAGCATGATTTTTAGAGAATATTTTTTCCTCACAGAAAAATGCTGTTTTCTGCACGACCACAATTAAATTTTGTGTGAAATAAGCCCCACAATGCAAAGATATATATTAACCAAAGATTTTTCTAATGATTGTTACCAAAAAATCAAGGAATGTATTTTTGACCATGTTTTTGCAATTTTCTAAAAAATATATTTTCCAATCCCTAAGACATAGCCATCATTTCAAATGGAGTTATAATACAACAACATCTGGAAAGCTGCATAATTTTCACCCCAGTTTAATAATAACTGTATTTGCACATCTGTCCAATTCAAATTTAACTGTCATCCTTGGCGTTGATGGAAAACCACCCTTATTTTCCCCTAGCCAGATGTCCAGATGTCAGCCAAGGCAATGAAGCAATGGGAGAGAGAAGGTAGGAGGGAGGCAGGAATCACCCCACCTTCACCCCTTCCCTTCACCCCCATCACTCAATTGTCTCTGCTGACATCATGCCTGTCACAGAACAGGGATCTCCAGCCATTCTGAGTGTAAGCATTGTAGCAGGAGGACAGCTAGTCAGAGGAAGGTAAGTACCTTACTGTGTCCTCAGGCCATCTGAGCTCAGGAACACAGGATAGTTATATAAATATTTGTGACCATTTCCATTTTGGAACTGGCCCAATTTGTTTACATGGGCCCAAAGTTGTAGTTTGCTTCTGATTCTTGATGAAACTCCAGAGCAACCCAATACTTTTATAAATGCAGTTCAAGGCTGCATTAACCCAACTTAGCCCCATGTAGTCACCATGGGCTTGATTTCCTCCCTCCCTGCATTGGGGTTAATTGTCCATATAGATATGCCCCCGTCTAGGAAAGCTTGTTCTACTAATTTTGTAATCTCTAAGGTGCTACAGACATTTCAAACAAACATATCTATACCTTTGAATTCTACAAAATTCATACAAAACTGCAAACTCCATAATTTTGTAGGATAGGCATAAGACAGTTGAAATGGTACCTATCTGCTAAATGGTGTAGTATGTCAAGTATAGCTGAACAAATTTAGTCATTTTTTTCAGGAACTGTATAAGGTTAGCGACTGAAGGCTACGGGACTGCCATGAGTTTTCCCCTTTAGGACTTACTGTGATAAGATGTTTTATTCTTCATGAAAACTTGTACTCCCTCACACAGACACTTGTCAATAACTTCAAATAAATTCTTTTCCAAACAAGTTGCCTACTTTTTAAATACTAAATTCTACCTAAACCTTTGATGTACAAATTGAAACACAGACATATTTCGCTCAGTACTGGTTTTATGTAACCTTTCCCAACATTGGCAATCCTCCCCTGTGATCACACTGATCAGTTATTTTGATAATTTACATATGTAAAGGCATCATTCTTCTCTCGTTCTCTCTTGTGCTTATGAATATGTTATAAGTTAGGGCTAAATGTAATTATGTAAATGGTAGTCATTTGTTTGCTGTACAGATTAATGTTCTGCTTCGTTGGGATCCCAACAGGAAGAGGCATAAGTTTGAGCTCCACAGCTGTGCCTCTGTGTGGTGCTGCCTTTCAGCAAAAATCTAAATAGAGGGGGAGAGAAATTGGTCTTGTTTATAGTTATGGATTTTTTTTTCCACAGGTGTGATATACCAGATTGTCTTTACATCGTATCAATTGCAAAAAATAAAAATAAAAAATAACATGCTACATTTGGACTTTAATCAAAGGATTCACACTTCCTGATTTTTGTATTGTAACTCCCAGAGTCCTCTTACTATGATGAACAATCTATGAGATATAGTTAAAAAATTATGTGAGATATAGTTAAAAAAATCTTTCCCTTGCTCTGATTATATTTTCTTCCTTAGAACTTCTAAGATGTTACCTTTTTACAATGCACTCTTTTTAATTTTAATTTTAATATTTATTTAAGTTTTTAATCATATTATTTAGAATTAATTTCATCTGGTGCATATACATATAAAAAGCCATCACATAGTCATATTCTTGATTGATATTAACAATAAGATAAACATATATAAAACATAAATTTATTGTGTAATTATCCTATATACATTCTGGTGCTGCTGTTGTTATAAGAGACACTTAACATTTCTATAGTGATTTTTATAATTTCTCAAGAGTAACCTCATGTAAGCCGATATATTTACATGCAGAAGTAGTCAGTTAATTTAGAGATAATGATATAGGTGTGTACTGTGCATGTGTGTGTTTAAAATGTGATCCTGGATCAAAAATGAAAACTAATTTTGCTTTTGAAAATCTGTACATTTCAAAGCTTGTAGTGTGCTCTTCATGTGAAAGTATATGTTTGAAAGCAAGCCAAAATGTTTAAAAATACCATACATACCCATAAAAGGTAAAGGTTGAAATCAATGGAAACAAATTTAGTAAAAAGAACCCTATTGTATTGAAACAAATTTAGTACAAAGAACCCTAAGCCGCGTTGAGTCTCCTCGGAGAGAAAGGCGGGGTAAAAGTGATGTAAATAAATAAATAAATATCCCCTATCTAGTATTCAGTCTACATTCCAGTTTCATATAGCTATTTTAGCGAAATACTTTGTTATGAGGTTACTGGAATGCTAAAACTGGAGTTAGAGGGAATCCACAATGAAGAAGTCATCAATATAGTTGCCAGGTCAGCGCTGTCCCATGTCCTAAGATTGCAGGCCAAAACTTGAGAACTTGGGACAACCCCTTTTGATATCACAAGAGTTGGGTTCTGGTAATATTATAAAGGTGATGTTAAAAGGGGCTGCTTTTGGTGATGTCATTAAGTATGGTATGTTAGATTCCCCCTTCTTATTTCTGGTTGTGTGCAGGCACTTGTACTGATGTCTTAATGAGATGCCTGCAATGACTAGGAACTTGGACAGAACTCCATGGCAGTTGCAGTGAAATGACAGTTCAGTGGATGATGTGATCTCAACCACACTGTACCATGTGTACTCTACTGTAGCACCATACTAAGTTCACCTTAAGGGAGGTATATATACAACCAGTGTTAAACTACCAATTGTTCAGTTGGCACAGTTGATCCAGATCCCAGATAAGATATAAGTGCAGAAGGAGAGAGGTGTTGCCTTTCCTCTACCCAATTTGTGACTCTCCCAGTGTTTCTTTTATTGTATTCTACTATAATCTATATTTCAGGCATTAACTGAGTAACTGAGTAAAAATGCATGGGATCATGCTTAAATGACCTTATCAGAAAGGCCCAGAGATTTGCCCTACATCAGTGTAATCCATGAGCTCACAGTGGGTAGTGTAGAGAAGCCACAGCTCCACGGCTCACATCACCTGCCTTACCTTCCTCCTCATCTCATGGAGGGGAAGTGTCGCTGCCCAGCTTCCCCCCATTGAAGGGCGGTCAATACAGGAAGGTTCCTGTGTTGCTGGGGCTGCAGTGTGTGCTGCTTTACCCCCCTTTTCGGCATGAAGCCTGGCCAAAAGTTCCTTTATGTCATGTGAAGGGCTCCATGCTGAAAAGGGAGATGAAGCAGTTTACGACAGGCAAATCGGCCTCTGTGATGAAGTCATTAGTGTCATTGATGTTAAATGGGTTATCTATTGTACTTTACAATTCATTATTTATCTACCTGTCTTTTTGTCTATTTTATGTAATCTGTACACTACCATACCAAGAATAAGTCATGGTTATATGTGTGTCTGTGCCTCAAGAAATCAATTTATGGTGACCCCATGAATGCCACAGGATATTCCTAGACAAAGAATACTGAGAGATGGTTTTGACAGTTCCTTGCACTGAAATAGAGCCTGCCTCATTTGATATTCTTCAGCAATTTCCCATCCAGGACTGGTTCTGCTTAAGATCATACACACATCTATAAAGGGACTTCCCTTTTGAGAACTTGCATAATTGTCAGACTGGTCACAAAGCACAATTGGCAGCTATTGGGCTACATTCAGTTTGCTGGCGTAGTGACTTTTATTCAATAGAGTGTGCATTTAGCTTTATACTTTTATTGTGGATACTGAATCATGAAGGAAAGGCATGGGAAGGATGTAGAAACAGAATATTGGAAACCTAGGAAGCTCTTGTATTCTATGGCAGTTCTGTTGAAGCTAATGGGAAGCGGACCTTATCATTCACTTGGATGAGAAATTGCTCAAAGCCCCATGTAGGAATAGCATATAAGGATGCTGCAGGAGGGGGGGGTGGTAGTTTACAATCAAACAGAAATAATTTACAAGTTCAAATTAAAAACAAAGTTGTGTTTATCCTTTTCAATTTGAAAGTAAGTAACAAGGGGGATGTATTTATTAAAAGTGATCCAGCTACTTCATTGATTAATAGCAGAAAAAATAAACATGACATTTAACAAATGCTTCGTAAAGAACTCCACTTAGTAAATACTTTTAATGAATGTAATTAATTTTATGCCAGAAATGATTTTTTAAAGTCCCAAGTCATTTGAATGCCATTTCATTTCAGTGTAGAAATCATCGGCAACTCATCACTCATTCGTTTAGTAATACATTGCATATGTGAAAGAGACAAGGATATTATTTATAACGGGTACAGGAAATTACCATCATTTTTAATTAATTAATGTATTAAATAGTTCTTTATCCTACACTTCAAAATAACACCAAATTGTAATAATGTTGATTCATCACTTCAGGAGGAACATTTTACCTCCACACAAGTGTGTGCGTACACACACAAACAAACAACAACAATCCTCTCCCACAGCTCTTCCAAAAAGAGTTTTTGTCTAGAGAAATCTGGGTGGAATATATTAGTAGCTTGATGAATATTTGAAATGGCTGAACTCATGGAGTGCCCTACTGGGTCAATTCAGCTGTCAGCATCACATAGGCTAAATAATGATGCTGTCATAGGAGACAGGAGAGGCAATGAGAAATAGATCTAGCTATGGCACAGGCAACCATTTGAAGCATAGCTGCCTTTTTATAACATTGCAGAGCGAGGTCATAAAGGGAAAGGAGGAAAGAATAACTACCTGAGTCCAGTAACTGTAGTCTTTCATAGCAACTTTACAAGAATCTCTTTCACTGGCTCATGACAAAGTCTGCATGAATGGCATAGAGACAATCAAAGGAAACACACAATTAAAAATAATATAGAACATTGATCCAGTATTCAAGCTATGCAACATACAATAGCAAAAGACCAGGATATATGCCTAATATCTGCAGGAAAAGGGATTCCTATGCCAGCAAACAGAGAAGTAGATATTCTAAGCCCTGCAGTGATGCACATCTCAATACATAATGAACTAACTCGATAGTGGGACTGTGAGTACACATGGAAGTCTCACTGTCCAAATATCCACAGGTACCTGATAGTAGAGTGGTGGTTGAACATACAACTCTGAAGCGTGGACATAGTTACAGAGCTTCCAAGTGGAAAATATCTTTTTTTTTATTTTATTTTTTTTTATTTTTTTTTTAAATTTTTTTTTTATTGTTGTTTTGTCATCTTATCCCACTCCCACCCTCCCACCCTCCCCTCCTTGTACATACACTTTATACAACAAACTACAGAAGTTACATTTGAAATATCAATCTCAATCTTAATTTTTCCACTCCACATCTTAGTACATTCTCTAAATAGTTCTTAACTGGTTCCCACATCCCCTTGATTATTGCAATATTTTCAATTTTATCTATATTATTCCATTTGCAATTTGTGATTTCTACATTTAACATATCAATTATATACTTATACCAATTCGTCAGAGTCCATTTTGTTTTATCTTTCCAACCGCTCACTAAAACAATTTGTGCACATGCTATTAATTTGTCAATCATTTTTTCTTTTTGTATATTCTTCACTTCTGTTATCCTTGCATGTAGTACATTTCTATTAACTATTACTATTTGTAGATTTAGCATTCTATTGATTTCTCCTTCAATCATTCTCCAGTATTCTTGCACCCGATCGCACTCCCATATCATATGATTGAACACCCCTCTTTGTTCACAACCGTGCCAACACCTATCTTTCATCCCTGGTAAAAACCGTGAAAGTTGTGCAGGAGTTCTGTACCATTTTTGTAACATTTTCCTTCTTGCTTCCCTTAATACATTGTACTTTTCTTTTGCTATATTACTTATTTCCCTTTGTATATCTTCCCTCTCAATTTCCATGTCCATTCTCCATGTTTGGAAAATTTCCTCTACTATTTCTTCTTTTACCGTTATAATTTGTTCATACAGATCTCCTGCCACCTTCTTTTCCTCTCTCAAACATTTCCTAATCGCCTTCTCAAATGGACTGTCCTGTTCTCTATTTTTTTCTCTCAATCTAAAAATTTCCTGTCTTATAGCCCAGCTTTGAATCCAATTCCCTGATCCTATCCAATTCTGAATTTCTTTTTGTTCTACAGGGTCTCCATCTATTGTGTAAAAATCCTCCACTAACCTTTTCCCTCTACTTTCAATTGATCTCAATGTTCTGCCTATAATTTCGTTGTTATTGTAATTAATTTGCCATATAGTTGCCATCTTATTCTCATTGCCTGGACTTAGCTTCTTCTTTCTTTTTTTCCACACTTTTATTGTTCCTTTAAAAGGTTCCTTAAATTCTGCTTCTTCTCTCCTACTCCATTCCCTAAATATTATTTCTTTTTCTTTAGTATTATTTATTATCTTCTCCATATTTGCCCATTTTTTTTTAGTATACTGTATTTCCAATAATCTTTGGATTTGAAACGCATCGTGATAGACTTCTAAACTTGGAATCCCCCAGCCTCCCTCTTCCTCTTTTGCATTTAACCATTTGTCCCTTATTCTGGGCCTTTTTCCTCCGACTGCCCATTTTCTTATTCTCCTGTCCCATGTCTTTAGTGTCTTCCTATCTACTGTGTTCGGTAATGTTTGAAATAAATATGTCAATTTTGGTATTATGAACATTTTTAGTGCCCTTATTCTGTCCACTCTTGTTAATGTTTTTCCTTCCCAATTCTTAAACTGTTTCTCTATTACCTTCCATTTTTGTTTATAATTCCCCTTGACTATACTCTTTGGGTTTTTATATATCCATACTCCTAAGTATTTCAGCTTCTTTAATCCTAATCTTAACCCTGATATTTTCCTAATCTCCAGTTGTTCCCTTGGTGGGGTATTAAGACATAGTATCTCTGACTTTTTAATATTAACGAATAGTCCTGATATATTTTTAAATTCTTCCAGTTTTTTAATAATATCTTTTACCATAATTAACGGTTGACTTGTAATAATCATTGCATCATCGGCAAAGAAATTAAGCCTTATTTCTTCCTTTTGTCCTCCTCCCTTTTCTATTTTGTACCCTGTCCAATTGGTGCTATTCCTGATACTTTCAGCTAGCATTTCTATCGCTATTACAAATAAAGTGGGGGATAATGGACAACCTTGTTTTGTACCATTTAAAATTGGTATCTCTCCTGTCCTTCCATTATTCACCCTTATTTTTGCTTTACAGTTGCTGTACAATTGTTGCAGCGTTTTGCAAAAGTTTTCCCCCATATTCAACTGTTGACATAATCTTAACAGATAATTGTGATTGACTTTATCAAATGCTTTGTAAACATCCAATTTGAGAATTCCCATTTTTTTCTTATTCGAATTTGCATGATTCATTGCAATTACTACATTTTTTATTGGATCCCCAATTTTTCTTCCCTTCACAAATCCATATTGATCCTCTTTGATTATTTTTGGCATTATTGTTTCCAATCTTTTTGCTAAAATTTTTGTAAATATTTTATAATCTTGATTGCATAGACTAATGGGTCTGTATGACCCTGGTTGTGTTAAATCTCTCCCCTTTTTGGGTATAGTTATAATTTCTGATACTTTCCATGTTAGGGGGACTTTTTGCTTAGTGTATATTTCATTGAACAATTCTGTTAGGTGTGGTGCCAACTCTTCCATAAATGCTTTATAATATTCTGCTGGAAATCCATCTGGCCCTGGTGACTTGCCTCCCTTTAACCCTTTAATTGCCCTTATTGTTTCCTCTTGCGTTATTGGTTGGTTTAATAACTCTGTCTTCCTCTGCAATTTTTTCTCTGATATTTAAGTTCCCTTGCATTACCCTCTCTTCCTTATATAGATTTTTATAATATTTTGCCATTATCTCCCTAATCTTACTTTGCTCCTCTTGTTCTTTCCCATTTTCGTCTTTCAATCTCTTTATCCATGTTTTTTCTTTTTTCTTTTTCAAATAGTAAGCCATCCTCTTCATTGATTTTATATTCCAACTTTGGGAATAGCTTTTAACGTATAGATATTTATTTATTATATTCCTTTCCTCAAATGCTTCTAATTGGTTTTTTTTCTCCTTTAGCTCTCTCCAAATCTGTCTATCCTTAGTCCTTTTATGTTTGTCTTGCAGGGTTTCTATTTCTTTTATTCTCTTATCCTGTTCATTCCTCCATCTTCTTCTAAGATTTACCTCTAAACTTATACAGTGACCCCTTATCACTGCCTTACTTGCATCCCAAATTATATCTTTAGTTACTTGTCCATTGTCATTGGTCTCAAAATACTTATTTATTTCTTTCCTAATTGTTTCATATTCTTCCTCTCTACTGTTTAAAACTGTGTTATATCTCCAGGTTCTTTCTTTTCTTTCTATTTCTAATTTTACTTTTACTCTTAATGGTGCATGATCCGATAAATGTATTGGAAGTGTTTTTGCTTCTAGAATCACTGATTGGTTTGTATTTTTCCCCAGAATATAATCTATTTTGCTATATGTGTCATGTCTTCCCGAGTAATATGTCCATCTATTATTCTCTGGTTCCCCTTCTAATAAATCATTCATGTTGTATTCCCTTATATTTAACTTTCTATTACTATTTTGCCTTGTTGTTACCAATTCCAGGTTATAATCTCCTGCACAATACACTTCTCCTTGTGCAAACTTATCAATTTCCCCAAATAGCTTTTTTAAATACTTTTTTTGATTTTTGTTTGGGGCATATATACACACTAAAGTGATTCTAATTTTTTCAATTTTCCCTTTAATCATTACCCATCTCCCATCTGAATCCCTTTTTACCATTTCCACTTGGAAGTCTATTGTATTTTTAATTAAAATTGCCACACCCCGTGCTCTATTTGAACCTCTCGATTCATACACCTGTCCCCAAATCCTATCATTAAATAATGGAGTATGGTCCTTTCTCTTATGACATTCTTGTAAAAGCAGAATGCCAACTTTATAATCCTTTACCATTTTCATAACTTTTGCCCTTCTTTGTGGAGTTGATAAACCATTAACATTATGAGACATTATTACTACTTCACCCATAACCAGGTATTATTTGCATTTACCCTCCTGTAGTTTCTTTCCCCTGTCTGCTTGTCTTCCCATCCTCCCCCATGCCCCCCAGAGTCCAGACCTCTCCCTCCTCCCATCAGAGGGAGACCTGAAAGAGTTTTCCCTTTGTTCTCTTCCATTCCCAGACTCCCTCCCACCGGTGACTGCGTTGCCATCCACTGCTCTCCCCTCCTGCATCATCTTTTACCCCTTTAACCCCATTTGTCCAAATTTCATTATTCCACAAATGTTAGGCTGTTCATTCTTAAGTCTCTGTACTAGATCTCGTTTCAATTCTTCTATTCTCCTCTCTAATTTTCTGTTTTTTAAGATCTCTTAATTGTTTTTCTATAGATTTAATTTGTTCTAAATCCAGGTCCTTCAAATTCCTTAAAGTTCTCTTTTCTTCCCTGTCCTTTGGATCTCCCATTGCAAATAGACTCTGAAGTAAGTCTGTCTCTGTTGGTCCGCCTCTCTCTGCAGTCTCCAGCTCCCTCGATGCTTCTTGTCCAGTCGGCTTGTCCTTGGTCTTATCTGATTCCTCCTCCAGACCGTCTGTTTCTTTTCCGTCTGTATCCAGTTTTAACTGTTTAAGCATTTTCCTCCCACTTTCCAAGTCAGAAGCTTTATATAATTTATTGTCTTTATATACAATTAGGGTGGCTGGAAAAGCCCAGGTATAACGTTGTCCTTTCCTTTCCAAAGTTCCTGTAATTTCCCTCATTTCTGCTCTCTTTCCCAATGTCTCTGAAGATAAATCCAGGAGTGGCCATACTTTACTGCCAGCCAAGGTCAGGTTCTTCATTTTCCTCAATTTTCGATAAACAATGTCCCTTTCAGCCTCCCTTGTGAACCGTATCAAAATATCCTTGGGTTTCCTGCCTCCTCTGAAAGCCCAATGTATCCTCTCGATTCCTTGCGATGGGACCTGAGCATTTGTTGCAAGCCACTCAGCTATAACTCCCTTCAGATTCTCCTTTATCTGAAGACTCTCTCCTGCTGCTCTCAAACGCAGATTGGCTCTTCGGGATCTGTCCTCGAGGTCAGCAACTTTATCTAGAAGTTTTCTATTAATGTCTCTCAGAGTGATTAATTCACCTTTTTGTCTTCTGATCTCCGCTGCTGCCTCCTTAAACTTTTCTTGGCATTCTTCCACTTTATTCTCTATCAGCCCGAGTTTGCTATTAATTTGTGTGATTTGCTCTCTTGTCTGCTCATTTCCCTGTCTTAAAATCTCCATGTTTAATTTAAGATGTTCCAATGTAGTTATAATTTTGTTCAATTTTTCTTCCTCCCCTTCCTTCTCCTTTCTGTCCGCCATACTCACAGTTGTCCGAACTTCTGTTTGGATTCTGAGATTTATGGCTTCAGTCACCTTTGATTGTGACCTCCCAGCCTTCTCTCTTTTCTCCTTTGATCCGGACTCCAGTTAAGGAGAGATTTATGACCCTTTATGGGCTTTTTGAGGCTTTAATTGCCTTTATAGTTAGGAGAGCAATTAGGCACGTCTACTCTCGTTGACGCATGCGCAGCTCCCCGCCAAGTGGAAAATATCAAGCCTTTTGTAGACCTCTGTGCTCAGTGAACAAAGGTCTGTGATGATGCCACATCTGTGACTGGGCTTGTTTGCACTGTCCACCTCTCAACCATTCATTTAGCCCTCCATGATGATGCTGTCGAGGTGATGCATGCCATATGCCAGCAAATATGGAAAACACAAGAATGGCCATCAGATTGGAAAAAATCAATTTACATCCCCATACCAAAAAAGGGAAATGCTAAAGAATGTTCAAACTTCCGTACAGTGGCACTTATTTCCCATGCTAGTAAGGTAATGCTCAAGATCCTGCAAGGCAGACTCCAGCAATACATGGAGCGAGAGTTGCCAGATGTCCAAGCTGGGTTCAGAAAAGGCAAAGGAACGAGAGACCAAATTGCTAATATCCGCTGGATAATGGAGGAAGCCAGGGAGTTTCAGAAAAACATCTACTTCTGCTTTATTGACTATTCTAAAACCTTTGGCTGTGTGGACCATAACAAACTGTGGCATGTGCTTGGTGGTATGGGGATACCAAGTCACCTTGTCTGTCTCCTGAGAAATCTATGTTGCCACAGTAAGAACAGACCATGGAACAACAGACTGGTTCAAGATTGGGAAAGGAGTACGGCAGGGCTGTATACTATCGCACTACCTATTAAACTTGTACTCAGAACACATCATGCGACGTGCAGGGCTTGATGAATCCAAGGCTGGAGTTAAAATTTCTGGAAGAAACATTAACAACCTTAGGTATGCAGATGATACCACTCTGAAGACTGAAAGTGAGGAAGAGCTGAGGAGCCTTATCACCAAGGTGAAAGAAGAAAGTGCAAAAGCCGGGCTGCAGTTAAACATCAAAAAAACCAAGATCATGGCAACCAGACCGATTGACAACTGTCAAATAGAAGGAGAAAACGTGGAGGCAGTGACAGACTTTATATTTCTAGGCACAAAGATCATTGCAGATGCAGACTGCAGCCAGGAAATCAGAAGATGTTTACTTCTTGGGAGGAGAGTAATGGCCAACCTTGACAAAATAGTGAAGAGCAGAGACATCACACTGGCAATGAAGGTCCGCATAGTCAAAGCAATGGTATTCCCCAGAGTAACCTATGGATGCGAGAGCTGGACCATAAGGAAGGCTGAGCGAAGGAAGATAGACGCTTTTGAACTCTGGTGCTGGAGGAAAATCCTGAGAGTGCCTTGGACCGCAAGAAGATCTAACCAGTCCATCCTCTAGGAAATAATGCCCGGCTGCTCACTGGAGGGAAGGATATTAGAGACAAAGTTGAAGTATTTTGGCCACATCATGAGAAGACAGGAAAGCTTGGAGAAGATCATGATGCTGGGGAAAATGGAAGGAAAAAGGAAGATAGGCCGACCAAGGGCGAGATGGATGGACGGTATCCTTGAAGTGACTGGCTCGTCCTTGAAGGAACTGGGGGCGGTGATGGCTGACAGGGAGCTCTGGCGTGGACTGGTCCATGAGGTCATGAAGAGTTGAAAATGACTGAACGAGAAAGGGAGAGGGAGAGGCACTCAAAGAAATGTACAAACAGAGCTCTAGTTTAGTTTTGAAAAGGGTTCTAGAATCTTGGTGCAGCCACAAAGAATGTCACCTTTTGCTAACCCATCAATCTCATATAGAGACAGAAATAATATTAATATTTGAAAGAAATATGTCAAAATTTAGTTTCTCACGTACTGGGAATTTCTGATAAAAGAGAATCCTGGACGGATGTGACTCTTCACCATTTAATACATTTTCTGTTAAAAAATGTGCACTTTTTGTTTGCCGAAAATAACTCTTTTTGCACAGATACCTAAGGGGCATCTTGTGAAAATTATGTGCAAAATAAGTCTAAAATGACAACATATTCTGGATATACATGTTTTTAATGCAAAATTATGTTAATTATGTGAAGAATTGGTTGTGCACTGTGAACAGTATTTCAAACCAGTGCAGGTTTTGAGACGTTTCTCAAAGCAGAAACCAAATTACAAAATTACTTGTTTTGTCCTTCTAGGATGAAATTAGCAAAGGATGACATCCCTAGCCTTGGTTACAATAGTAACAGGGCAGAGAAAATCTCTAGAAAGTGCTTTACAAATACATTTTCACCCACAACAATCTAATCTCAAGTTGTATAGTTCCAGGGTAGAAACTGGAAATTTAGGTAGAATAAATTTCCCACCCAACTCTCATCAATGCAAAGCATTTAGATTTCCTGGTTCAGACCTGGCAACCAAATGATGATATGGCCATCAGAAATGTCTGATGGATATTTCAGAGCTGGAAAAAAGAGCATAAAGAGGATCTGAAAATGAAAATGCTGCTGAAACACAGTAAATGGTTTCAGCTTAGCTTCCTCTCACGCCCTGAAGAGATGTCACTAGTAAAATGTTTCAGTGGCCCTGCTCCAGCTTTAGTGCCCTCATCACACAAACACATCAAAACAGGCTTCTGCTTGTAAAATCACAGGCAATGCAGATTACAGAGCATCAGGCCAGACCTCAGCACATGATATATAAAGGTTGCCTAGATAACAAAATACCAACATTCTACAGACTATGTTGCCAAACCATATACTGCAGCTGTGGTTTGGACAGTGGCATTATCTTTTGCTCCCTCATGTCTTTGTTTGTTCCACTGAGAGCATCAGTTTGTTTCAATCAACAGCTCATTTGGACCCAGAAAAACCCATATTGTATTGTCTCTGAAGTCCAGATGTAGCCATAGGTACATGTTATCACAGCCAATTGTATATGAGTGCAGCTGATAGCAGCTGGCTGAAAAAGAAGCACATTTGGCATCAAATGGAGTCAGGATTATGAGCAGAATGGCTAAGCAGAAGGGCTGAAGAGCTGGGGAGGGGAGAAAAACAGATATTGGAACAAAATTAGGCCTGAAAGTGGAGAAAAAGATTGACCCTATCCAGTGCCTGAAAAAATGCATTTTAGATTGGTTAGCAAGGTTGGCTGATGTGAACGCAAAAAGTCCACTATTAAGTTCTCTTTTTATTTTAGGAACCACACTCCACTTCCACCACCAACTTTTCTAAGCATCAAGTGCTTGGGGGGAAGGAGATCCATTCTGTCCACAATCAGGGCATGATTCAGTGATGTTTCCGACAGGTTTTGAGAGGTTGGGCTAGAATAAGCGATTTAGTTAAGTCTCTAATTAAGTATAAGATGATATAAGTATAAGACTGCAGGATTGCAGTCTTCATTGCAGAAGGTATATCCTGATTTGATGAACTGACTGAGGTTTCTTCTTACACTAGCCTGCAAGAATTCGAGGTCCTCTCACCCTATCAGTTCTTTCCAACCAGTGGAAACATTTGACTTGGCACCACAGCAGCAACAACTAAATGAGACAGTCAAGGAGGCATCATTCTGATCCTACAAACCTTGGATGGTAGGTCTGGTCTCTACCAATACTGGCTCTTCCTCTGTGTGTCTCTGTATGTTTGTGTGCATGCATGCATATGTACACTGGAAGTCATGGACTTATGACAACAGCTGGCTGAAAAAGAAGCACATTTGGCATCAAATGGAGTCAGGATTATGAGCAGAATGGCTAAGCAGAAGGGCTGAAGAGCTGGGGAGGGGAGAAAAACAGATATTGGAACAAAATTAGGCCTGAAAGTGGAGAAAAAGATTGACCCTATCCAGTGCCTGAAAAAATGCATTTTAGATTGGTTAGCAAGGTTGGCTGATGTGAACGCAAAAAGTCCACTATTAAGTTCTCTTTTTATTTTAGGAACCACAGCTATCAAACTGCACTTTTAATCCCCCATATATGTCCAGAAATAAAACCTGTCTAAAACTAGTGCCCCAAAAACTATACATGGCCTTACACCAGTGGTTCTCAACCTGTGGGTCCCCAGATGTTTTGACTTTCAGCTCCCAGAAATCCTAACAGCTGGTAAACTGGCTGGGATTTCTGGTAGTTGTAGGCCAAAACACTTGGGGACCCACAGGTTGAGAACCACTGCCTTACATGACTATTGAAAATAATTTAATTACCGTATATACT
Organism: Anolis carolinensis; assembly: GCF_035594765.1. NCBI lineage: Eukaryota > Metazoa > Chordata > Lepidosauria > Squamata > Anolidae > Anolis > Anolis carolinensis. The sequence goes on along the minus strand of NC_085843.1, from coordinate 169,136,200 downwards.
CGAAGATAAGCCGAGTTTTTCAGTCCTTATTTATGAGCTGAAAACGCCTCCCCCGGCTTATATTCGGGTCAAGGTCAAGCCAGCAGCGGAGCCAGGAGGCCACAGTACTGTATGTTTTCTTTTCCAAAACCTCCCTCCTCTGCTTCTCCTCCCAGGCTGGTTATCTTATATTTTTTGAGAGAGAGAGACAGAGCTAAGAAGCTAATGTTTTCAAAAGTGAAAGGAGAGTGTGAAAGAAACCCTTGCAAGCCAGATTGCATGGGCAGAAGGGGAAGAAAAAAAGATATTCTTGCAAATTTCCACGATTCATTGTTGTTATTATTATTACTACTACCACTACTACTACTACTACTACTATTGCAAGAACATTTGAGTCCAAAGGGAGGGAAGGAGGGAAAAGAGAGCAACAGAAGGTGTGTATTTCTTTTTATTCCTAAGGAAACAAAAATGAGGTGGCCTTTTTTGGGAGGGGGAGAGAAGTTTTAAAAAGCCTTTTCTGGCTACTTTTAGAGTTTGAAAAAGGGAGAAAGAAAAGAGGACAAAGTTGTTTTTAGGGGGGCTTTGCTTGCATTTCTTCCTTGGGTAAATGCATGCCCCAAAGCTTCTAAATATTTATATAGATGTTTCCCCTACAAATACATTAATATATGAATTTTCCCCTCATATGCTTACAGGTCTTTGCAAATCCTATGTAAATATAGATAACTAGAGATTTCCATGTACGTGTATATTTGTTCCTATATGTATACATTAATTTTATATATGAATTTTATATGAATTTTACCCTCACATGTTTGCAAGTGCAGAGGGAAAATGCGTGTGCGCACACATACACACACACACAGATGTCTAGATAGATATAAACATTGATAAATCGGGCTTGGAAATATTGCAGGAGGAAAATGCACATAGAGAGAGGATTTGCAAAGGTTTCAGGGGAAAATATACATGTGAAATTAGTATATATAATGATAGATCTATATCTAGCTCTGCATTGTTTATGTAGGCATTATATGTTTGCCTGTTACTATGTTGGAAGCTGGCCTGAGTCCCCAGGGGGAGATAAATAGGGCAGGGTACAAATGAAGCTGTTGTTGTTGATGATGATGATCATTATAAAGTTATTATTGCTTTTCCACTTATAGAGTTAGTTTACTGTTTTTCTTTGAAATACAGTAAATATTCAAAATATTTAACCCACTGATGCCTCAATTAATGTAATTTTATTGGTATCTAATTTTATTTTTGAAATTTACCAGTAGCTGCTGCATTTCCCACCCTCAGCTTATACTCGAGTCAATAAGTTTTCCCAGTTTTTTGTGGTAAAATTAGGTGCCTTGGTTTATATATTCGGGTCGGCTTATACTTGAGTATATACGGTACATCAGGCATGATGGGCTTCAGATGGGAGCATTCTACTGGTTCTTTGTTCCTTTTATCACTAGGAATATTAACTTGATAGCAGTTAATGACAACAGTCTGTTCACTTTTATGAAGTATTAATTATGCAATTGTATAGGAAACCTACTGCCTAAGTAGTGACAAAGAAGAATGGCCCTAGTACCTGCTTGTCCATGCAAATCTGTTCTTTGCATGCCAACCAACCTGTCCCATTAGCTAAAGTGTTTTTGTGTGAAAGTCAGATACTTTTTTTGTTCATCACATCAAAACACAACACCAGAAATGTACAGAGTATGAGATCTGAACTTGCAGACCAAAAGGTCACAGGTTCAAATCCCGGGAGCGGAGTGAGCGCCTGCTGTTAGCTCCAGCTTCTGCCAACCTAGCAGTTCGAAAACATGCCAATGTGAGTAGATCAATAGGTACCGCTCTGGCGGGAAGGTAATGGCGCTCCATGCAGTCATGCCAGCCACATGACCTTGGAGGAGTCTATGGACAATGCCGGCTCTTCGGTTTAGAAATGGATGAGCACCATCCCCCAGAGTCAGATATGACTGGACATAACGTCAGGGGAAACCTTTACCTTTTTTATGAGATCTGTGCCCAATACAGGCAGCAAGATTCAGGTTCAAGGGGAACGAACTTTGCAGATCATATTTATCATGTATCATATCCTTAGGAACAACTAATGTATTCCCATTCAACTTTAAGTCAGATTGGAAGGGTTCTTGTTTATGAAAAACATATGTTAAGGAAAATTTTTATAGAAGTATTTTGCTTAACAGAAAGTGTAGCTAGTACAGGTAGTCCTCAAGTTACAAATAAAATAGGTTCTGTAGGTTTGTTCATAAGTTGAATTTGTTTGTAAGTCAGAACAGGTACATTTTTTCAGTGTAACTCCACACACACATGCTTTGGATAGCACAGGGAAGGGTTAACAACCCTGTCCCTGTGATAACTGAATTTTGAAAAAACTGCCTTGTTGTGGAAACAAGGATTGGCGATAAAGCTTCAGTTGAAATACCTTTTCCCAAGATAACTCTTACAGGAGTGAATTTCTTTTCCTAGGGGTAGATTTCTCTCACTTCTTGTTGTCTCACCCCCATCCTTAACTATGAGTAGTTTGCAAGTAGGGTGTTTGTAACTCAGGGTCTGCCTGTACTTAAAATTGTGTGCTTGGGATAAAGTCTTGTAGAATTTTTCTATCTGTTGATATTGGTTGAGGGAACTAGTGACATTTTTCAAGGGGATTTCAGATACCTCTACTAAGAGATAATGAAGGCCTCTGGGTTTCAAATTTTATTAACTCCCCTAATCCAGTACGATCTCTCATAAAATCATTCTTAGGGTGTGTTAACTCTGCTCTACAACATAAATCAGTAAAAAGATTTAAACTCTTTGGAAATTATAAGTATATGCTTAAGCACTCACCATTTCTTCAAGCACTGAAAGAAATCCAGGGGAAGCACGAACAAATTTCATTTTCTCTAAAGAAGGAAATGATGAAGAGTGAAATTGGAGATATTGAAGACTGTGTTGGTAATATTCCTCTATGTATGTACCTTCAGCCCATGCTGAGAAAATTATGCTTTGGCCCTAGAGGTTATCAAATGTTTGAGATATAATTTAGGCCTGAGATAGGGAATTTCAGCTTGCTAGCCCAATACAATCCTTGCATAATATTTATGTGTTAAAATAAGAGCAAGTGAGTGAGCAAGAGAGTGGAATATTGAAAGAGACCATATGAGAGTTTTGCAATGCCGGTACCCATATCAGTCAGCTGCCTTCTATAGAGTAACTTTCATAAATAAATGCCAACGTTTTAAGATAGAGCAAACAGAAGTTTGAGATGTTAAAAGAAATTTGTCATAGTTGTGGATAAAGTCTGTTATTGGGACCAGTTGTTTTAGGATAAAGTCCATTTCTCTCTCCCCCCCCCCCCCTTAAATTCAAAAAGGGGCAAAAAAAAAAAAAAAGAGCCAAGGGGTGGGCGAGCATAGTCAAGATGACAACGATTATAAGGAAAAACAGACAAACTAGGAAAAACAGACAAACTAGGAAAACCTTCAGCAGTTTGCTTTTGAATAGGCCTACTGGAAAAGACAAGCTCTTGTCCCCTTCTCTCCACCCTGCTGAGGTGAGTGCAAACTATTTTTGTACTTTAAAACCAATTTGCAGCATTTAAAGGAAGGTGACAAAAATAGAAGAAAGTGGAAAAAGAGGAAACAATAAAATCTTAGAAGTACAGTAGAGTCTCGCTTATCCAACATAAACGGGCCAGCAGAACGTTGGATAAGTGTAAATGTTGGATAATAAGGAGAGATTAAGAAAAAACCTATTAAACATCAAAATAGGTTATGATTTTACAAATTAAGCACAAAAACATCATGTTATACAACAAATTTGACAGAAAAAGTAGTTCATTACACATTAATGCTATGTAGTAATTACTGTATTTATGAATTTAGCACCAAAATATCACAATGCATTGAAAACATTGACTACATAAATGCGTTGGATAATCCAGAAAGTTGGATAAGCGAATGTTGGATAAGTGAGACTCTACTGTAGCTGAAAACAAGATTGCAGAGGATCACCCAAGAGCTGACCAATCAGGACAGTTGGAGATCATGATGTCTTGAACGTCTCTTTCCAGTCCTAATTTGTGCAATTAATACAAAAATCTGGGACCCTGCCTGGACAAAATTTGGCCAACCATGGAATCTCTCTATATACAAAAAAGTGAAAATATGTATGTAGGTATGTTCCTCAAAGGCTCCTACTTGGTTTGAGGAACCTAGACCAAACGTGGTTCACAAACCCTTCATAGTCCATCTTAAAATACTGGTATGGTTTCAAATAAACCCTTCCCTTTTCAGGGCTAGCACAGCAAGAACTTAAAAAATGTATGCGGTCCACAGATGCAATCACAAGAGGGTAGTATATAGACTACTTCATATTGGCGGTCAATGAGTTTCATCCTGCACTGCTAAAAACCAAGCACAAGAGGCCAGGTAAACATTGTCATAAAAATGTTCTAAGACAGACCTTCTCAGAAGGCCCACACAAAAGTGGGGAGAGCTTTTAGAGGATTGTATATAAAGGGAAAAGATTAGCTATTGACTTATGACTCAAGCCTCAATTGGGGACGAAACTGCTTAGCTTCCAAGAACAGGCCAGAACTGGTGTGTAATGTGGGTCCAGCATAAGCCTACCATTAGGCAAAAGCACAGCCCTAACGGCCACCAAAGGGACATCCACCCCAGATAAGGAAATAAATCATTTAATGAAGAATTAATATTAGCATATGCCTATGACCTGCTCTGAGCTTGAGGGCATGTTTAGCCTGTAGAAGAGAAGGCTGAGAGGAGACATGATAGCCATGTACAAATACATGAAGGGAAGTCATAGGGAGGAGGACGCAAGCTTGTTTTCTTCTGCCCTGCAGACTAGGATGCGGAACAATGGCTTCAAACTACAGGAAAGGAGATTCCACCTGAACATCAGGAAGAACTTCCTCACTGTGAGAGCTGTTCGGCAGTGGAACTCTGTCCCCCGGATTGTGGTGGAGGCTCCTTCTTTGGAGGCTTTTAAGCAGAGGCTGGATGGCCATCTGTCGGGAGTGCTTTGAACGCGATTTCCTGCTACTTGGCAGGGGGGTTGGACCGGATGGCCCATGGGGTCTCTTCCAATTCTACTATTCTATGATTCTATGAGCATGACTGCTCAGCTTCCAAGAAGAGATAAGATCTCTTCCCATTTATGTAGTTAGACCATAAACCTGATCAACCAAAACCTGAAGAACACTCAGAAAAAAGTAGAAAATAGCACCCCCTGTATTATCAGACAAGATGGCATCCTCTAGAAAAGGTGCAGCATGAGGCCTACTGTTAGCGAGAAATTGTAAACCCCCCCAAAATGAATGATAGAAAATTATATGAATCTTCATCAATTGGCAAAGCCACAGCCTTACGTTGTTCAGTGGACTGCTTCCTCTGCCTCGCTTTTTCTTTGTTCATCAAAACTCACCATGGGAAGCAAATCGGCTACACACCAGAGGGAATTTACATGATCTCTTCTAAACATATTGCCTAGAGGAAGTCAGTCTAGAAGGAAATGGTGAGGCACCCCCAATCTCCTTGATACATTTCCCACATCCATGAACCTCCAGAATCTGTCTCACTTCCTGGAACTCATTCATAAATTCTGGGGGTTCATTAATAAATTTCTATTTAATTTTTTTTCTCACAATCTCGCAATGCCAGAGGCCAAACAGACTGTGCTTCCCTCTTTCTTCCCAGTCTTGTAGCCTGGAATGTCTGTCTGGTCACACCTGGATGTGTGCACCCAATTTGCCTAATCTCATCATAATAGGATATGGGAGCAAGAAGAAAAGAAGCTTAATGTATACTTAAAAGCATTCCCTGTTCCCATAGAAGAGATCAGAACTAACTCCATTGACTGAAGCTTTTCCTGTTATAAACTCCCATTTCATTTATATATTTCCTGCTGTCATTAAGCTTATCCTGCTTTCATTGATATCCACTGATGAGGATCAGTGCACAAGTTGCGAGAAAGGCTTCGCCCATTGTACTGTTTATCAATCATAATTACTCTTTGTATTTGCCAAATCCCCTTTTTTGTGTATAATAAAGGTAAAGGTTTCCTCTTGACACTAAGTCTAGTTGACTCCAACTCTTGGGGGTGGTGCTCATCTCCATTTCTAAGCCGAAGAGCTGGCGTTGTCCATAGACATTTCCTTGGTTATGTGGCCGGCATGACTGTATCAAGTGCTGTTACCTTCCCTCTGGAGGGGTACCTATTGATCTACCCTCCTCGATGGATTGTCACCTTGATGTGGTGAGGGGGCTTGTGTGTTCCAATGAACCTGAAGGCACAACCATGGGAGTCACACACTCCCAGGAGTGGCCACAGGGGAGGTTCCAGACCAAGCACAATCCGAAGACCCAAAGACCTCAACGGCGGAGCAGGCGGAGGATAACATTGTATATGTTACAACGGCTGTGAAGGCGGAAGAAGGCTGCAACAGACTGAGAAGCCACTCTCGTTGTGTTAATCACACCACTGCTGGGACCTCGATCTGTGAAGACTGTGTGTTGACCAGCCATGCACCAACCCCCATGCATTAAAAAAAATCACACACAGGCGTCTTCCAAGAAATGGAGGACCATCATCCTCGAACTACGAGGGATCGCCTAATAATAATATTGATCTACTCACATTTGCATGTTTTCGAACTGCTAGGTTGGCAGAAGCTGGGGCTAATGACAGGAGCTCACCACGCTCCATGGATTCAAACTGCTGATCTTTTGATCAGCAAGTTCCACAGCTCAGTGGTTTAATTCTCTGCACCACCATGGCCCCTCTTTCTGTATACTCAAACTGAATTGTTAAGTCAATCAGGAACACAATTACATGCTTCCACACCACATTCCTGGGGTTCAGGGGTGGAACAATGAATGGACAAAGACTTTGAATAATTGAATGATAGCTGTTTATTTTTCCCACTACTGGAGAACACCAACCAGAAACCATCAGAAAGAATCCCAAGCCAACAGGAGCCTGGATCTTAGCTGAGCCATTTTTCAGCCAATCTGGGGCTAGTGCAGGTATTCCAAATGGCTATCAAAATAAATCAATATGCTCTATATTTCCCAATGCAGTATGTCAGATCTTTGAGAGTGCAGGATCTATTCCGACATCCTTTTGGGTTTGAAAGAATAAACCTCTGTTCTTTTTGCCTTCAACCCGGTTCATGTCCTGATTCGATCTTTGGGGTAGCTTGATGCACCAGCCTCCAGATCCGTGACTTTAGTGGTTATTGAAATCACTCAACACTACAATGAATGTTTTTTAAAAAAACATAGCTGTGAAGGCCACAGTCAGGACCCCATTAGGAAGTGAGGTATTTAATGAAGATTTATATTTTAAAGGGCGTATGTGATTTGCTCTGAGGTTGAAAAAGTGCAACTTACCAGAAGAGGCCAGATCTGGCGACTTTTAGGTGTCTAGACCATGAGCCTAAGCAGACAGAACTTGTAGAGCCTTCAAAAATATTAGCAAAAAACCCCCATGAAATAGCAGACAAAATGGCCTTCTCCAGAAAGGGTCAGCATATGGCCTAGCATGTGGCCAAACACCACAGTCCTGAGGGCAATGGCTAGAATGTCTTCACAAGTCAAGGAAGCAATCAATGTGCTGAAATATATTTTAAAAGGAGCGTGGTAGCAAAAATCACATGCCTTCCACTGAGACTGAGAGAGTGAGACTTGCTTAAGGCAACAATTTCATTTTTTTATTTTTTAAAAAAGGGATTTATACACATTTCTCTGAGGCCAATGTCTCTCAAGCCGAAGAGAGTATGACTCACTCAATACCTAGTTTATATACCTAGTTTATATACCTGACATTTACTTAGTAAGCATTCTCTAATGCTCTTTATTATAAATATTCATTGGCTGTACAATTTTATAAAAGTTTCCATTATCTGGGTATGCATTTTCTAATGGGGCTATTCATAAAATCGAAAATGAGCAGTGAGTATTTCTAATAAAGAGCATTACAAAATACATTGCCTAACCTGGGCAATGCCACATAGATAAAGGTAAGGTAAAGGTTTCCTCTGACGTTAAGTCCAGTCGTGACCGACTCTGGGGGTTGGTGCTCATCTCCATTTCTAAGCCGAAGAGTCGGCATTGTCCATAGACACCTCCAAAGTCATGTGGCCAGCATGACTGCATGGAGCACCGTTACCTTCCCACCGGAGTGGTACCTATTGATCTACTCACATTTGCATGTTTTCGAACTGCTAGGTTGGCAGGAGCTAGGGCTAACAGCAGGCACTCATTCCGCTCCTGGGATTTGAACCTGGGACCTTTTGGTCTGCAAGTTCAGCAGCTCAGCGCATTAACACACTGTGCCATTACAAAATATATTGCCTAACCTGGGCAATGCCACATATATACGCTAAAAAGGTCATACAGTCTTGCCGGCCACATGACCTTGGAAGTGTCTATGGACAACATCGGCTCTTTGGTTTAGATATTAAGATGAGCACCAACCCCCAGAGCCGGACACAACTAGATTTAATGTCAACAGAAAACTTTTACCTTTACCAACACCTGGCAATGCCAGGTATATACACTAGTAGTTAATATACTGTGTTTCCCCGAAAATAAGACAGTGACTTATATTAATTTTTGCTCCCAAAGATGCGCTAGGTCTTATTTTCAGGGGATGTCTTATTTTTCCATGAAGAAGAATTCACATTTATTGTTGAACAAAATGAGCATTTATTATTTACTGTACAGTAGTTGTTATCACAAACAAGTATAACCAGACAAACTGTGAATCCTATCAAGAATTTCTTGTTATTACCATTATTTCCATGTACAACAATTTATGGTACGTACATATACCAATTCTGCATGCTTCAGTGTTCTATTTGGTGGATATGCTTTTAAACAAAAACTTTGCTAGGTCTTACTTTCGGAGGAGACCTTATATTTAGCAATTCAGCAAAACCTCTACTAGGTCTTATTTTCAGGGGATGTCTTATTTTTGGGGAAACAGGGCAAGTGGCTCTCCCTTTAATTTGGTGCTTAATTCCTTGCTAGGCTATTTCCTTGACTTATGTACCAACATGTCATAGGAACAACCATTCCAGATCTTCAGTTCCCCTTCAGAACCAACCTGCTATAGTTGGTTGAGATTACAAACTTAAAATATATATCTATTACACAGAAGGAGTTCCCAAAGTTTGTTCTTTTTTTCCACTGGCTACTTCTACTGCTTTTTTAAACAGTGGAATAGACTAGACCTGGACTTTCTTATTAGAGCCAGTGTATTATCCCAGTTTGAGTACTTGATGATGGCTTTGGAGATTAGGGTTTGAATCCTTATTCAGCTATGGAAATCCCTCAGTGATGTTGGAGAAGTCACACTCTCTCAGGGGAATCCAGGGGCAAGTTATGCCCAGAAAACTCCAGGATATGCTTGTTATACAATGAAAATGACTTGAAGGTACACATCAATAACAACCTCATTTATTTTTTAGTTAGAATGATCGCTATAGTGAACTAGAAGCCTGTAGAAGAGAGCAAGAGGTATTTTGCTAACAACACTTGTCCATGGAGAGGCAACTAAATTTTCTTTTATGTTTCTGGCTACTGATTAATATTTATAAGTCCATTAACACCATCCCCATGAGTCTGAGAGTATCTGAATTCTCATAATTTAAGTTTCTCGTCTTCTTTTTCCCCTCCCACACCATCATTCTATTCCTCATCAAAGCTCAAATGGCATCAGGCATACATGTGCTTACAACTTGTAAATGATTTTCCCCTATGGGGAAAAAAATCCTCCCCTTGCAGAACATCTTTCTTAATGTAACATTTCAGAGACTGCAGACCAAATCTTTATAGTGCTGATATCTCAATTTACTTTTGTTTCTTGATATTTTTCTACTTTACAGAAAAATGAGGCACAGATGTTTTATAAATCCCGCTATACTGATTGGAGAAGACAGTATTATGATTAATAATTATTAATTTCTATCATTATCATCATTGCCATGATTAGAGATTGGTCCCTAAAATGCAGAGGTAGACATTTTACTACCGTGTTTCCCCGAAAATAAGAAAGTGTCTTATATTAATTTTTGCTCCCAAAGATGTGCTAGGTCTTATTTTCAGGGGATGTCTTATTTTTCCATGAAGAAGAATTCGCATTTATTGTTGAACAAAAAATGAACATTTATTATATACTGTACAGTAGTTGTCATCACAAACCAACATAACCAGACAAACTGTGAATGCTATCAAAAATTTTCTGTTACTACCATTATTTTCATGTACAACTGGTATGGACATTTACCAATCCTGCGTGCTCTGGTGTTTTGTTTGGCAGGCGCTGGAGATGCTTCCAAACAAAACCTTTGCTAGGTTTTACTTTCAGGGGAGGCCTTATATTTAGCAATTCAGCAAAACTTCTACTAGGTCTTATTTTTCGGGGATGTCTTATTTTCGGGGAAACAGGGTAGTATCATGGAAGGAAGAACATGGATTCTTGGTCTTCATTTTAGCAATCTGACAAAAATCTTTCTGAAAATGTAATATCTGGAGGTTTATAATTTAACTTATATTTACTTTCTAAGATATAATGTTGCACTGAATATGTAACATATCAAATTTTGTGTGTTTCCACTTATATGGTTACTCTGGAAGAATTTAGAGCTGTCTCCAGGCTTCTGGGATCTGTATTGGCTCCTCCTATATTCAAAAAACATCAAACAATTAGGGTCAGGGTGCATCTACAATGAAGGATTGATGCAGTTTGACACAATTTTAACTGCCATAGCTCAATGCTATGAAATCCTGGGAGCTTTAGTTTTACAAAGTATTCAGCCTCCTTTGCCAAAGAATGGTGTCTCACCAAACTCCAACTACCATGATCCCATAGCATTGAGTCATAGTAGTTAAAGTGATGCGAACCTGCATTAATTCTACAGTGTGGATGTCCTCAGATGAATAATGAGGGTTTGGGACCAAGGATGGTCTACCTTACTGAATCAGTAACTGAACTGGGAACCAACATCTAGGTAAATCCCATTAGTACAATCAGTCTATTCTAATTGGGGCTAACATTAGAGTTCAGTTTAGGACTTAAATGGTAGTCATTGGAACAAGGAAAAAGCACTAGCAAATTTTACAAAAAAAAAAAAGCTTTCCTGGTCTCCCAAAACTACCCTCTTGCTCTCTTGCTGAATGGAAAATACTGTCGTGAAAATAATGTTGAAGTATGCTTTAGCTACCAACCAAATAAGTTTCTATAACTAGATGGAAAATGGATTCCATATTGAGCTTTGCTTCAGGCATTCAGATCTCTTGATTCCGCCTTACCTGGAATAAGTTTCTTAATTTGAATTGTATGGGTTTGGGGTTTTTTAAAAAGGGGGGAGCAGGTAGAGGAACCCTTTTTTGATGACCATGCTGGCATGGGGATTCTGAGAATTGTCTGACTCTTCAACAATTATTTGTCACAAATGGTTGGAAAATATTTACCAGAAGGTCCTAACATTTGTTCATCCCTGTTTCAGACAGCAGATATCTCTACTCCAAATCATGTTCAGAGGTCATTAAGTCTGCTAATAACATGTCAGAAAGCAAAATAATAAAAGACATGAACAGTTTGAACCAAATGATCATTCAAGACTCTCTTAATGTAATCAGTAAAAAGCCAGCCTCTTATCACTAGGGCTGGAATTCTATAATCTAGGAATCGCTACCAAAAAGTTCTTAACTGTAGGATCTGCCAGTGACATTTCTGTGAGGCAGATCATTCTGATCTTTGGGCACAGGAAGATTCATCTTATAATGATAATAATAATAATAATAATAATAATAATAATAATAATAATAATAATAATAATTTATTTATACCCCGCCACCATCTCCCCAATGGGGACTTGGGGCGGCTTACATGGGGCCATGCCCAAAACAATACAAAATAAACAGCATATAAAAACAACACTTCAGAACACAATGAACAGTACAATTAATAAAATATCCATTACAATACAAATCAAGGGAACAATAAAAACAAGGGCGGTCCACATGAACATTAAATTAAAACTCGGGGTGAGAGAAACATAAAATAAAACCATAGCAATCAGGGTCAAGGAAGTGGTGTAGTCTAGAGGATAGATATTAGAGGGAGCAACAGAAAAGGAATGTAAAATAGTTACTCTCCAAAGGCACCACGGAAAAGCCATGTTTTCAAATCTTTCTTGAAGGCTACTAATGTGGGGGCTTGCCTAATCTCAGTGGGCAGTAAATTCCATAGTGTAAAAGGTAAAGGTAAAGGTTTCCCCTGACGTTAAGTCCAGTCATGTCTGACTCTGGGGGTTGGTGCTCATCTCCATTTCTAAGCTGAAGAGCCGGCGTTGTCCGTAGACACCTTCAAGTTCATGTGGTCGGCATGACTGCATGGAGCTCCGTTACCTTCCCGCCAGAGCGGTATCTATTGATCTACTCACATTGGCATGTTTTCAAACTGATAGGTTGGCAGGAGCATCTTAGTGTAGTCTGTTTTAAATATGTATGAACTGTGTAAGGAAGTGTTACCACCTCATCAGATGGGCCGATTTGCCCGTCATATGCTGCTTCACCTCCCTTTTTGGCACAGAACCATTCACACGAGGTAAAGACACTTCCGTCCCAGCTCCGTGCTGAAAAGGGAGGTGAAGCTGCACTCGCCATTGCCACAGCCACAGCAACCTGGGGAGCCTTACTGTGTTGCCTTCCTATTTTGCCTTCCCTTCAATGGAGGGAAACTGGGAGGCATCCACAGGATGAGGAAGAAGGTAAGGTGGGTGATGCAGGGCATGGAAAGGTAGTTTCCATGGATTCACTCAAATGTGATAAGGTCATTAGTTTGTATTGAAGAGGAATACAGATTTTTCATACTGGCAACCAAAGTCCGCACAGTCAAAGCAATGGTATTCCCCATAGTAACCTATGGATGCGAGAGCGGGGCCATAAGGAAGGCTGAGTGAAGGAAGATAGACGCTTTTGAACTCTGGTGCTGGAGGAAAATCCTGAGAGTGCCTTGGACCGCAAGAAGATCCAACCAGCCCATCCTCCAGGAAATAATGCCCGGCTGCTCACTGGAGGGAAGGATATTAGAGGTAAAGCTGAAGTATTTTGGCCACATCATGAGGAGACAGGAAAGCTTGGAAAAAATCACGATGCTGGGGAAAATGGAAGGAAAAAGAGAGGCCGACCAAGGGCAAGATGGATGGACGGTATCCTTGAAGTGTCTGGCTTGACCTTGAAGGAACTGGGGGCGGTGACAGCCAACAGGGAGCTCTGGCATGGACTGGTCCATGAGGTCATGAAGAGTCGGAGACGACTAAACGACTGAGCAGCAGCAGAAGCAGCTGCTTTTTATGGGTTAGTACAGCATAACTTGCTATTCTTTAATTCAAGAGGACATAGTGAAGTGTTGGTGGGTTGGGGATCCCTAAGTTATGGTATGTTTCTGCAAAAGCAGATTTAGCTTCAGGAGCCCTTTCACACTATATAAATATGTAGTACTTTAATACTAGTGTTATGCTCATAACAGTCTGCTAAGGAATTCTGGGTTTGTAGCTTTGTGAGGCATTAGAGTTCTCTGACTGGGAATTCTAAGTGTTCTCCACAACTGCAAATCTCAGGATTCCATAAGACAGAACCTATGCTTTTGTCAGTGTTCTGTGATAAGGAAAACACGGATGGAGATATTGTAAGCTTGGATATGTGATGGGGGAAGATCTGACCACTGCTTCCTGGGAAGAGGCTGTGAAAATATTGTGGTTGGATGCAAATGGTAAGAAAGAGGGCTTGGAGGGAGGGGAGAGGGCTGGTGTGTGTGTGTGGGGGGGGGGAGTTTACATTTAGCCTATCTACCAAAACAGACACTGAATTCACAATCCTATTTTCTTAATTTGGTCGCCTAAATTTCTTCTTGCAGTTACTTGTATGTGACATGGGATATCTTTGTACATCACCTACACTTACACTTAGGTGATCCCTCGTAGTTCGAGGATGATGGTCCTCCATTTCTTGGAAGACGCCCGTGCGTGATTTTTTTAAATGTGTGGAGGTTGGTGCACGGCTGATCAACACACAGTCTTCACAGATTGAGGTCCCAGCAGTGGTGTGATTAACACAATGAGAGTGGCTTCTCAGTCTGTTGCAGCCTTCTTCCCCCTTCACAGCTGTTATAACATGTACCATGTTATCCTCCGCCTGTTCCGCCGTTGAGGTCTTTGGGTCTTCGGATTGTTCTTGGTCTGGCTCCTCCCCTGTGGCCACTCCTGGGAGTGTGTGACTCCCGTGGTTATGCCCTCAGGTTCATTGGAACACGCAAGCCCCCTCACCACGTCAAGGTGACAATCCATCGAGGGGGCTTTGTACATCACCCTGAGCTCTGTAGAAGAAAGTTTGGATAAAAATCAGGAATAAATATGGTTTAGATTTACAGTGAAATCCAAATTCAACGATGTGTCAGCTGTAGAATTTGGCACATGTCTCTTCTGTTGGCAGAAACTTCCTTCAGTAGAAATAGCCTTTCTCCCCAATCCTTTTTCTCAGGATGGAAATACATTTCCTTGGACTTGAGACTCTTAGTGGAACTAGTATTTTTTTTTCTTCACCTCAGGAGATATTAGTGCCCAGAAAAAAGGTCTTGATATTAGCAGTCCTAACTTATACTCAAATACCTAGGGTGGAAGTGGTTTGAATTCAACATCAGCTCATCTGGTTTCTGAACATATTCCCCATTCTAGTTTGCATTTTAATAATAGGGGACTAAATTCAGTCATGATTTACTTATGTTCTGTTGATTTCAGTGAATCTACACTGCATTAATTGATCCCTATTTCAGCTGATGAAAGATGGATACCTCCTTGAGATTTACTGGTGCCTGTAGTTAATGTGCTACATAGTTAATGTTCTTCCTGTTCCCTACCCCCCCCCCCTCAATAATTGTTACTCATCAGGAAGGAGCTACTGCAATTGATGGAGATCTGTTCCCCTGTTGATCAAAAAGCAGCTGACTGATGTTTTAACCTTCATATTAGTTATCTTTGGGAACAGAAGCAGGACCTCTGTTGCTATTTACCCTCACAGCAGTGATAGGGGAGTGGTTCTATCAGCCAGCAACTACCTAAGTTTTTTATCGTGTTAGAACCGACTTGCAAGTCACTTCTGGTGTAAGAGAATTGGTGGTCTACAGAGATGTTCCCAAAGAACGCCAGATGTGTTACTGGGAGGCTTCTCTCATGTCCCTGCAAGCTAGAGCTGATAGATAGAATCTCACTCCATCTCGTAGATTTGAACCAGCAACCTTCAGATCAGCAACCCAACCTTCAGGTCAGCAGTTCACAAGGGATTAACCCATTGTGCCACCGCAGTTCCTTCCCAAGTGACAGGATATGACTTCCAACAATCACAGCAGGGTCTTCCTGGAAAGTTGAAATTGGGAAACTTTAATGGTCCCTACCTAGCCTCTAAGTAGAGATTGTGAAAGTAGGTCAAGATTGTGAACACAAAACATTCATGAGTGCAGAACTCCAAGTTTCACATTCCTAATTGCTCAACAAGATTCTAATTAATGTGCATAATACGTTGATTACTTTATTTTAAACTAAGCTTGTTAACTGAGTTACTTTTGTTTACTGTGAGGCACATGGAGTTCACATGAAATGCTCAAGATCATACAACCTTTCCCATAAATGCATCAAATGAACAAACACATGCATAATAGGAGTATCTCTTGAGAAGCAGCTTGCTACAGAAATTTCTTCCTCATAAACGAATGATCACTAGTAATACTAATAAGGAATCTTTTGGGTTCAATTAATGTACTTGCCTTGGTGTGTAAAGTAGAAAGTAGGCTGGCAAAGCCTTCAAGGGGGAAAAAGTTCAAAAGACAGGGGAAAAAAATCCTAAACAAAAGCCTTTCTTGTGCTTAAGCCTTAGGATAGTTCGAAAGAGAAATTCATTATGGGAAGCTTTGCCTGTAAGTTCTCCAAAGTCATCTTCACTTCAGTTGCATTCCAACTGCTGTCTGCCAGCTGGCATCAGGGAATCTTCTAAAGGATTCTTTCTCTGTTTAATTTTTCTACATTTTATGTCAGGTTCTTAAATAAAGGTTATCATGAGTCTGAGGAATTAACGTATTTCACAAGGAATTATCACACAGAGCTGCAAGCTGTATAAAAAAGAGAAGACACTTTCTTGTTGGAATATGTCCCAGTCAGAAGTAAAAAAAAGAAAAAAAAGATTTTTACTATATACTATACTATATTACTACTATAGTTCATTTAGCAATGCAGTTCCACATCTGGTTTATCAAAACCAGGCTCAGAAAGGGCGGTGTGGAATACTTCTACATAGGATATGATAAAAGGCCAGTATTTCTTCTTGGGGACTCGGGGCAGCTTACATGGGGCCTTGCCCGATACAACAATTAAATATCAATAACAAAGCAAAAGCACAATTAACCCAATAAAAACATCAACATCAGTAAAAAAAACAATCATTAAAATCAGCATGAAGCATATAATGTTAAAAACTGGAGACTATCATAAATCCCAGGCAAAGTGCAGAATGTGCCGAAATGGGGAAAGGTAATTTCACAGTTGAAATTGACAATAAAATGCAGTATAACAATGGCAACACATCAAGAATGGAGCTATTATGGAATGGGCAGATAGATCAATCCAACAACAATTAAACGTCAAAGGCCTTTTGGAAGAGCCAGGTTTTTAAGCTCCTCCAGAAGGAGAGGAGGGTAGGGGCCTGCCTGATCTCTCTAGGGAACGAGTTCCAAAGCCGGGGGGCCACGACGGAGAAGGCCCTCTCTTTCGTCCCCACCAACTCAGATATGTCGTATCAACCAAGCTTTTAATATTAAGTCTCAGCTTGTCTTCCAGGACTTCATCAGATACAATCTTCTCTCCTTTTTTTTTTTTTGCACTGTTGAGTCCTGCAGCAGCCATCACATGATGCAAAGCCACTTCTAGTGGTTGCCCATGGGACTCGGGTGTGACAGCACAAAGAAATGGAAAGACGACTGCGCTTTCAGGAGTTAAGTGCTGTCTGACTCCCAACAGAAGAAGCCAGAGAGAAGCCAGAGAGAAGCAGGGAAAGGAAATGGGATGACTAGCATTCCTGAACATAGAAGGCCGTGGGACCTGACCACAGAGAACAAAAGAAGACAGTTCCCTCCACCTTTTCCTTGCTTTCTCAGCTTTCATGTGACCAATCCCAAATGTCTTAATAGAATGTTAAACTTACTAGGTGATAAACGTTATTCAAACTTTCACTCCTTCTGATCTCTTTCTTTCTGTTTTGAACTTCAGCACTTGCCATTCACAACCACAACTGCAGCATCCTTGGATAGAAAAACTCAGAAGAAGACAACAGGGGAAGTGACAATGTGGGAGTGGGGATAAGGCTTGTTGTTGTTGTTTATTTGTTCAGTTGCTTCTGTCTCTTCGTGATCTCATGGACCAGCCCATGGCAGAGCTCCCTGCTGGCTGTCACGACCCACAGCTTCTTCAAGGTCAGGCCAGTTACTTCAAGGATACTATCCATCCATCTTGCCCTTGGTTGACTGCTCTTCATTTTTCTTTCCATTTTCCTCAGAATTATTATCTTCTCCAAGCTTTCCTGTCTTCTCAGGGAATAAAGTAGCAAAGTAAAATGCTGCCCTCATATCAGTCTCCAGAAAATGTACTCAAAGTACACTAAATTTAGCTGGAAAAGGCATTTCATATTCTAACTTAAGTCCCTCACTCTCCCAGAGGGGGGGGGGGAACATATTTATGTAGTTAGTATTAATGCATTGGTTCTGATCTCAGATCATTATTGATAGTGTTATCTGTTCATTATCTATACTTCTAAAACTGTTCTAGGAGAGTGATCTAAGTTTGACCCTGAGATTAGAAAAAAATTGTGATAATTAGTCATGTCAGTTCAATACATAACTAGTGCTGCATCTCATAAACTGTTGTTGTGTGCCTTTGGATTATTTTCAACTTCTGGTGACCCTACAGTGAATGTATTGTGAGATTTTCTGGGGTTTAGAATGTGTGACTCCCCCAAGATCACAGAGTAGCTTTCCATGGCAGAGTGAGGAATTTAATGCTAGTCTCCAGAGCAGGGCCGGCCCTAGGTAATTTTCAAGTGTAAGTGAGCAGAATTTTGCCCCCCCCAACCAATCACTGAAAAATAAAAGCATTGGATAAGCGAAAATGTTGGATAATAAGGAGGGATTAAGGAAAAGCCTATTAAACATCAAATGACATTATGATTTTACACCACGGTGGCTCCCAGATTCTGTTTATTATCTCTCATGTATCAGTTCTGGAAATATAAGGGCAATCTTCCAATTGTGTGGCAATCACCTTTAAATGTTAGAAGAAGAATGTGTAATGCCTTTAAATCATTTGGACTTAAATCCATTTAAACCTGAGGTACAGCTGCTTCACACTGGGAAAAAGCAAACTCTTACTTTCTTTTATTCTTCTTGTGGCCTTCCACTCATCCAGTATAAATAACTTAACCACAGAGAATCAATATCTTTTAGGAATCACTGTCATTTAGCAATTCCTTAAGGCTATACCTGGGCAGAGGTATTTTGCCTCATCAGTTCTCTATCCTTTTAACTACTGCCCTTTGCGAACTGTCTTGCTACAAGACACATTGGGCTAAACACCAAACAGAAGATGCCTGCTGCAAATCTGAATAAGTCCTATGAAACTCAATGGGCTTACTTCCAGATAAGCAGCTGTTATCCTATTTGTTTGCAGAGGTACTCATATCTTCTTGGTAGGCTTCTCATGAAACAGGCCAACTAATTGATCATTGTATTAACAGAACATTGGTCAAGACCTTTAGTCTGATCTAACTCTCTGTTCTCCCATTCTCACATCAGCATATGTGATTCAGGCTGAATCCTATTTATTTCTGAAAGCAAACCAGAGTGGTTTGCATGGTGCGACAGGCACCTGGTGTGTTTGTTTGTCTGCATTCTTATTTTCTTTTGGGTGTGTGTGTGTGAGAGAGAGAGAGAGAGAGAGAGAGAGAGAGAGAGAGAGAGAGAGAGAGATTCTATATCA
This sequence comes from Anolis carolinensis, assembly GCF_035594765.1. NCBI lineage: Eukaryota > Metazoa > Chordata > Lepidosauria > Squamata > Anolidae > Anolis > Anolis carolinensis. The sequence goes on along the minus strand of NC_085843.1, from coordinate 169,117,110 downwards.
ATCAAGCATATACTTTGACAGCCCACTTTGCTGGTGATGCAAAAGCATTTTGTGCTGTACAAGTGTTTTACATCAGACTACTCTTGGCTGGGTTTCCATTAGCCCCATTCTCCTGAGAGTGGAACATTGTTTCTCAGTCACAGTAACAACTGAATGATGCGTGAAAGCACAAGCTCATTTAATCTCAGAGAACTCTTAACTGGTTTCCACCCAAAGGATTCAAATCAAGATCAGTATAGCAAGAGCTGGCCTCAAAAACATCAACTCCCACTCCCACTTAGCAGAATATTATAATAGAGTGTTCCCTCACTTATCGCGGGGGTTAGGTTCCAGGACTACCCGCAAAAAGTGAAAATCCACGAAGTTGGGACATTATATTTATTTTAATATTTATACATTATTTTGCATAGTTATAGACTATTTTAAGTCTTTATCAACCAATCGTGTGTTGATAAATTGCCTCCTTCTCTTCCCATTGCCGCTTGGGGTCCTTTTCTCTCCCTTTGGCTTCTCCTTCCTCCCTTCCTTAGTCTGTAAATTGTAATTTTTTATGATTTATAATAGTCTTTTAGAGTTTATTGAAAAACCGCGAAACAGCGAATCTGCGAAAACTGAACCTTGAAATAGTGAGGGAATACTGTACATGTCTCATGCTTTATTTTTTCCATCTTTCAAACAAAACAACATCAGTCCGTGTTTCTTGACCCTTATGTCAAAGGTGGTAGAGCTTGAAAGGAGAATTTCTGGCCCAGGTGATGTCCCCAAACTTCATAATGACTTAAATGACAATACCTGGGCTGGCGAAGAAGCTTATTTTTTAAAACTAACTGAATTATGAACAGATCTAGAGATGCTTAGAAAATCTAGTGCCAGAAGAGAATCTGCTCAATTCTCCAGCTTGACAAAGTCGAGAAACCAAATCCCTATAAGAATCTCAGGCAGATAGGCTGAAAGACAGTGCAAGAAGCCCACGGTTGTGGAACATAGCACCTTAGAGGAAATTATTTTGGCACCTAGGGCAGAAAATCTCTTCAAGCATTAAAATGCAAGTGCAATCAATTAAAAAAACTCATACACCTCACCTTCAGTTTTAAGAAGGGAGATTCATTCTATTCACCAGTAAGGCCAGCCTGCTTATAGGGATTTCCCATCTGATGAATAAGTTCTATAATGAATTAGAGATATGAATCTATATAAAGCCAGTGAAGCCACTGCATCAAATCATGAGTACTTCTATACTTTAAAATCAAAGTTGTTTGACATCACTGTCATTGCCATGGCTCAATGCTGTAGAATCCTGGGATTTGTAGCTTGATGAGACATCAGCACACTTTGGCAGAGAAGGTTGAAGTTTTGTAAACCTACAACTCCCAGGATTCCATAACGTTGTGTCAAGTCAATTACAATGCTGTCAAACTGCATTAATTCTGCAGTACAGATGCACCATGAGATGTGCTCTTCAGCCTGGGAAGCTGTTTAAACATACGTTTGAGTAGACATACATAGAACTAAATTGTGCTTTGCATGCTGGGTGGGAAACTGTTCAAATTGGGCCTCCGGCTAATATAAATAATTTTTATGCATTATGTGTTAGCAGTCCTCCCTAGCTGTTATTTTTTTTTTCAACCTCTTTAGTTTAGAGGGCAAAAGTTTTGATGTTCTAAGCCTGGTCTTGCATGCAGATTCATTAATTTAACTGATGATGAATTCAGGCAAATTTCCAATACACTTGAGGAGGTGCAGTATGAGTGAACTGAGGTCTGAAACTAAATGGATAGTGTTTTTCAAAATAATTCAGTCTACTCTTGCTAACAGATTCATGGCAAAGATTAAATGAAATTAACCTATATACATCAAGAGATGAAAAGAGAATTGGAGAACTTCCACATGAAAGCTTAATTGAGCACGGGCATCATACATTTATCATATTTATTGTACAAGCTTGGCCACATCATGAGGAGACAGGAAAGCATGGAAAAGAACACGATGCTGGGGAAAATGGAAGGAAAAAGGAAGAGAGGCCGACCAAGGGCAAGATGGATGGACGGTATCCTTGAAGTGACTGGCTTGACCTTGAAGGAACTGGGGGTGGTGACGGCTGATAGGGAGCTCTGGCGTGGACTGGTCCATGCGGTCACGAAGAGTCGGAAATGACTAAATGACTGAGCAGCAGCAGCATTGTACAAGCATACAGCTGGATCTGGTTGTGTGATCTTTCTGCCCTCAAGAAGTTCACCTGATATTGACTGGGAAGTCAGAGCTACACATGCCTCAATGTATGCACATGGATGTTCTTTCCTTGTGTTCCCTCTTACAAAGTTGAAATATTTCAGGTGTTTCCTTTACCATCATCTGGCAATCTCCATAAGAAATGTGTGGTTTTTTTTTTTTTACTAATTTTAATCTCTAGTACAAGAATGAAAAAATTAATAATGATTTCTCTGTGCTGGATGACGTTTTGCATTTTTCTTCATTTCCAAGTAATTTTTAGCACTTTGATATACAGTAGAGTCTCACTTATCCAACACTCGCTTATCCAACGTTCTGGATTATCCAACGTATTTTGTAGTCAATGTTTTTAATACATCATGATATTTTGGTGCTAAATTTGTAAATACAGTAATTACTAGGTAGCATTACTTCATATTGAACTAATTTTTCTGTCAAATTTGTTGTATAACATGATGTTTTGGTGCTTAATTTGTAAAATCATGACCTAATTTGATGTTTAATAGGCTTCTCCTTAATCTCTCCTTATTATCCAACATATTCGCTTATCCAACATTCTGCCGGCCAGTTTATGTTGGATAAGTGAGACTCTACTGTGTGTGTGTGTGTGTGTGTGTGTGTGTGTGTGTGTGTGTGTATATAATGGGGAAAAAAACAATTCTGGTAGAAAATAAATTTTGGGGAGGATTTTGTTTTTGGCATAAGAATGCCAAATATCATAGACAATTGCCATTTTTTCAATGAACTGTTTCACTTTGTTGAGATATTCTTGTTAAGGATAAGAAAATTTCTGAATATCCTTTAAATTCCTAATTACCAAAATGATTTCTGTGTATCGCTGCATCTATCAGTAAGCAAATAATTATAACAAAACCATGGAAAAACTCCGGCTTCTTATATACATGAAGATGGGTGGTTAATTCTCTAGCTGTGACCACAGTGTATGATGTTTCCACCCTACAACTTCCAGTAAAAAGGTAAAGGTTTCCCCTGACGTTAAGTCCAGTCATGTCTGACTCTGGGGGTTGGTGCTCATCTCCATTTCTAAGCCGAAGAGCCGGTGTTATCCGTAGACACCTCCAAGGTCATGTGGCCGGCATGACTGCATGGAGCACTGTTACCTTCCCGCCTGAGCGGTACCTATTGATCTACTCACATTGGCATGTTTTCGAACTGCTAGGTTGGCAGGAGCTGGAGCTAACAGCGGCCGCTCCTGCCGCTCCCGGTGTTTGAACCTGGGACCTTTTGGTCTGCAAGTTCAGCAGCTCAGCGCTTTAACACACTTCGCCACCGGGGCTCCAGTAACCCTATACATTATAGCAATCCTGAAAGATTTTGTTGCCGTGGCCCTTCAAGTCACTTAGGACTTATGGTAACCCTAGTACAGATCTACCATGGAGTTTTCTTGAGATGATTTTTTCAGAGGAGGTTTGTTTTTGGCTTCTTCAAGGAAAATGTGATTTGCTCAAGGTCTATGAGTTTCAATGGCTGAGCAAAGATTTGAACCCCAGTGTGTAGAGTCCTAGTCTAAATCTCAAACAAGTACACCATGCTGACTTTCAATCATTAGGCAGAATTAATTTCTTGGTCCACTTCTTGAAGTGCTGCAGGTATAGAGATGGGCCGGGCTGTGGCGCAGGCTGCTGAGCAGCTGCTGCAATAAATCACTCTGACCATGAGGTCATGAGTTCGAGGCCAGCCCATTGCGGGGTGAGCACCTGTCAATTAAAAATAAAATATAGCCCCTGCTCGTTGCTGACCTAGCAACCTGAAAGATAGTTGCATCTATCAAGTAGGAAATAAGATACCACTTATAAAAGTGGGAAGGCAAGTTTAACTAATTTACAACTTTGGAATGAGGAAGTGAGGAAGTGCCATCAGTGTGGATGATAAGCAGCTGCTCCCCCCTGTGGCCAGAATCGAACATCCCCTCAGGAGGAAGTTAAATTGCCTCTGCGTCTGTCTGTCTGTCTGTCTGTCTCTGTCTCGGTTCGATGTGTTTATGGGCATTGAATGTTTGCCCTATATGTATATAATGTGATCTGCCCTGAGTCCCCTTCGGGGTGAGAAAGGCAGAATATAAATACTGTAAATAAATAAAATAATAAATATTTGCTGGCTCCTTTGGAAAGTCCATGTGTAATTATGTCACGAGGCTTTATGCTATGATAGAGAATGTGAGGTTGAGTTTCAGAAGGCTTAAATGTTCCAAGCTAAACAATATTCCAGAATACTTGTAAGGTATCTAAACAAACACAATAATCTTTGCAAAAGAAAAACTGTAATGACCAAATAGCATATAGTGACACCAAAATCCCCAATAAAAAGCTCAATACAGTAGCATGAAAAGAACAATGAAAAAGGAGCAACTACTCTTAAACAGAAAGTATTTCAGTCTTACAACAGTCCCAATGTATGTAAGCTTCAGGGGTCCAAGTTTGATGAGAAATTCTTCCAAAAGAAGTAAACAAGTGAAGAGTAGCTATATGCAGGACTGAGAAGATAATAATGGAGTACCGCTCTCAGGCAAGCAACACAAAACACACAGGTGTATCTTGCAAAATCTTGCTACTACCTTGTCTGTCCCTGACTCCTGCCAGCATGTGCTGTCCAAGGCGACAGCCTCACTTGACCTACAAATAGAGGTGGCTCTGTGTATAATTCTAATGTTTCTATGTTCTATGTGAGGCCAGCAAATAGAGATCACTTCAAATGACAGCTCTGGTTCATAAAATTTGAGAGGACAGAAAATTCAGATATAAAAGGGTTAAAAATGCAACATGTACCACAAAATAAAACATGCACAACACAGCTCTTCAATTGTCACAGCAACGAAGTCAAGCAGGGTAGAATTACACTAAAGAAATAATTATGGCATGCAAATAATTGTTACAGAAAAAGGACATTAAGCAATGAGGGAAGCTGAGGCAAAATTATATTTGAAAAGGAGATGGAAATAATGTGGTTTAATATTAAATATTTCAAAAGAAAAAAACTCCACAAAACCTGCAGAGATTATTTCAATGTGCTTTATTTCCAATTGCTTTCACTTGCATTGTTTACTCCAGGTGATCTTTACCAGAAGCAGGAGAAAAATGCACACTAAAACATGTATTTTGGAAGCACAAAAGGATGTGTGGGCATGAAGGTCCCTTATGAAAATGAAAGATCAAAGGCTAATTATTCTACTGGAATAACTAGAGCTTTACATTTGATTGGAACATGGTGGCGGTAGTTGGCTTAGAGCCATGGTCAACAATAGATCCATATTTTGCATTGTGCAAGGACTGAACAGTTTTATCTGATGCCTAATTTTCCCACAAGGTGAAGCATACCTCAAGAGCCCAAAGCTACCTGTTGTCTTGTTTATCAAGCCTGACAAAGTTGTTGATAAAATTCATGAAAGCTTTATCTAACTCCATTCTTTTGAACAGTCTGTATTTCAGAGTTTGCAGGAAACTCGGACTTTGCAGCTGTCTGGACAGCTGGATAGGATCTTTTTCTTTTTTTAAAACATTTTATTTATAATTTTCCAAATACATAAAAAGAGACACATACATTACATATAAAAGAAAAGAACATACAAGATTAAAGGAAAAAGAGAAAAAAGAAAAGGGGGAAAAAACAACCCATATATATACATTGGTGTGTGTATATATATATATATATATATATATATATATATATATATATATGCATATGTGTATATGTATCTGACTGATGCCCGCCCCTACCCTTCCAGATCTCCTGCATTGCAAAATCAAGTTCCTTCATTTGGGGCATTTCCCCTACAGATGCCCTTTTATTTCTTATGAGCCAATAATCGATTTTAAACATGTCCAATCTGTTTTTTTTCCTTGGCGGGTTACACTGTGAAATTGTTTGTGTTAGTATGTCCATATTCCTTATCTCTAATAATTTCAGCTTCAATTTTTCCACTGTGGGTATTTCTTGTGTCTTCCATACTTTTGCTAGGCAAATCCTAGCTGCCGTGGTCATGTATGTAAAGAGTCTTTCCCTATTGCGGTCCATCTGGAGGTCCGTTATTCCTAACAAAAAGTATTCAGGTTTTATATCGATTTTTTAAAAAAGAATTTCCACCATTTCCTTATGAATTTCTTGCCAGTATCTTTTTATCTTCTTGCACCCCCACCACATATGTATGAAATCACCCTTGTGCTTCTCGCATTTCCAGCATTTCCCGTCACCTTTCCCCTTTTTGAATTTCGATATTCTTTCCGGCGTCAAATACCACCTAAAAAATAACTTATACCAGTTCTCCTTTAATTCTATCGCATATGTAAATTTGAGCTTCTTCCTCCATACCTTTTCCCACTCAGCAAAATTTATCATGTGACCAACATCTTTCACCCATTTTATCATTGGCTCTTTGACTAGCACTTCTTCTGTATCCCATTCTAATAACTGTTAATACAGTATCTTAATTACTTTTGTTTCCATTTTAAGTATTTTATCCCAGCCTGTATCTTTCCTTTCAAAACCTATCTTTTTGTCCATTACAAAGCTTTCCTTTATTTGCCAATATGTCAACCACGTCATGATGGGCTACATTTGTTTGATCTCTTCATGCATCTTAAGGAATATTTCTTGATGTCCCAATTTGAGTATTTGTTTGTACGTCAACCATTTTTCTCTTGGTAGTACTCTCAGATGATCTGCCTCTAACGGCGAGAACCAAAGTGGTACTCCCATATAAAATCTTCTCTTGTATACTTCCCATGTTTTAATGAGGGCTGCCCTAATATAATGATTCTTAAAGTTCTTTTCCTTACTTGCTTGGTCTCTCTATGCCAACCTTTTTTTAAGTCTTGCCCTTCTAGAGCCAGTGTTTTCTTCTTTATAAGTTCTTTTTCAACCCAATCCAGCAAACTTTTCTTGCACTAATCAGAACAGGGAAAGGGAATGTGTCATCCTCATGTTACCACCATCACTCCTTGCCAGTCACAATGGTCCTTACAAGTTCCCTGTAAGTGCCAAGCTGGTGTAGCTGGGATCCAAATGGGGTGTCCATGCAAACAGCAAGAAGGTGGGTGCTCTTCTATCCACTCCTTGCTGATTTCACAGGCATACCATTATGACTTCAGCAGATAGTGATGGCAAGATATTCACAGGGAACACCATAGCTGGTGAAGAGTGGTGGTGAGGACATGGCCAAGGGGATGAACTCAACTATCTTGACACGTGGCTCTAGATTCAGCAGGTACATGATGATTTCGAGGTAGCTCCAGAGTACAAATGTCCTGAATTAACTTGCCCTATATAGATGTCCCCTTAATTATAGCAGAATCACTCAATATAGGATTACAGATAATAAAGCAAAATAGCACTATATAGGATTAGATTCTATGATGCATTTTTTCTCAGGAAATAAAAATGCATCATAAAATCATATAATTGTAAAAGAGATGATCACTATATAGTTCAATTCATTGCTATGTAGGAATCCACAACTAAAGCACTTACAAATGTTGACTACCCAAACTCTGTTTAAAAACTGCCAATAAAAGGGAGAGTACACTCTGGGACAATCTATTTCATTTTTTAACATCTCTTTCCATCAAAAACTTCTTCCCAAAGTTTCAATGTAACATTTTTCTTTTGATTTGAATCCAATACTATGCTGGCCTTTAGAGAAGCAGTAAACAACTGTGCTGTGTTTTCTATATGAAATTCTTAAAATATTTAAAAATGGCTTTTGGTAGCTCATTCACCCTCCTTAGGGCCCCTGGTGGCACAGTGTGTTAAAGTGCTGAGCTGCTGAACTTGCGGACCAAAAGGTCCCAGGTTCAAATCCCGGGAGCAGAATGAGCACCTGCTGTTAGCCCCAGCTCCTGCCAAACTAGCAGTTCGAAAACATGCTAATGTGAGTAGATCAATAGGTACCGCTCCGGCAGGAAGGTAACAGCACTCCATGCAGTCATGCCGGCCACATGACCTTGGAGGTGTCTACAGACAACGCCGGCTCTTTGGCTTAGAAATGGAGATGAGCACCAACCCCCAGAGTCGGTCACGACTGGACTTAATGTCAGGGGAAAACTTTTATCTTTACCTCACCCTTCTTTGGAGATACTACGAAACAAAATTATTTCCATATGGCTTAGAGGTTTTTTAAATGAGTAATAATATCAGAATTGTTTCAGATTTTAGTCACTTCTTACTGCATGTTGAACAATACTGACAAGTGTAATTTCCTGATAAGACAAACATCCCAAATCAACTATTATGTTTTCTCCTTGAATTTTGACTACTGAATTCAGGCTCCATACAAGTGTTGGTAACATATATGATAAGTTGTAAGAGTGGTCAACGGAATTAGAAGGAGTTAAAAACTGCATGGTAAAATGGGCAAAAAACATAGGCCGCCCAATCAAATTAGGAGAGTGGGAACAAATCTGGAATAAAAAACTAAATTATAGCTATGCATCAGATTTAAAAGAAAATTGGCTGAAAATGTTTCACAGATGGTATATAACCCTGAGAAAATTAGGCATAGTGTACAAAACTCTCAAAATAATGGTTGGAAATGTAAATGTAATTTAGGTTCCTACTAGCATATTTGGTGGACATGTAGTGAAACCGCAAAATTTTGGAAAGCAATACATTTAGAAAGTAAAAATATACTAAAAAAGACCTTCCCAATGAAACTGGTATATTATCTACTTGGAATGACTGATAAAGACACGGATTTTAATTCAAAGGAGAACATTTTAACATGAATACAGTTGCAAGAATAATTTTTGGAAAACATTGGAAAACACAGGAGATACTGACAATAGAACAATGGCTGGAGAAGTTGGAAGATATCTGTGACATGGACAGATTTGTTGAAACAACATAGAGGAAAACCTGTAAAACAAACAGATTGCAAACAATTTGAAGAATACATGAAAAAAAACATAAAGGAGAAAGAAACGAGAGTGGGGTTGAAATTTAAATGGAAAAGGAAAAAAACCAACCAGTAAAATGAATAAAAAATTCTAAATAGTAGCTAACCCGCAAAGAAGAAGATGGAAGATCGACAAATCCCCCCCCCCCCTTACCCCCTTTCTTTCCCATTATTTACCCCCGGGGATCTATTCAAACCCTTTATCCTTTAGCCTTTCTTTCTTACTCCTTGTCCCTTCCTTCAACCTATCTCAATGATGGGCAACCTTTTTCACTTGGTGTGTCAAAATTCACCAAAAAACCTAGCATGACTTGGGTGGTGTATCACTTCGAGAAAAACCCTCATAATTTCACAATATATATAGTTTAAATAACAACAATATATAATTGTAATATATAACTGTATTTAATAAACCAAAAACTATTTACTACCATTATTTCCATGTACAACAATCTATGGTACCTATGATATAATAATATACTACAATAATAATAGAATAATAATAGAATGATTATATATATATATATATATATATATATATATATATATATATACATATACATATACGTATACGTATAAATGTAATGTGCATAATTCCCATGGAGTAAACAACAAACCCATTGGACCAAATCACACCAAATTTGGCCACAAAAGACATTAGTCATCCAATCAATCTGCATGAGGCAGTGTCAGTAAAAATGGCTAGGCGTGTCAGTGCTGACACGCATGTCATAGGTTGGTCATCACTGACCTATCTCCTTTCCCTTTCCTCCCCTTCCCCCCTGGGTTCTTTCCTATACACTTTTCTCTACCCAGAATCCCTAAATGTTCGCTATTCCAAAATAATGTATCCCTTGTGAAAATTTATTAATAAAAATTATTAAAAAGTGCTGCTTCAGACTAGCCTTGGATTCAATAGAGGTGTTTGCACACTTTGTTCATAAACCACAACAACAGCAGGAATCCAGATAGTCCTGTCTGATCACACTTACTTTTGCTGTAATTTTGTAACCACAGCATCAGCTATGGTGCTCTTGAGAGCTCCTGGACATCACCAGGAGTATTTGCTGATATCAGCAATGGGGCCCAGTGATGGCCAGGGGCTCTCTGTAGTTCCATGGCTGCTGGTACAGTGACAAACAACATTTATTTATTTATTTATTGCATCACTTCTACCCCACCCTTCTCACCCATCAGGGGACTCAGGGCGGCTTACAATACAAACATATACATCAGAAAAACAGTTTACATCAAATTTAAAAGTCTTTCAAAATTAAAAATTAAAATTAAAATATACATCAAAAACCTGCATAATTGTACATTTAAATAAACATTTAAGGTGCTTTTCATGTCCAGGTGGGGGTCTGGCAGTGAGTCATATATTCATATCGCGATTCTGCTGCTACTCATGCTCAAATGCCTGATCCCATAACCACATTTTTGTTCTCTTTCAGAAAGACAGGAGGGAGGGAGTCTGTCTAATTTCGTTTGGGAGGGCATTCCATAGGCGGGGGGCCACCACTGAAAAGGCCCTGTCCCTCGTCCCTGCCAGCTGCACCTGTGAGGCTGGCGGGACAGAGAGCAGGTCCTCCCCAGAAGATCTTAGATTCCATGATGGGTCATAGTAGGAGACACGTTCAGACAAGTAAGCTGGGCTGGACCCGTTTAGCGCTTTATAGGCTAAAGCCAGCACTTTGAATTGTGCTCGGTAGCTGATCGGCAGCCAGTGGAGCTGACGTAACAGAGGAGTAGTACGCTCCCTGCACGTTGCTCCAGTTAACAGCCTGGCTGCCTCCCGTTGGACTAATTGGAGCTTCCAAACAGTCTTCAAAGGCAGCCCCACGTAGAGTGTGTTGCAGTAATCTAATTGGGATGTAACAAGAGTGTGGACCACTGTGGCCAGGTCCGGCTTCCCAAGGTACGGGTGTAGCTGGCGCACAAGTTTTAATTGTGCAAAGGTTCCCCTAGCCACCGCCGAAACCTGGGGTTCCAGGCTCAACAATGAGTCTAGGATCACCCCCAGACTGCGCACCTGCACCTTCAGGGGGAGTGTAACCCCATCCAGTACAGGCTGTAACCCTATACCCTGTTCGGCCTTCCAATTGACCAGGAGGACCTCTGTCTTGTCTGGATTCAATTTCAATTTGTTGGCCCTCATCCAGTCCGACACAGCGGCTAAGCACCGGTTCAGGACCTGGACAGCCTCCTTAGTGACAGGTGGAAAGGAGTGACAGAGCTGGACATCATCTGCATAGAGATGACACACACCCCGAAACTCTTGATGATCTCTCCCAGCGGCTTCATGTAGTTGTTAAACAACAAGGGGGACAGTACAGACCCCTGCGGGACCCCACAAAACAAAGGTTGTGGGGCCGAGCAGGTGTCCCCCAGTGACACTATCTGAGACCGACCCTCCAGGAATGAGTGGAGCCACTGAAGAACAGTACCTCCAAGACTCATCCCCGTGAGGCATTTACATTTCAAGTAAATTCTACCCTCTTTCCCTGCACATGTCATGAGTTGATGGATGAATGATATTGTGTGAATAGGGTCTGGCTAGGAGCATGTTAAGGCCTGCCCAGGCTGAAGACACCATCCTATAATTGAATCCTGGGAAAACTGCATTATGGAGAAACAAAGGAGGTGAAAATTTAATTAACTTGTGGCATGAAAAGTGCTGATGAAGAAAAACTGAACTGCTGATATAACTGACCTAGGAAGTTCTGGTGTAAACAGCACAACATATGTTTACATGGTCAGAGACATTAATTCTTTAAGTTAGGGAAGTCAGAAAACTACACCTGTCAGGAATTGATGGGGTTTCAGCAAGTCTTAGCTGAATGCCAAGTTGAAAAACAATCAAGAACAGCAACAACAGGAAAAAAAAACTACATAAGATGATCCCTTTCCTCTTGGAAAAGTGTGGCAGATCTGTGGGGAATGCAGGGCCTGTCCACCCGCCTTCTTCCAAGATGGTTTGAATGAAGAAAGTGATGAGCTTGCATGTGAATAAAGGTATGTAGAGTGGATGCTGAGTAAATGTGAAGGTTCCTCTTTGTCTATATAACCTATATATGAATGAATGGTTTATTGTACTAGCCATAGGCCATGACATATAACCTATATAGGTATTATAAAGCCAGTACTCAGTATGTGTGTCTACTTCTTTCTCTGAAAGTGCCCGATAGGAATCTGTCCCACTGAAAAATGGATTAAAGAACATTTTAAGGTTCAAAAAAACATTCATGACACACAGAGTTCAGGGAATGGATGCTAGCACTGGCCCATATAGACTGCTTGAATAGTTTGAATTAGAGCCTGTCCAGCTGTCCATACCAACCTTGAGGTACGGGGATGCTCCATAGTTACTAGGAAACTTCTGAGCATTTTCTGACTTCAGCTAATGCAGTTATTACCTGGTTTTGCCCCACACTAGGGGCTGGAAATCCCTGAATATTGTGTGGATATCCAGAAGTCACCTCGAGCCTAATTCAGGATTTGTGGCTCATATAGAAGGGCCCTAAGCTGCATTTAAAATGATAAAGTATAGTAGAGTCACCATTCCTAACACAACAATTATGTCCTTTATTTTTTAGGTTGCTATAATTTAGTTCCAAGTTGTTTGCAACTTCCAGAAGGAGAGCCTGTTTCATTTGCCATAGCAAAAGCAACAAAGAATCTGTGGCACCTTTAAGACTAAGATTTATTGTAGCATAAGCTTTCATAGACTAGAACTCAGTTTATCAGATGCATCAATTTTATCTTCAGTATATACACATTCAAGCATGTGTGTGCACACAGAGAGGTCATATCATTAAACTTAAAGCTGAAATGTATACTACAGATGTAGCAGTGACTTTTCACAACAGAACTACATACCAATTCCACAGTTTGCCTAATTTTTCTTTTATTGTTTTTCTTCATTGTTTCAATGGAATCTGCTTGGGATACTCCAATGTTCTACAGGCTTTGGAATCCAAAGCCTTGCAATCCAGTGGGATTTATTTCAGAGTATCAATGGATTTGCTATACAAATTTGAAAACACATGCTTGTGAAGAATTTTTTAAAAGGATAATAGTCTCAGTGAATTTCTGTGTGTCTCCAGGTCTCCTGGTAGTAAAAGTAGAAATCACTGGAGGAGTAGAAGATATCACTTTTGTGTGTGAAAAGGCTTTAGGGTCTTGGCCATCACTGGCCCCTTTCTGTACTTCTGTTTGTACAAATGTCACTGTCCTAAAACATGACCTATTGCTCCCCAAATGTTTCCATAATCCTTGGGCCTCCAAAATAATGGCCGGAATCTCGTGGGCATCATATTTATACATGCATATTTATATATTTCTCTCCACCCATATATGAACTTCTGGGGCTGTGGGACAGCAAACATATTCAGTTTAAAGGCAAGATAAGGGCAACATTTAGAACAGAGTAAAATTAGATGCTGACAAAGCATTGTGAAAAATGACATTTTAGTCCTAAATTGAAAATTTGTAAAAATGATCTTTAGAAATCTATTTCTGCTCCCCATTGCACTTACAATCATTTGTTATCACAGTTCTATCTTATTCTATGTGCTACCAGGTTGTTTTCAACTTATGACATCCCTAACTCTACTGTGGTGGATCTCATTTTTCCACATTGGTCTGTGCATCTTTTATTAACAAAACAAACCAAATCTGTATTATGTTTCAAAATATATACTTACATGAGTGCATATTATTATGCATTTGAGCACCCAAAAGAATTCAAAGAATTCCTAAATCTTGTGGGTCCTTAAGTTCTGATCTGGATATAAATCCAAACAGGTGGCTAAAAGCATTTTGTATAGATTGTATAGATTGTACAGTATCTGATATGTGAGAAACATCATATTTGACAATCTATACAAAATGCTTTTAGCCACCTGTTTGGATTTATATCCAGATCAGAACCTAGAGACCCACAAGATTTAGGAATTCTTTGAATTCTTTTGGGTGCTCAAATGCATAATAATATGCACTCCTGTAAGTATATATTTTGAAACATAATACAGATTTGTTTTGTTTTGTGTGTTCATTAACAGAACTCTAGTAGCAAAGAACACCACCAGAAGAAAAGAAAGTGCTTCTTTTCCTAGACCTTGTGGTCAAATGATTTGATAAGAGCCAGCCCTATATATTTTGCTGCCTGATCACAAGGGACCTCTTCACACAGCCGGTGGCAGTGCTACTCTTCGCTGCGAGGTGTATGGAATCCGGCCATCCACGCCTCGCCTCCCCTCGCCTGGTCCATCCTGCCGGGAGGACAATCACATGGGGGGAAGTGTGAAGAACATAGCTTCCCCCTTACATTTGACAACACAAGAAGCATCCTGTCTTGGCATGGCAGTGGCGGCATGCCACTTCTGCCCCTCTACACCCATGGAGCCAGCACAATGTCATGTGAATGGAGCCGGCCGGCTCCATGGGTGACCAGGGCTAGATTGGTGTTTGCCACCAAATCTAGCCTCATCTGATGAGATCAAAGAAGTAATGTTCCCATATCCCAATTTTGCATACTGAAGAAGGTTTTACTTCAACAATGACTAATGGGAGAAGGTCCTCTAGCATACATGAGGAGGTGCATAGCAGGCTATGTGGCATAAATAGTTTTCTCTTTATATATGTCACTCTCAGTCAGTAGCCTTGAGCATTTGTCAAGGCAACCTCCTTGTCCATTATAATAATGGGGACGGTCTTGCCAACTGGGATCCAGATTGCTTGATCAATCACAATTTGATACATGACAGAACTATTTATAAGAGCCATTAGAACATACCCTGTTTCCCCTAAAATAAGACATCCCCAGAAAATAAGACCTAGTAGAGATTTTGCTGAATGACTAAATATAAGGCCTCCCCCAAAAGTAAGACCTAACAAAGTTTTTGTTTGGAAGCATGCCTGCCGAACAGAACACCAGAGCATGCAGGATCAGCAAATATACGTACCATAGAGTGTTGTACATGGAAATAATGATAGGAAATTCTTGATAGGACTCACAGTTTGTCTGGTTATGCTGGTTTGTGATGACAACTACTGTACAGTATATAATAAATGTTCATTTTTTGTTCAACAATTAATGTGAATTCTTCTTCATGGAAAAATAAGACCTCCCCTGAAAATAAGACCTAGCGCATCTTTGGGAGCAAAAATTAATATAAGACGCTGTCTTATTTTTGGGGAAACACGGTAGTGACTTGAGAGTTTTGACTATGGCTCAGGAGATTAAGGTGTGAATTCCTGTTTAGTTATGGGTGACCTGGCTAAGTTACACTATCTCATCCTTGGAGGAAGGCAATGGCCACAGCAAATGCATTCTGAACAAATCTTTCCCTAAACCCAATGATAGGGTCACCATGAGACAGAAATGACAAAAGACACACAACAACCACATAACTATTTGGAACATAGTCCTAAACATACTGATCAGAGTGAAACTTACAGAAAATAGTTGGACTTACTTCTGAGTTAACATGCCTAGAATACTTCTCTGCATCCATTTCCCTGGAGCTTAACATGACAATGGTTTCTTAGAAAGACACAGCACTGCCCTAAAAACCACACCAAAAGACTAAAAAGAAGACTATGCAATTAAATTGCATTTAAGCCATTAACTCATTCTGACCTATGCATATTATGTCTTTAGTCTGGGCACAAGGGCACTCAGCAGGAGAAACCGGGTGAAATAATTATATAACATTTGAGATAATAAGCAGATGTTGTTTCTCATTAACTTCAACTTCCTATCAGTAAATAAATTAATAATGGTACTATCTAATAAAATATGGCCTGGAAGAAATGAAAATTGAGTACAAAGAAGGCACTGCAGTAAAAAAAGTATTAACTGTATCCGTGAAGATTATAAATTACAGAACACTCTGTGATGCTTTGCATTAACAAAAACTAAAGAATATTTTGACAGAATGCTGGTGGCTGTTATAATGAGAGTTTCATAGACTGAACTTTAAAACACCATTATTTTCTTTGATACCAGATTTCTAGATATCAAAATTACTGAAAAGAAATCTGGACATATATGAATACAATCAGTATACCATAATGGAACACATAGGAAAAAACTTTTTCAAAAATTGGAAATGTTAGCAAAAGGTCAGGCTCTCTCCTATATTACAGTCTCACATTTTAAAACTTGTTTGGAAAAGGAAGACTAACATTAATACATCCCTTTTTAAGGAATTGACCAGATATCTCCTTCCCTTCCTATGCAATAACTTTGGGAGGAATGAGAAATATTTCCAAAACCGGTTGTCAAAATTGTTATTTTCCTATGCAGAAAAATTGGGAGAGGGAAAAATTCATACAGTTTCTTCATGGGGAGGATAAATTATGATGTGGATTTTTGGCTAGGGTTGCCAGGCCATTAGGGACTGCCAGAAGTTTCAGGAAATTGAGCATTTAAAGCAAAAGAGAAAGATTGCAGGGCTATAGGTGCAAGAGGAGAAGGGTGGGGAGGACTTTTGATGTTTGTACATGAAGTGTTTTTTAAAACTTGACTGTCATCTCCATCAATTCCCAGCTGATGCCAAAGGATTTCTGGATCAGCACAATTTTTTCCTATGTGTGTTTTATGTATAATATCAAAACACCCAAGCGCAAGAGAGATAAATGAGAAGAGAGTTGACGGATGGTGCACTTGAGTTGGGGTAGGCAACCTTGGCAGATCTGATAACTGATTTTCTACCTCTGGGATGCTACAAAAACTGCACAAAAAGTTCACTCATCATTTTCTCACAAAATTGTTCAAAAAGCAGCTCTAACCATAGCCCTAACCACAGGCCACAGTTATATATTGTGTTGAATGGCAGCAATGCACAACTGAACACACTAAATCAAAAAAGTTCCGTTGCTTCTGTAATGGAATATAGACATGCAGAAGACATCAACAAGATTCTGTTGAATGTGATGGCATTATTTTTATTATTTTAATTCCAGAACACTTAAAGGGGTACCATTCTTCTTCCAGCACATTAGTCAGATTCATTTTGGCCTTAATTTTACTTTCACATCTGTCAAAATATACACAAACAAAGTGAACCAACAATGTATATCATAAACCACTGCTTATTAAACTGCTAGTTTTTAACCCAGTTGGGTTCCCCTTAGCTCAGTGTTGGGGGTCGCAAAAATTTATCAGCAGTAAAAGGTTTCTGAACCCCATCTAGTGGCTGTTTTAGAGATTCCATCCATCTTTTAGAATCAATATTCTGTGTTTATAGTGGAATCTGCAGAAAATGTTCAAAAAGAGAAAATCAACTTGTTTAGGAAGTCTTGTAAATTTTTATTTGTTATCAGTATATGTTTGATTTTATACCTATTGTATATACCCATATACCTAGGGTCACATAAAACTTTCTAGGACAGAAAGGGGTCATGAGTGGAAAAGGTTTAAGAAACCCTGTCATAGACACTATCAACCATAAATCCTTAATTGGGAACTTTCCATTTTCTAGAATCAATCTTTTTTTAGTTATGTTAAATTAAGTACTATTATTTAGTGTTTTAGAAGAAGATGAGATTCTAATAATTTTATTATGAAAATGTGTATTTCCAAGTATATGTCAGAAAGCAATGAATCCTTGATTATATATTGCACTTCACTACTTTGCTATGTTTTCACCACATATCTCTAAGTGAACTAACCTATTTCTATAGTGCAAGTCAATTAAGTATGATTGTGGAAATATTTTATTCTCTCTGGAAGACATATAATACTGCCTGTGACTATTTCCACTTGTATCTAATATCCTTAGCTACTCTACTGATATTCTCTCAACTATTTGATTCTAAAGTATTGATGCTAAGATATCCCAGATCGTTCTCCCATTTACCTTTTAAACTCATATTCATGTACTCTGAGGTTTTTTTGCTTGTTTGTTTACAATATCACTTTCTTTCTTTACTATTATTTCAAAAACAAAATGACAATATGCAAAATATCCGAGGACTTATATTTTTCCCTATGAATTACTTCGACTGTATTAGGAAAACAGGTGAATTGTGGTTATGGTGCAATTTCATCTAATTTCCTTTTGTCTTCCTTTGTAAGATGTAGTAATATCACTTCTAAGTAAAAGCCACATACTTAACTATTGCACATTGCCGAGAGTCAAATAAGACTTGATTTGATTGATACATTTAAGCAATAAAATACAGTTAAACAAATCTTTTGATCTCTTTTTCACTTCACTTTATCATATTTTCTCTTTGACCCGTAATCTCAAAGTTTACTGTTAACTGTCAAAGGTTGGCACAGTTGGAGCATCACCATGTCCTGCCTTGTGACATCACCTGAGCCTGTTGTGATGTCATTGTGACTTGCCTTCTGACTTTCAGAGTTTGAAAGAAAAAGAGACTGTTCAACTCTGCATCTCATCCATATCTGTCCAGCAAAAGTTTAGAACCATACAGTGGCATCAACAGATATATCTAAAAGTGCTTATTAAGATACAGGTAGCAAGGAGATAATTTGTTGCCCATTGGTGTATCTTTGAAGTGCTACTTAGACACCTGTCTCTTAAAAATTATGAGGCAATTTTAAACGTAATTCCTGACCCAGCTGGATAGCCTGGGGAGATCTCCAAGCTGACAAGTTTTCTCTGTATCTAATCTACATGCAATGAATGGAGCCTTAGGAGAATTAAAGACTTGATGGATGGAGGAACCTGAAGCTATTGAGAGGAAATTGCAGAATGCTCACTTAGCATTTTAATACACTGGACAAAAGAAGAAATGAACTCAATCTAAAAGACCATGAGGCTTGTGTTGGGACTGTCAAAACTATGACCTTGACAAGTCATATTTGTATAGCAAGTCACTCTTTATTGTTTCTCCTCAAGAAGAGAACCCATCTGTCAAATTTAGTATAACACTTGGAGAGGAAAATGTTTGCCAGGGCTTATGATTTGACATGCTGTTGACACAAAGCCATTCTTGACTGGAGGGAATTCCAGGATTGCAGACAAACAGGATGAAATACAGAGGAGTGAACAGAGACATCAATTTACATCACACTCAGGTGTGGAAGAGGGCTTAGAAACTCCTCGTGTGAGCAACATGTCTGTTTTACTGATGTATGCACAAAGGCACACCCTTCTCCAGATATTTTAATAATTTTGGAGAACTTGTAGTTTATTTATTACCTTGTTCTTACTGACATTCGATTAAGAAATAACTCCAAATTCACTAGCATAAAAACATTTTAGTTTGTCATGCTTTTGCCTTTTGTGTTAAGGAGTAGACTTGTGATACTGGCTTCAACATCAATGTCAGGCTCTTTGTGTCTCCTCATAAATAGATATGACAAATCATGTGGCATTCATGGTCATAAGGAAAATCATCATGAATAAAGCTGCATTTTCATATCATGATAATGACAAAAAGCCAATGTGGTTGATGGTTTTGTGTTGAACTGGGATTTGAGAGAGCCAAAATTCTACGAGACTTTAGGCTAATGTTTTTTTCCTAATTCTGAGCTACCCCAAAGGATATAGAAGAAGGTGCCAAGGAACTTATGGAATCACTTCAAATCTCAACATTCCCTAGCATTGAACCATGGCAATTAAAGTGATGTCAAACTGCATTAATTCTACAAAGCTGCACCCAGAGTTCTCTGACACTTCTGTTTCCAGCAAAGTTAAACCTTTTTAACTGGAAGTGGATTTGGGAGCTTTTACCTTACAACACCTAAAAGATTTTGCCAAATGCAACAGTAAAGTAAGATTTTGATAAATTCAGTGTGTTCTGCCAAAGAATGGGGCAAATAGTTTTACTCAGTGTGTTGTTGAAGGCTTTCATGGCCGGGATCACAGGGTTGTTGTATGTATTCCGGGCTGTATGGCCATGTTTTAGAAGTATTCTCTCTTGACGTTTCGCCCACATCTATGGCAGGCATCCTCAGAGGTTGTGAGGCAAACACAACCTCTGAGGATGTCTGCCATAGATGTGGGCGAAACGTCAGGAGAGAATACTTCTAAAACATGGCCATACAGCCCGGAATACAACAACCCAGTTTTACTCAGGACAAAAAGGATTAGATCTGAAGAGAAATTATTTTTCTGTTGTTATGAAGGTGACATTTTATCACCTTCATTTGTGTCTCAGTGCCCAAATGAACAAAGAAGGAAGTGGGGTTGTTGTATGTCTTTCGGGCTGTGTGGCCATGTTCCAGAAGCATTCTCTCCTGACATTTCGCCCACATCTATGGCAGGCATCCTCAGAGGTTGTGAGGTATGGAGAAAACTAAGCAAAGAGGGTAATATATATCTGTGGAAAGTCTAGGGTGAGAGAGGTCAGTGTGAATGTTGTGTAGTTAATCACTTTAATTAGCATTGAAAAGCTTATCTGCTGTCTTCTTCCTGCCTCTGGGGCATCCTTTGTTTAGAGTCGTTAACTGCCCTTGGTTGATTCATGTCTGGAAATCCTCTGTTTTCAGAGTATTGCTTTTTATTTACTGTTCTGATTTTTGAGTTTTTTAATACTGGTAGCCAGATTTTGTTCATTTTCATGGTTTCTTCCTTTCTGTTGAAGTTGTCCACATGCTTGTGGATTTCAATGGCTTCTCTGTGTAGTCTGACATGATAGTTGTTAGAATGGTCCAGCATTTTTGTGTTCTCAAATAGTATTCTGTGTCCAGGCTGGTTCATCAAATGCTCTGCTATGGCTGATTTCTCTGGTTGAATTAGTCTGCAGTGCCTTTCATGTTCTTTGACTCTTGTTTGGGCGCTGCGTTTGGTGGTCCCTATGTAGACTTGTCCACAGCTGCATGGTATCCGGTAGACTCCTGCAGAAGAGAGAGGATCCCTCTTGTCCTTCGCTGACCGTAGCATTTGTTGGATTTTCTTCGTGGGTCTGTAGATAGTTTGTAGGTTGTGCTTCTTCATCAGCTTCCCTATGCGGTCAGTAGTTCCCTTGATGTAACAAATCCAACAAATGCTACGGTCAGCGAAGGACAAGAGGGATCCTCTCTCTTCTGCAGGAGTCTACTGGTTAACAAAGGATGCCCCAGAGGCAGGAAGAAGACAGCAGATAAGCTTTTCAATGCTAATTAAAGTGATTAACTACACAACATTCACACTGACCTCTCTCACCCTAGACTTTCCACAGATATATATTAACCTCTTTGCTTAGTTTTCTCCATACCTCACAACCTCTGAGGATGCCTGCCATAGATGTGGGCGAAACGTCAGGAGAGAATGCTTCTGGAACATGGCCACACAGCCCGAAAGACATACAACAACCCTGTGATCCCGGCCATGAAAGCCTTCGACAACACAAAGAAGGAAGTGCCTGCACTGATAACCTCTCAGGCCATCTTAACTGATAACCAATGGAATATATTGTGAAAATTTTGGCCTGCCACTCTAACTTCATCATTTCTGCTTCTCTTTTATGATATTAAACAACTTTGTCTGATGAAGACTATAGAAGAGACATGAAATATTGCATATCTTTGCTAGCCCAATAATGATATCACTGCTTTGTGGATTTT
Source organism: Anolis carolinensis (assembly GCF_035594765.1). Taxonomy (NCBI): domain Eukaryota; kingdom Metazoa; phylum Chordata; class Lepidosauria; order Squamata; family Anolidae; genus Anolis; species Anolis carolinensis. The sequence goes on along the minus strand of NC_085843.1, from coordinate 169,095,448 downwards.
TAATATTATCATATTGCATAGATAATGTTCTTAGTAAAGGAGAAATGATTTTCACACGGAAGGGGAATATATCCTAAAATATTAGTTTATTCTTACAGGGAATAATGACCGCTTTGGCTTCCTTCTCTAAACAAACAAAATACTATTTCTCAGGGAATAATATAATGCCTTCTTTTTGATGGTAAGTGTCAATAGTGTTTATCCTTTCTGTCAAGACATTTTGGAACAGGATTCAGCTGCTACCCCCAAAGGTTTGTGGATGGAGAATCCCCTTTTTCTATGAATTAAGACATTCAGATGAAAGTCCATAAATAAATTTGAAATAAACCCACAAGCTTATGTGACCCACACAAGCTTCCTGGAAGAATGAGCAGTTTTGGATTCCTGATTCATCTGGGATCAGTCCAAAGACACTTTAAGATTCTGAGGCACGCTTGCGATTGCTTCCAGTGTCCTTAATGACCCAGCATTGCAGTGGCATCTCGGCACTCTGAGGATTCATTTTAGTTATGAAATGGCAATTTTTGGGAAAGAAGTTGCAAAGCATTTCTTGGAAGAATGACTCACACACCTGAAGAAGTTCTGGCAAACCTTTGAGGCAACAACTCATGGAAATTGCCAATTCTGTGAAATAACTAAACGCCTCTATAGAAAGGAAGAGAACAGGACACTATTTTTACATCACCTTCTATTCTGTTTCTAATGATAATTATCTCATTGAGGGGAACAGATGTAAGGAAATTGCAGAATTCCATGATCTAGAGAGCTGTGCTATGTGGTCCATAACACATTATCTGCAAATTCACTATGTGTAAATCTTTTACACATGTACCAATCCCTATCCCTACACCAATCTTTTGATGTTTCTGAGATGCCTCTACACCTTTAGGTAATAATAAAAGGAGAAAGGTCCCAGGTTCAAACCCCGGGAGCGGCGGGAGCGGCCGCTGTTAGCTCCAGCTCCTGCCAACCTAGCAGTTCGAAAACATGCCAATGTGAGTAGATCAATAGGTACCGCTCTGGCGGGAAGGTAACGGCACGCCATGTAGTCATGCCGGCCACATGACCTTGGAGGTGTCTACGGACAAAGCCGGCTCTTTGGCTTAGAAATGGAGATGAGCACCAACCCCCAGAGTCAGATATGACTGGACTTAATGTCAGGGGAAATCTTTACCTTTACTTAAAAGGAGAAAATACATAGGCAATTGGTTGACTTAGAGCCATATTTCATAAACAAACCAGACTTGCGAGGAGAGAGTGGAGTCTATGAAGTAGCAGTTTCTACTACAGTCTATAACAGTGGTTCTTAACCTGTGGGTCCCCAGGTGTTTTGGCCTATAACTTCCAGAAATCCCAGCCAGTTTACCAGCTGTTAGGATTTCTGGGAATTGAAGGCCAAAGCATCTGGGGACCCACAAGTTGAGAACCACTAGTCTATAACATGTCTAGGTGAGACAGCCCTGGATTCAGTGTGTAGTGGTTCTGAGCCAAGCATCCTCAGCACCACGACTTAGTGTATAACAATAACAACAACAACAACAACAATACTTGACTTCACTTCACTTCACTTTATTTCTTAATTAGTCGCTCTCCACCAGAGTTCTCCGAGTGACTTACAATTTAAAATATCATTCCACAATATAAAAACATTCAACATAAAAACATTCAGCAGTGACTATTTGGCAAATTAGATCTGATTTACTTAAATGCACAACCAAACAGCCAAGTCTTGAGCACTTTTACAAAAGGTTGCAACTCCGACCTTTTGTAAAAGGTTGGAATTGCGACCTTTTGTCAAAGATAAAAGATAGGGTGGAATACTTTATTTGTATTCCACCCTATCTCCCCAAGAGGACTCAGGACGGATTCCAACATACAATGGCAAACATTCAATGCCTCCATAAAACAAATACTGACATAAAATCCCAGGAAAACCCCACATATGAAAAGAGCAGTTAAAACCTAACATCAAATTATAGCTAAGATCAATGAAATAAACCTAACATCAGTAATTTAAACCAACATAGTCAGACAGAAATTATATATATTGCATATAAACAAGAAGGTATTTCCTTGAGGTGTCCATGTTACAGAGTGAGTTGAATTACCTCCTAAGGAAATCTGTTTCTTGCCCTCACATCTTGCAAGTCTCAAAAATGTTGTTATATTCCACACTTATACTCCACACTCCTTTCACCTGCCCTATGCCTTACATGCATTTCTTGCACATTATTATTATTATTATTATTATTATTATTATTATTATTATTATTTATTTACAGCATTTATATTCCGCCCTTCTCACCCCGAAGGGGACTCAGGGTGGATCACATTACACATATAGGCAAACATTCAATGCATTTTAACATAGAACAAAGACAAACAAACATAGGCTCCAAGCGGGCCTTGAACTCATGACCTCCTGGTCAGAGTGATTCATTGCAGTGATTCATTGCAGCTGCTCTCCAGCCTGTGCCACAGCCCGGGCCCTGTAACATGCCTGTAACAATTAAGAGACAACACTTTGTTTTGTCTTTCATGTAGGTACTCATTTTAAAAAATTAACTCCTCATCATCATGTTTTAGAATTCACTTGAACATGCACAGGATGTGGATTGCTTGATAAGATTGGGTTTTCAGACATGAGAGATATTCAGCCTCTACAGACCTTCACAGTCAGCATATGAATGTCTAACATCTTTCTAGAGGCTCAAAAGATATTGCTGCTCTGCTGCTCAGTCGTTTAGTCATCTCCGACTCTTCGTGACCTCGTGGACCAGTCCACGCCAGAGCTCCCTGTCGGCTGTCACCGCCCCAGTTCCTTCAAGGTCAACCCAGACAGGATACCGTCCAAAAGATATTGAGTGTAATGATTATAGTCAGGTCCGTATCCCAGTTTCAGCCCTAAATGTGAGCCCTATATAATTGCTGAAATCGGTATTTTTTCATTGAAGCTAGTTTGGCATAATGGGTTTATTGTTATGCTCTACATTTGTATCTAACACCTATGATGGAAATTATCTTTCAAAATCACATTTGCATGACATTTGGTTGCTTTGATATCATCTGCATGGCTTTTACAGTTCAAAAGTTTTAATTTTTTTTTAAAGTTTGCAGCTGTCTTTACTTCTGCATTTTTTAAGGAGAGAAGAATTTGGAGTGTGATGGAAGATCCTTCCTTGGAGTCTATCAAAAAGAAGCTGGATGGCCATCTGTCAGAGGTATTTTGATTATGCTTTTCCTCGATAGCAGGGGGTTGGACTGGATGGTCCATGTGGTCTCTTCCAACTATGATTCTATGATTCGATGACTGCACAACCATTCCTTCTCAGTGATGATAGTTTCTCCCATTGAAGTTGTGTTTTCCCCTTTAGTTGAAGCACATTAAAGAAGAGGAAAGTAGTAATATCAGCAAAAAAATACAGAAAGCATAGCCAGGAAAGTATAACTGTGGCAAGGGCAATAAGAGGCAAATATAATACATTTTAAACAAGAGAGGTATGAAGTTACATTGAGGAGTAAGAATGTATGAATTTTTGCTCTGATTGACTAAAGTTAATAATCTAATGAAGGCACATATAGACTGTTACCTCATTCCCAGCAACTTGTTCTTTTTAAGAGTGACAGAAACTTTTGTAGCAACCACTTTATATGGAGCTGAGGAAAGATGGAAAATGTGAGGAGATATGTTTTTGCAGTGCTTGTGGATGCATTCATTGGAAATATCTATCAAGAAGATAAGAGGTTTTCTTGTACTTTGGGAAAAATACAAAGATAATCTCAAGGCAAACTAATTTATAGTGGGCATTCAATCAGAGTAAAAATATTGTATCAGCAAGTGATTCTACATACTGTAAATTGTTGAATATGGTTGTAATTTCTTTTTGTGGAGCACTATGTTTAATAATTACATGGTCCAATAATTACATGACTATGCAAGGACACAAAGAACATTGTTTTCTGTTGGTTTGTTTGTCCTTGATAAGAAAGGGTCAATACATGAAGACAAAGAAAATGGTAGATTTGATTTTTTTTTCACTTTTGCAAACTTTTTGTTAAAAAATATTAATGGGAATATAACATTCTTACCCTGTTTCCTCTAAAATAAGATATCCCCAGAAAATAATATCTAGTAGAGGTTTTGCTGAATTGCCAAATATAAGGCCTCCCCCGAAAGTAAGACCTAGCAAAGTTTTTGTTTGGAAGCATGCCCAACGAACAGAACACCAGAGCATGCAGGATTGGTAAATGTACGTACCATAGAGTGTTGTACATGGAAATATTGGTAGTAACAAGAAATTCTTGATAGGATTCACAGTTTGTCTGGTTATGCTGGTTTGTGATGACAACTACTATACAGTATATAATAAATGTTCATTTTTTGGTTCAACAATAAATGTGAATTCTTCTTCATGGAAAAATAAGACATCCCCTGAAAATAAGACCTAGCACATCTTTGGGAGCAAAAATTAATATCAGACACAGTCTTATTTTCGGGGAAACACAGTATGTAGAAAACAAATGTCTGGGAAAATGCTCTTTTTACAAAACCCCTTATAATTAAAAAAAATCATCAGAATTTCATAATCTTGCCCAATTTTGAGGAGACAATTTTTGAAAGATTTCATTTTTTTATTTCAGAATGCAGAAAGCAATGTTTTATATCCTTAGTTTAGGGCTAATAGAGAAATGACCCGGTAAAATAACTTCTGAACATGATTTTCCTAAGAAACCCTGAAAAATTTGAGTTGACAGGCAACTTGAAGGCATATATAGACTCAGAAAGATTGCTTAAAATCTAAAGATTGGTCTCTGGATATATTATTGAATTGTTTTCTTGCTTGTTAATAAAAATTAATCAGAAATCAGTAGCAGTAAGAATCCTTAAAGTGATAATGTATAATTATGAGAATAATTATGAGAATCCTTAAAGTGATAATGTATAATGTATAGCGTGGCATTTCCTGTGTTTCATTTTTAGAATTAATAACTACAGTACATTGTTAACATTGCTGCTAACTAGTTTGTTCCTCCTAAAATAATTTTGCTAAGGAAGTTCAATGTACTTCTTTAAAAACAATTCTTAGGTGGCTGAAGAAACCTATTCTTGATCTTCATGTTCTCCCACAGTGAGGACATTGGTTTCCATTGGTCAGGGTTGGCTTGATGCCCCTTCCTCTTGGCACGTTTCTCCCATAAGCCCTCCATTCGTGCCTCTTCGAACTCCACAGCACTGCTGGTCACAGCTGACCTCCAGTTAGAGCGCTCAAGGACCGGGACTTCCCAGTTCTCAGTGTTTATGCCACAGTTTTTAAGGTTGGCTTTAAGCCCATCTTTAAATCTCTTTTCCTGCCCACCAACATTACATTTCTGATTCTTGAGTTGGGAGTAGAGTAACTGCTTTGGGAGACAGTGATCAGGCATTCGGACCACGTGGCCAGTCCAGCAGAGTTGATGGCGTAGGAGCATCGCTTCAATGCTGGTGGTCTTTGCTTCTTCCAGCATGCTGACATTTGTTCACCTGTCTTTCCAAGAGATTTGCAGGATTTTTCTGAGGCAATGCTGATGGAAATGCTCCAGGAGTTGAGTGTGATGTCTGTAGCCTATCCACGTTTCGCAGGCATAGAGCAGGATACAACATACTTAAAATACATAGTATATATTTTAAAACTGGCTGTAAAAAAGTAACTTATACTAAATGCATTCTAAAGCCGGGCTGTGGCACAGGCTGTTGAGCAGCTGCAATAAATCACTCTGACCATAAGGTCATGAGTTCAAGGCCAGCCCGTGGCGGGGTGAGCACCCATCAATTAAAAAAAAATAGCCCCTGCTCCTTGCTGACCTAGCAACCCGAAAGATAGTTGCATCTATCAAGTAGGAAATAAGGTACCACTTATAAAAGTGGGGAGGCAAGTTTAACTAATTTATGACTTGGAATGAGGAAGTGCCATCAGAGTGGATGATGAAGCAGCTGCTCCCCCCATGGCTAGAATCGAACATCCCCTCAGGAGAAGGTTAAATTGCCTCTGCGTATGTCTGTCTCTGTCTCTGTTTAATGTGTTTATGGGCATTGAATGTTTGCCCTATGTGTGTATAGTGTGATGCGCCCTGAGTCCCCATCGGGGTGAGAAGGGCGGAATATAAATACTGCAAATAAATAAATAAATAAATAAATAAATAAATAAATAAAGAGCTCCAGTTCAAAATCAATTCAACTATATGGTATAGGGGTAGCAGAACAAAAATGTTCAGACAGTGGTGTACTACTGATTTGTAAGTGCATATTTTGGGGTAAATATAAATATAAAGAGATTTACTTCATGCATTAATCAAGAGATTTGTTATGGACCTGATTTTGCAAATGGAGACTGCATGTTCATTTGAACTATTATTCAAAAATCTAAATCTTTCTGCATCTCATTGAGATATATTGCTTGAATAAGAACAGGAGAGGCTGGAAGCAAAAAAGTATGTACAACCTCTATGGCATAAAAAAGAAATAAGTTACAACTTTGCCCAGCAATCAGAATTTCCTTTTGTTCAATGTTCTTTCTCATATGAAACCTTTTAGGCTGGAACAAAACTCATGAGTTTTTCTGGGGAATGTATTGCTCTGCTTATAAAACAATCATAGGCACGACAGGAAATGCTTTTGAGTGATCGTGGTGAGCTGGCTGCGCAGCAAGGGAGTGTTTACTGTACAGCTGAGGGCAGAAAGATGTTGCCATCGGATTCTCTTCGCATCTATCTCCACATGGCATCTCCTTTACCCCCATTGGCTTTGGAGGGTACAGATGGTGAAGGATCGGCTCACAAATAATTTTAATGATTGCTCCCAAGATAGTCTTGTCATGGAAGTCAGGCAATCACCATCTCTTTCTTTGGCTTCTGAAGACTTTCAGTCCATCTTGGACATTGCTCTTCCCCTACCCACTGCTGTGATGTCTTAAAATGGAATATACCATCTTCAACTGCTACTGTCCAAGGTTGTTAGTACTGATTTATGGGCAAAGCACAACAATGAATTTTCAGAGCAAAAACTCAGCAGCAGTCTCAAAGTCTGCCATAATAGAATACCAAAACACAACATTTTTGTCAGCACATGTCTTTCTTGAGATACAGGATTTGCCAGGATCATAGGACTAAATAATAAACTGGTAGCGTTTTTGGGATTTCAAAACTCTCTTTAAGTTGTTTCTTTAATGATTATCAAAACTTTCATATCCTGCCCACTTATGTGATCTTTTCAATATATAAACTTGCTTTGCCCTTGGGTGTTTGGGGAAAGCATCAACTTAATGCCTCTCCATTCTTTTGTGCCAACTTTTGTAAAAAATTCCAAATCCTTTAGTACATTTCCTTCCTGCCACAGGCCTCCCTTCTCCCATTCTCTAGGCTACATTAGAAGAAGAAGAAAAGTTCCAGAGCAGACAGTGTTGCAAAAGAGTCTGGCAGATCATTTTTAAAGTGTTGGGAAGTTTGAAGGCCTGAGCAATTGAAAATGAGATTAAGGGAGAAGAGTGAAAGAAGTACTAACTGTACATGAGATGCTAAGACAAAGAATGGGATGTGATGAATCCTGGAAAAATGAACAATTAGACAATTTACCAGCAGATTATTTTTAACTGAGGTATGGCCTGGAGCAGTCAGCTTGAGGACAGATGAGGTTACCAACTGACTAGAAAAAGCAAAATAATTCCAGAGGCTTTTATACTTTTAACATTGATTTGTTCTGAGCAAGACACTCAAAAGGCAATGGAACCTGCTACCAAAATTTGATAAATTCTGCTACTCCAGTTTGATTAGTTATACAATATATTTCAAAAGCAGGTAACTTAAAGAAAACTTTTGGTTACTGTAAATGAATGCAAAAGAACACAAGCACCCTTAGGACCTGGGTGGAAGAAGGATTTTGCCTAACAGTCTGCACCAGCTAGAGCTCCATTATAAAATTTGTAATCCAACATGCTGGGCTTCCCCCACTCCCCTTTTTGGCATTATTCTTGTTATTAACTAATGTTTTAGCAAACTTATTTTGGGCTAAACATAAAATTAGCCGTGCACAGAGCAAAATCACTGAAATGAATAGTATTTTCTAGAAGCAACTAAAGACCAATTGGTTTTAATGAGTCTACCTTTTATAGGATTATCCCTGTATCACCTCCTCCCTTTCTCTCTCCTCTTTCTGATGCAATCTTACCACGAAATGAGAAATTTCAGTGTACAGGTGAAGCAGAAAATTTGAGGTTTTCCAAGGACCCGCAGATACTGAGGGAAGCCTGGCATGCTCCGCTAACCACAAACATTCCATGTCAGAAATCGGGATCTCATCAGGATGAAGGCAAACAACAGAATTTTTTATTCAGTTCACAGAAGAGACACATGTACAGCAGCAGGTGCACAAAGGGTACAAGCATAATGCACAAGGAAAAAAACGGGCATTTTTATACATAAGGGTTTCCATGTATGAACATTGCTACAGTTCAAAATTCCCTCCTATTTCCCTGATTGGCCAGTGCCAGGAAGCCAGCTGGTATTTTTCAGGCCTCTAATTGTTTGAGAAAGAAAAGGTCCCAGAAATGTTTATTGGAGATGAGTGTGCCATCAGAGTCTCTTCCTAGCTCTTTGTCTAACAGATTATGGTCATGTTCATGATTCCCACTCAGGGTGTGGAAGGAATTCCCAGAATTGCTGAGATTGCTCAAAAGGTTACTAGAGTTCATTCTGGTCTACCTTCTATTTCATATAGTTTAATAATTTTAATAAAATTAAAATAAATATAGAGTTATGTGATGTTGTAGTATAAGTTCATAGGTGGAAACCGGTTTCTAGCCTTCCACCTGGAAACGGATGTCCTCACTGTGGGAGAACATGCAGATCAAGAATAAGTCTCTTCAGCCATCTACGGATCCATCCCCAAGACAACAGAAATGAAGGACCATCATCCTCGAATTATGAGGGATCGCCTAAATAAGTAAGTAAGCATAAGTGGAAAAAAGGGTGAGGGAGGAAGGGTCTTATCTTGGCTGCATGTAGGATAGGAAAGGTTGTTTTCTTTATTTCTTTTAATGTATTCCTCTGCGTCTTGTGCACATTCGTAGAAGGGGAAAAGAAAAGGAAAAAAATAGAAAAAATATTTTTATAAAAGAGTAAAAATAGTAATAGTAATGAAGGTACTATACAATGATTCCTTTTGTAGTAGAACAATGTTTCCGTTTTTATTAGGGATGGGGATGGTAATGTTCGATAACACAGGCAGTCCCCAAGTTATGAACAAGGTAGGTTCTGTAGGTTTATTTTTAAGTTGAGTTTGTTTGTAAGTTGGAACTGATACATTTTTTAAGTATAACTCCAGCCAAATAGAGACTGCTCAGAGGAAACTCTTTCAGGAATTAATTTCCCTTCCTGGGGGCAGATTTCTTAACTATGAGTGTAAGTCAGATGTTTGTAACTTGGGGATTGCCTATGTGCAGAACAGTATGGTTTAACTGAGTTGCGATAGGATTTTCCCACTCCATTTTGCACACTTTTTCCAACAGGGATTGACAAAGTGTAGTTCACCAGTTGTTATTCTATTTTAACTCTCATACATCCTAGCTAGCATAATCAGTGTTAAGATTGGACTCCACTTGGAGGTGGAGTCCAATACCATTTAGGGCAGGGTCCTCAAACCTTTTAAGTGAAGGGCCAATTCACAGTCCCTCAGAGTGTTGGGGGGCCAGACTATGATGAAATAGTCCAAAATTAGGATTGTTTTTGTGTGCCTTCAAGTCATTTCAGACGTAGGTCAACCCTAAGTCTAAAGTTTAGGACAGAGACCAGGGAAATGACCTTGGAGGGCCGCATCTGGCCCATGGGCCTTAGTTTGGGGACCCCTGATCTAGACGATCTCATAAGACCATAGGTAAGCAAAGAGACCTCCAAAGACCATCTAGATGGTCTCATAAGACCATCGGTAAGGAAAGGGACCCTCAAAGCCCATCTAGATGATCTCATCAGGCCATCAGAAGACCATAGATAAGGAAAGGAACCTCAAAGACCACCTAGATGGTTTCATAAGACCATAGGTAAGGAAAGGAGCCCCCAAAGGCCATCTAGACAATCTCATAAAACCATAGGTAAGGAAAGGGACCTCCAAAAGCCATCTAGATGGTCTCATAAGGCCGTAGCTAAGCAAAGAGACCTTCAAAGACCATCTAGACAATCTCATAAGACCATAGGTAAGCAAAGAGACCTCCAAAAACCAGCTAGACTTAGGTCAACCCTAAGTCTAAAGTTCAAGACAGGGACCAGGTAAATGACCTTGGAGGGCCGCATCCGGCCCCCGGGCCTTAGTTTGGAGATCCCTGATTTACGGTGTATCTATACTGTAGAATTAATGCAGTTTGACACTATTTCAAGCATTATGGCTCAATGCTATGATATAGTTCGGTGAGTCATTAGGACTTTTGGGCAGAGAAGACTAAAGGCCTTGTAAAACTACACCTCCTATTTAGATGCATCCTTGGAAGGCCAAATGCTGGACACCCCTGCTTCATGTGAACTTTCTATAGCCATTCCTATAACTGAACCATGCCTGGTTTGTGCAGCTAACTTCTGATTATCTAAAGTGATTTCATTCATTTCCAGTGAAGACTACTTGCCTATAATTTGGAGTATCTGGGGTTATTTAATTGGGGTAGGGCAAACCTTTGTGTCTTGGTTCACGTCTTCATTTAGTAACATCTTGCTGCTATAAATTAGGTGGATCTGGTGAAATTGCTGTATTGATTGCCAGACGTAAGCCCAGCTATTAAGTGCAATTTATTCAGCATGTTTGGCACCTGGGCTTCTTGAAGCCGATGACCTCATTAATTTCCCGGCTGTTGCTCTCAGCTCTATATGAACAGACAAAGCAGAAGGGGAATTGATTTGCAGAAACAACAATTAAAGTTCTGCGGGCTGCTTCACTCTTTTGTCAAAGTGTGTTGCCTGACTTCCTGCATTTCTTTATTCAGCATGCCTTTATTAAATATACCTAAGAAGGTAATGGGAGCCCAGGCATAGGCAAGAGGCCTACATTTACAATATCGCTCAATAACATCCTGAAAACTTAGCAAAATGAACCTTAACAAAAGTATACTTTTGCTGAAAGCCAAGACGTGTGATCCCCTCTAATGTTTGTGGTATTGTAACTCCCATCATCCCTTATTATTGGCTTTGCTGACTGGGTACAACAACAACTAGAGGTATAAGCTATGAACAGAATTGCCAACGGACCACACAAAACTGTCTGGCCTGATCCTGTGTCATTAAACAGACGTCTGATGTCCTATTATCATATATACGTATCAGTCGACCTGAATATAAGCCAAGGCACCTAATTTTACCATAGAAAACTTATTGACTCGAGTATGAGGTGAGGGTGGGAAATGCAGCAGCTACTGGTAAATTTCAAAAATAAAAATAGATACCAATAAAATTACATTAATTGAGGCATCAGAAGGTTAAATGTTTTTGAATATTTACATAAAACTGTAATTTAAAATAATAATAATAATAATAATAATAATAATAATAATAATAATACTTTAATAAAATAAGACTGTCCCACTCAGATTACCTACATACTCGAGTATAAGCTGACCCGAATATAAGCCAGTCAGGATCCTCACTCGAGCATAAGCCGAGGGGGGTTTTTTCAGCCCTAAAAAGAGCTGGAAAACTCAGCTTATACTCGAATATATATGGTAACTAGTTTGTGGGTTGTTGGATACAGTGTCTGAACCCTTTCCTCTTTTTTTGTGTTCAACATTTTTAAACCCATCTTTCCTTTTTAAAAAGAAAGCCGCAGGTTGTCGATCCCTCTTCTGCATGTTGTAGCAATGTGCACTCATGTCTACCAATGTCATATGTATGGAAGTGTTGCTATGAGCTTTGGCTGCTTTGTCTCTTGTGAGTGATGCCAAATGAGTGAGTTGTCATAGACCTATCAAAGGAACGACAGTGTTTCTTGATGTCTGAGAATCTCTCTACTGCCCTTCAGATGCAAATACCCTTCAGAAGGACAGTTAGCAGTAAAAATCCTGTACATGTTCACTCTGAAGTTCGCTCTATTGAGGTCCATTGAGAATGAAGCTTTATGGAGCTAAAAATCAGTCAGATCTAGAGAGAGAAAGAGGGAGGTCAAGAAGGATGGCATTTGCTATCTTAAAATATCCCTGAAAGCTATGAGAAACAAAGTCAGACTCCACCAACCTGGTCCCCTCTAATATGACAGTCTACCATGGAGGTATAGCTACAGGGGGACAGAATGAAGGCATCCCCACCCCAAATAGGAACTCTTGTCAGCATAAATAAAATTTGCCTTCAGTCTCCAAATTTCTAGTATTGTAGAGTGCATGTACACTGTCCAATTAATGTACTTTGACACCATTTTAACTGCCATGGCACAATGCTATGAAATCACGAGAGTTGTAATTTTGTGAGACATCAACCACCCTTTGGCAGAGAAGGCTAAAGAACTTGTAAAACTACAATTTTCATGACAGCTATAACAATTAAAGTTGTGTCAAACTGCATTAATTTTGCAGGGTAGATGAACCCATAGTAACTTAAAACATTTTTTTTCATTTAGGGACAGAGGCAAAGATATCAAGGAAACATGAACACAGCAACATAACAGGTCTAGGCATGAACAATTATCAATATCTCACTATGCAATGCTACAAAAATTGTGGACTAAAGAAAAGTTGCACTTCTATTGCAGAATTCTTATCTGAGTAGACAAAACCTGCATTTGGTCCTTCTCATACATCCTTGTATCATTTCAATCTATAACTATCCACTGGCCACCCTGTATGGCGATGATGGGAATGTAGGCCAATACATATGGAACATACCAGCTTAAAGAAGGCTGATCTAACTTTTCTAATATAGATAAAGCAATTTGTTAATCTGTAACTTACTCCTCCCCAAAATGTGGATTTGTCAGTAAATAAGCATTGCAAAAGAAAGACATTGCACATCTCTTTTTTATTTGTCATCTTAAAGCAACTAAGCTCTATAATGCTGACATTGGACTTTTTATAGTTTTTTTTTTTCGTGTCAGGAGCAACCGGAGTTGCTTCTGGAGTGAGAGAATTGGCCTTCAGCAAGGACGTTGCCCAGGATGTTTTGATGTTTTACCATCCTTGTGGGAGGCTTCTCTCATGTCACCGCATTGAGCGTCCCTACTTCGCGGATTTTCACTTATTGCGGGTGGTCCTGGAAGCTAACCCCAGCGATAAGTGAGGGAACACTGTAGTTCAATTCATCCAAAAACCTTGCACTTAATAATCCTTAATCCAGACCATGTCGAAGCTGAGAAACGTATTCTTTAAATGCTTGTGCGCATAGCCAGGTTTTCAGCTTTTTTTCTAAAACCTAGAAGGGATGGAGCCTGCTTGATGTCGCTGGGGAGAGACTTTCACAGCCAAGGAGCTGCCACTGAGAAGGCTCCTACTCTCGCCCCCACTGGTCACACTGGTGAAGCAGATGGGACCAAGAGCAGGGCCTCCCCAGATAATCTTGAAGTTCTAATAGGCACATTAATTTGCTTCTACCAGGAGCATCATTTGGACGCCTCCAGTAAAAAGAAGGCAGATTCCAAATTTTGGGCCTGTCTGGAAGGGCCCTAAGATACATTGGTGTAGTCTGAGTTGGTGATAATTAGAGGAGGAAACAAATCTTGAAATTGTAGTGAGAAGTTCAATGAATATGTTGGCACAGAGTGTTGTGGCTATAACTACAGAATTTTAAAGCCGAAAATAATTAAGAAATGAATTGAGAATAAAATCAGCCTCATCATATCTTTTTTTTAAAAATACTTTGATATAACCAAATTTAGAATTATCTATACTTTCTTGCATACCACTCCTGAAAATGAATATTGTGAAACTGAAAAAGGGCGCAGAAAAGTAAAAATGAATCACAGGATAGGGCTAATTGCCATAGGAGGAAAGTGTTTGGTGCTGTTTAGCATACACAAATAATTACCTTATATACTCATGTATAAGTAAGCCTCAGGTATACATTGAGAGCAAGTTTGGGGGACATAATTATGAATTTTGGTATGAACCTTTGATATGTTGAGGGTAATTGTTCAGCGATTGGAAAGCACTAATGCTACCTTAGGGATTAGTTGCCTTTTGCTGTTTCCACTGCAATTTTTAGTCATTCGAATGGCCGGAAGTGGCAACACAATTAGGAAGAGTAGAAGTGGTTGGTGCATCACTTACTATGTCCCATAATGGACTAAGCTCTTGCATGTTGACACTCAACTCAAAGAAAGAAATGGTTCATTTTTGATAAGAGTTAAAGTACCGTACTCACAGTAAACTTTAGAATGTACTCCCATAGGATGGAGTAATGACTACCTACTTTGGAGGCTTTAATAGATGATCAGATAAATAATAGAAAATGGAGATAACAATGGCTGGATCTACACTGCCCTATATCCCAGGATATGATGCTAAGCAGAATTCTGGGAAATATCGTTTAGGGCAGGGCCTTTTGAATTAATCTGGTGTAGGGCTTCTTGCCTTTCCAAGCTATATTTGCCAAAATTCTGTGCATTCTCAGTCTCTTTCCCAGCGAACTCTGCTTTCTCCCTGCTGCTTCCCTCTCTTAATGGCGAGAGGCCATTAATTTAAAGAGGAAAGGCAGCCTTCGTTGCACTGAAAATGAAACTGACTTTGGGAGGTTTCCATGGTTTACAAAATGCAAATGAAAAAGTATTGGGTAAGTTTTGATTCTTATGATTTTAGTGTGGGTCATGCCCACGTGTTGGATATTTCATTGTAAGTAAAAATTTAACGAATTTAATAAGACTTCCAATGCCTAACAAAAGAATTGCACACCCCTAAAGAACATAATCTGGGATCAGATCCTAGGATATAGAGCAGTGTTGATCCAGCCCAAGATTGCTAGTCGGGGTGGTTGTGCACTACCTCTGCGATCAGAGACATAATTTTTGTCAACATTTAAGAACATCTGGCAAATTGATGGGATTTTTCTCCATTGTCTCTGGCTCAGCACTGCTTAGGGACATTTGGTTGAGCATTGTATAAAATATTAGATTAGATGGGGTAGGGGTCTAATCCATCATAATTCTTCTTTTTAAAAAATATTTCAAAATTGAGACATAGGAGTCAGCCAGTTCCACTGTTGATGACTTAGTCTTCTCATCTAATTAATTTCAGCACCACGTTCACTTTACCACTAGATGCTTGGGAGGCCGATGCAAAGTCCCTGTCTTCATATCCCCTCATATTTTGAACCTTTACTTCTTACAGAGGTCATCCTGGGAGCAATGATACAGCTTAGATGTGCTATTAAAAGTTAACATTTGAAAGAAAGTGCTCAGTGGGGAACTCTAGCATTCCTGGTTTGCAGCTAAATTATGTTCCTAAAATGTAAATGATCATCGACTCAGCTAAATAATAAATAAAGGCACATTACAGAATAAGCCTCTCATTAGATGTTAACCACCGAAAAGTAAACATCTTACTGATTTCACACGTCCATCATTCATTCTCAGCAAGAGACTGAAGTGGAGAGAAATGATGGCCTCATCTCCTGTGGTTTTTCTATTTTATCTTATTTTCCTAACATCTGGGAGGTGGAAGAACAGATTTGCTGCGAGGAGATGCAATTTTAGCAAAGGAGCAGAGATATTGAAGGAAGGCAGATTTAATAGCTAAATTCAAAGATGGACTCTTCACTTTATAGAATCAAACAGATAGAAAAGACAACAAGGACCATCCAGTCCAACTACAGTCTCTCATACAGAATACACAAAGCATTCTTAACATATGGATATTCAGTCTCAGTTTAAAAACCTCCAGAGGAGACAACATATTCTTGCTATCAATTTGTTTTTCTTAATGTTTAGATGGAATCTTTTCCCTGTGGTTTTGCAGTTATTGCTCCAGGTTCTAATCCTGGGAGCAGCAGAAAACTGGCTCTCTCCTTTATATGATATCCTTTCAAATATTTAAACATAACTATCATGTCACCTTTTAATCTTCTATTCCAGTTCCCATGCCACTCCTCACAGATGTTTTACCATTTTGATCATCCTCCTCTAGATTAAATTATAAAAAAGCAAGGTGATTTGATCTGGTACTTTAATATGTTTAGCTCATAATAACCAACCATGTCAATAATTGTTCTTTTTTAAAATAATGTGCATTTTTAAAAACATAGTATTCCCAGATTTCAGGCCCAGGTTCATTTTTTCCAGTTCTTAAGGAGGGAAAGAAGAATAATTGAGCAAGACAGGTGTATGTGTTCATCATTTGAAAGGTGTGGTGTTTTATTTTAATTATCTAAATGACATATTATCTGCAATTGTGGTAAATACTTAAGTTACTGTACTTAACAATATATCCAGGGTCTTTTTCTTCCCTAGATCTCAGATTTACCCCTGAAATTTCAGGCTTGGAAGCTTGCAAAGGAGGAGAATTTCCTCAATAGGTGCTTTTTTCAGTATTTTGTGTGTGTGTGTGTGTGTGTGCACCCACACATGTATTCATATATTCCTCACTTGATTTTATTTTTCTACTACTGAAGTCTTTGATGCATGGATTTCAAATGAAGGCAAATTGTGTAGAACATGAATATATGAACTTTTCCAACAAATTTTCTCTATTTTTTGTAATCTAGGGAGCACTCATTATGTAGCAAAGGAAAGACTATACCTGTTATTTTCCCGTCTTTCCTATCCTAAATGTATTCCATTATGTTTGCACAGTGGTTTGTGGCATTTACCTTTTATAAATCTGTGTAAAACTATTTGTACACTTTAATGAACTTTGAAACATTACACAATGGACCTGAATGGGGATTTGAACCCTGGTCTCCAAAATCATAGGCTAATGATCAAAATACTAAACTGGTCTTCTCAGCATGATCTACAATATACATATCGTATATATGTATATTTCCTAATATATGCATTTTATCTTATTCTTGGATTAGAGAACCAAATTAAGGAACTCAATGAAATTTACTTCAGGTCATGTACTGGGGCAGAAAGTTCTAACTAGAGCTGCCCTATATTCCAGGATTTGATCCTAGATTATCTTCTTATCCTTATCTGACCTTATCTGACAGTGTAGACTCAGATAATCCATTTCAAAGCAGATACTGTATATACTCAAAGATAAGATGAGTTTTTCAGTCCCTTTTTTTGAGCTGAAAATGCCTCCCTTGGCTTATAATGGGATCAAGGTTGGGCAGCGGAGCCTGCAGGCCATTTATTGCAATATATGATATATTTCTCTTTCCTCTTCCCCTCCCTTAACAGTATGTTTTCTTTTCTAGGCAAAAGGGAGGGAAGGAGGGAAAGAAGATTTCCTGGCTTTTTTGTGTGTATAATAAAGTTAAATTATTAACTGTATATGTGCATTTTTGTTCCTTTGGAAGAGTTCACTGACCTTTGAAAGCCCTATAGATTTATAAATATGTTTCTATATATACATTTTTCTCCTGAAGTCTTTGAAAACCATTTATATCCATTAATCTTATAAAAGCATTTCCCCCTGAAATATTTGTTAATCTTTCCTACAGATATATAGGCATTTTCCCTGCAAGCCTTTGTGATCCCTTTGTACCTGTATCTCTGTATATCTGTGTGTGTGTGTGTGTGTGTATAATTTTACATATGAATTTTCCCCTCGCATGTTTGCAAGTCTTAGCAAATCCTATATAGATATAATTATCTATATAGAGATGTCTGGATAAATATATATGAATATAGATATATAGAGCTTGCAAATATTAAAGGGGGAAATGCACACATAAATATATAGACATGTCTAGATAGGTATGAATATATATATATATATATATATATATATATATATATATATCTTACAAATATTGCAGGGGAAATGCACACATGCACACACACACACAGAGAGATGTCTAGATAGATATAAACAGATATATATAGAGAGAGGATTTGCTAACATTTCAGATGTGAAATTAGTATATATGATTATAGATCTATAGATAAAGACCACTTTTGTCTTGTCTAGATTAACCTTTGATTTGTTCACTCTCATCCCTTTCATTAGTGATATTAGACAATTGTTTAATTACAACAATTTCCTTTGAGTTAGGGAAGAAAGAGAAATATAGCTGGGATTCATTGGCAAACTGATGTCACTGAACCTAACATCTCTGCACTTTCCTAGATTTTATAAAATGTCAACATTCTCCATATTTGGGGTTAAAATGCAAGAAAAACAACTTGGAAAGATATTTCCAACCCCAACCTGAACGTTAAGATAGGATTTTGTAGAACAACCAAATAAAGCTTTTTAAACTGTAGAAGAATCTGTAGTATGCTTTTTAAAATGTGTGCAGACACATGGAATCTCCTTCTAGGCCAATAACTATGTTGATTTCCAAGACAGATTTTCTGCTTTTACTTTCTAGTCCCACTGCATCTCTTTGGTACTGATTTCTACTACACAGTAAAGAGCACGTACGAATCTGTCTCTTAGTGCATCATTAAGTTGATCCTTAAAGGCACAATGTTCCGACAATCTCTTTAATTTGGTAGCAAATGAGAAAATAGATTAACCTTCAAGCTGATTACATTTGTGGATCTTGAACCTTTCCATGAGAAGCACATATCAGAAGGATTTGAGGATGGGGATGGCTTTGTTTAAGAGCATTTTTCGGTTTAAAAGTCTTGATTATTTCACATTCTCTGCAGCAGTGAGATTGATGGTAAGCTATAGGTGCAGTGCATTGAGGGAATAGTGCTTCGTGTTTCTTAAGGAGAACATCATTAATGTCAAAATCTTGCTCTAGCCTCTCTGTAAAGATAAGCTAATCTTCTGCAGACCTATGAAAGATTTCTCTGTGTTCAGAGTTTCAGTGCACACCATTTCAAGGCACAATTCTCTTATACAGATTGAAATATGGAGCAGTTTATTGGACTTCAGTTATCATTATCTTTCACCAATGACTTTGCTTCCTAGGGCAGATGAAAGTTGCAGTCCAACATCTGAAAGGACACATGTTCCCTACCCATTTCTATTGATGGTAGTTGTTGGGTATGATTTTTTTGAAATTTATTCAGCCATCTGTTGTCAACTCAGTTTTTTAAACTGCCACTCTTGGTAGTCAAAGAAATTGGGGAAGCTGACCTCTGTCCCATTCCTTGCACAATCAGAAAATCCGCGTCTTCTAAAAATAGTACCTTATTAAAACAGGTACTACATTTTATTGGATCAATTAGGACAGACCATAAAATACATTTGTTTTATTTCTTTGGCAGATAGAAATTCTAGACAAAGTTCACTCTGGAGAGGTTATTTAGGCAATGTGGGAAATAACAGCACATATCGTTTTGATGTGATTTCCACATCTGAGATATGACAGAACGCTGAAGCAGCAGCCATAAAAAGGTAAAGGTTTCCCCTGACATTAAGTCCAGTCATGTCTGGGGGTTGGTTGCAATGCAATGCAATGCACTCTACGTGGGGCTGCCTTTGAAGACGGCCCGGAAATTACAACTAGTACAGCGTTCGGCAGCCAGGCTTCTAACCGGAGCGAATTACAGGGCGCGTTCAACGCCTCTGTTTAAGGAGCTTCACTGGCTGCCATTTACTTTCCGGGCCCAATTCAAGGTGCAGGTTATCACCTACAAAGCCCTAAACGGTTTGGGACCCACCTACCTTAGAGACCGCATCTCCCTCTATGAACCCACACGTTCTCTTCGCTCGTCGGGAGAGGCCCTTCTCTCGCTCCCACCACCCTCACAGTCACGGTTGGTGGGGACGAGAGAGAGGGCCTTCTCCATCGTGGCCCCCCGGCTTTGGAACTCTCTACCTAGAGAGATCAGGCAGGCCTCTACCCTCCTCTCCTTCCGGAAGAGCTTAAAAACCTGGCTGTTTCAAAAGGCCTTCGATGTTTAGTTGTCGCTGGATTGATCTATCTGTCCATTCCATAATAGTCCCATTGTTGTTGTCTTGCCATTTTATTCCGCACTTTATTGTCCAACTGTGAAATTTCCTTTCCCCATTTCGTATCACTCTGCATTTCGCCTGGGATCTATGAATTAGTCTCCTGTTTTTAACACTGTATCCTGCTTGTTGATTTTAATGATTGTTTTTATTGATGTTGATGTTTTTTACTGGGATAATTGTTTTATTGCTTTGTTACTGTTTTGTTTGTTTTATTGGGCCTGGCCCCATGTAAGCCGCCCCGAGTCCCTTCGGGGAGATGGGGTGGGGTATAAAAATAAAGTTATTATTATTATTATTATTATTATTATTATTATTATTATTATTATTATTATTATTGGTGCTCATCTCCATTTCTAAGCCAAAGAGCCAACGTTGTCCGTAGACACCTCCAAGGTCATGTGGCCAGCATGACTGTATGGAGCGCCGTTACCTTCCCGCTGGAGCGGTACCTATTGATCTACTCACATTGGCATGTTTTCGAACTGCTAGGTTGGCAGAAGCTGGAGCAACAATGGGTGATCACTCCGCTCCTGGGATTTGAACCTGGGACCTTTCAGTCTGCAAGTTCAGCAGCTCAGTGCTTTAACACACTTCGCCACCGGGGTTCCTTTAGCAGCAGCCATAGAGAACACTAAAGTAACTTAATTTTGTACCATAAAATTGGGAATGTCAAATTGTATTAGCAGGGTTAGCCAAAGTTGTCCTATGACCAGAGGTAAAATAGCAAATGGTGCTCCATCCTCTGAAGTCTAACTTACAAATTCTTGCTATGACCTGCCTTTTTTCCATCATTAAAACAATAACAAAACATTTTTTAAAAAAAATTGCTGCATTTTGACACTCTGAATCTGGCAACTGAGGCAACTTTTTTACTTAGAGTAGTGTAAGAACTGTTCCTAAATATATGTACATTCCTGTATTAGCTCCAAGATATACAAACATACTTCAATGACAAGAACTAAAATAGGAGGTTGAATCTGTATTACAAGCACATACACAACATACAAGTTCTGCAGCTACCTGTCCATCTTCATCTCCTTCTCTCTGAGGCTTTGGCTACTGGCTGATGAATATTCTACTACTGAGTCAGCCTAAAGCATTATTCCTCTGGAAACAGAACACTCACTATCTTCTAAGAGTTGCCACAGGGAACTTCCAATTGATTACATCACAACAGGATCTTCAGTGTATTAGTGCTTCACGCTACCGCTTCCTTAGCATACAGGTTCATTTGACCTTGATGCATTTACACAGCACTTTTTTGAAACTGTGTTGGCAGCTTCTCTCATAACCACATGAATTATTGGTATCTGTATAATATTCAACTTTATAGGGCTACAGTATGCAGGCATTTACATAAAGACATTCCAATAACTTTGTTTTGAAGTTAACTGATTCCCATTAATTTTGGCTTGTCATGTAGATGGACTTCTGAGCACATGGAGGAATTTGGGGATGTATTCAGTGTAAGATATCAACTGAAGAAAAGAATGCAAACAAAATAAGTACACATTTTGTGATGTGTTTGTAGAGCAGCTTCTATCTTCATAATAATACATTATAGGTGATAATACATTCTCACTCCAGAAGCAACTCCGGTTGCTCCTGACATGAAAAAAAAAATTATAGGTGATATTTTTATCTGTCCCTTTTGTAATCTTTTTGTTTATATCCTTTCCATTTAAGTCTGACTGAAACTCTGCTTTTTTAACGCAGGTGAATCATTTTCATTTTAAAAACAATTCAATTAAAATTAAATTACATTCTCAGACATAATTTACATGCATGCAACCATGATTAAATGTTCCATGAAATGTTTGAAATTGGCTCAAAATCACCACATTTAGAGTCTGAGATGCCTCCCCTGTTATCATCTCAACAAAATGTTGCAGACCAAGTATGTAGGCTAAGAATGGAATAGAATAACTTTATTGCCATTGTACATTGTACAATGAATTTAAGTGCTTTCCCCAGCACATATCACAAAAGTACACAACCATCCCTGCATACCCTAACCACCGCACAGCCCCAATGCCACATCACTGCAAAACTATGGAGTTCACTATAGTTACAGCTCTAGGATAAAGAATCCTATCTGAGGATAAGAACCATATGGCTATACAGATTTCTAAACAGAAAATATGCTTCCTGTGCAGAACTGGTGTGTGTGTGGTTTTTTTTCTACACAAAAAAAAAAAAAGTTTTCATTTTTACAGAATAAGTCCTAGATTCTTTTCATCAGGAAGCACTTCGGAAATTTCCTGAAACTCAAGGAATATATTTCTTCAAAAACATTTTTGAAGTTTCTTGCTATGCCTAAGACATTTCTAATCATGTGTATTCTTAAGCGGACATGAAAAAAAGTATCAGTAGCTGATTCAAGTTTACATAATGGAATATCTATAAACAGTTTGACAGTTCTATCCTTAATTACGAGTCCTGGACAAGGTGTCAGCAATTCTTGCCAAGATGGGTTGGGATGAATGTTTATTTATTTAGTTATTTACAGCATTTATATTCCGCCCTTCTCACCCCGAAGGGGACTCAGGGTGGATCACATTACACATATAGGCAAACATTCAATGCCTTTTTAACATAGAACAAAGACAAGACAAACACAGGCTCCGAGCCGGCCTCGAACTCATGACCTCCTGGTCAGAGTGATTCATTGCAGTGATTCATTGCAGCTGCTCTCCAGCCTGCACCACAGCCCAAGCCCAATGTTCTTCCTTTCTGGTCTTGCTGCCCTTCCGCTTTTATGGTCCATAACTGGAACTCGACGGGAGAATTTACAATGGCACTGAATAGCCCCTGTTTTCAAATCTGCTTTAAGTTTTAATGCAGAAGGGTTTTTTTAAGTATATTAACACTGAGTCTTTTGGTAGTTGGGTTCAGCACTCTGGATTTTTTAAAAAAAACATTCAGACTTGATGTTAGTTAGGGTCAAGGGAAATTCATCTCAAGGAGAACTTTAGGATAAAGCCTAAAAAGTAAAGCCATTGTGTTATCAGCTTTAAAAAAGCAAATCGTGCAATGAAGACCATGAATTTCCCTTTTGATATCCCTTTCTAAACATTTTTTTCATAGAATCATAGAATTGGAAGAGACCTCATGGGCCATCTAGTCCAACCCCCTGCCAAGAAGCAGGAAAATCACATTCAGAGCAACCCTGACAGATGGCCATCCAGCCTCTGTGTAAAAGCCTCCAAAGAAGGACCCTCAAAGCAATTAAACAAGAGCAGGATATTTTTTTAAATTATATTTTATTTAGTAAAATCAAATATGAAGAGAAATGCGTGACATATGTACTACATACAACAAAAAATTAATTATAAGCTATCAGCTATGATATCTGTTCTGACATTTGGCCCAATGCTACTGGCCCTGTTGTAACGGTCACACAGTGTTTTACTGTTTTAATTGGGTATGATATTGGTTTTTACGTTTTATTGCTGTATATGCATGTATTTGAGTAAGTTTCTGTGGGATTACTACTTGTGTATGTGTGTGTTAAGGGAAAAACACCTGGTCAATTACAACTCATAGTTGAGTGATTAGAACAAGCAAGGCTAACAAGCTTGAACCACTCCCCGAATGGGGTATAACTTGGGGGAATGTTTGTAATGTTTTTGGGACTTACTGAATCACCTGCTTCAGAACTTGCCGAGAGCCTACTATGAAGAAATCTCCAAAGAAGATGCATAAGTTTAATGCAAGGAATTTTATGTGAGTTTTGTTGCTTCAAAGAGACTGAGTTATTTTGAAGCTGGAGGTTTTGTGTGTTTTTTGACTCTGCTACTTAAGAGTAAATTTTGATTTTTCCATTTTCCTGGCTTGTTTCTTTTGCTCATTGTGGATGCAGGAAAGGGCTGGATAAGTCTGGACAGGACTGCACACA
This sequence comes from Anolis carolinensis, assembly GCF_035594765.1. Taxonomy (NCBI): domain Eukaryota; kingdom Metazoa; phylum Chordata; class Lepidosauria; order Squamata; family Anolidae; genus Anolis; species Anolis carolinensis. The sequence continues at coordinate 169,071,544 of NC_085843.1, read as the reverse complement.
GTTTTTTTTTTTTAACAAACCCGTAACATGTTTTACAATTGTTGGTTTTTACTATATTTTGTATTATATGTGGCAGTAATCTTGCCATTATGTAAGACCGCTCTGGGTCCCCTTGGGGGAGAAGAGCGGTATATAAATTAAATAAATAAATAAATATTCCATACTTGTTATTCTTTTTCAAATTTTAAAACCAACATTTGTCATTTTCTCACCTCTGTCTTTCAAAAAGACAAAAAGTATCCAATGATTTTTCCTTTATTAAAGTAAATTATTTGTACATTGCCACTAAATACAACAACTTCGATATCCAATCTTCCTTTTCTGAAATCACTATATTCTTCTATCTCTCTGCATATAACCGTCTTGCTGTGGTGACATATACTCAGTTTTCATGATAATCTTGAATCTGATCCTATATCACATCTAATAGATATGATTCTGATTTTATTTTCTTTCAAATAAACCTTTATACCCAGTAATATGTGTTTCCCACATTGTGTTGCTATTTCATGAGTCCACTACATATGATAACATGTTCCTTGTTGATATTTACATTTCCAACATGCATTGAGCTCTTTTATATATTTTCGCAGCCTTGCTGGACCCAAATACCAGTGATACATCATTGTATAAATGTTATCTTTATGTTCATAGCATAAAGTAAATTTCAGACCTTTAACCACATTCTCCTGTTGTTCCAACTTTATACTATTGACAGAATTTTGAGCCCATTTTACTATGCAGTGTTTAACTTGTTCCTCTTCTATCTCTAACTTCAATAACTATACATCTCTCCAATCAAGTGTTTATTGTCAGTAAATAACTGCAATTCAAATTCCCTTTTGTTTTCTTACAAACCATGAAGTTTTTTAAATCCATGTTAAATCTTTTATTCAACTGTATGGAAAGTCTTTAGTATAATGGAAAATTATATCCCTCAGCCATGAGTTCTTTATTTGTTTTGAATCTATATTCTCTTTTATCTAATGCCTGAAAATCTTGGTATGTTACCCATTTTCTTTTTCATTTTATCAATTCCATAAAAAGCTTCTTGTGCAGAAATCCATAGGGGCAGAAATAGTTTAAGTAAATGTGATGTTTATTCTGTATTGTTGTACAGTGTAATGTGACACAACAGGGCTAAACGAATGCAAGGAAAGTTGAAACCAAATGTATATGAACACAGATGCAGCGATAGCACAGAGATTATGTCTGAAAGTATTTTGCAGTTGAATATAAAAGCAATCAAGCTAGCAATTCTGCTAGCAATGGAGTAATGTAGATTTTGAAGCGCAGGAGCTTGTTGTGATAGCCCACATAGTCACAGACTCAGAAAACCATTCTTTACATGAATCAAATCATGCTTGTTTGAGATCAAGTAATAATGTGGTCCTGTAACTCATCATACCGTCCTTGAGGAATCAACTGTGTTGATCTTTAAGAAGAAACCTTTATTTCCACAGGAAATAAATTTAATAAATTTAAATAAATTTAATAAAGCCAATTGATTTAATAAAGCCAATTGATCTTAATTGCCCCTTCAAGATCAATCCATCCTCAAATATGTCATACAACAACAAAGACCAAGGAAATATTATGCAATTATCCCTCCACAGTTGCTGAGGTTAAGGACCAGAATGTTCATGAATATGGGGAAATGACAATATTTTTTTAAAACACTATTTTTTAGCCTGTGAGAACATCTCTCTTGGAATCTCCTGAAAAACTCTATGATTAACTTAATTCAGAGAACTTAGAGATTCCTAGAGAGGTGTTCTCTCTAAGAATTTCTAGGACCTCTAGCATATCTCTTGGCAACTTCCAGTAGTAATTGACCATAGAGGTTCACTTAGACAGAACTTTTAAATCAAATATGTGAATAATCAAATCTGCAAATAATAAAATATACAGAAGTCAAACCCGCAAATATGGAGGTCCAACTATGGATTTCATCCCATGGTATCTCTCCCTGCCCACATTTCTAAGCACTTCTAAAACAGTTCCCTGTCGAAGCATCACCGATTCCATCAAACTATGCAGACTTCTGCCTGTCATCTGTGATATTTCGTCAGGGAACTGTTAGGAAGTGTTCAGAAATTGGGGGGGGGGGTGAGGGGCAGGAGACAGGGATAAATTGTCTTCTGAGCTCATGATTTGTGTGGGAACAGGTAAAAGCAGGAGAAAATACATGGGATAGGATTTGTCAAATTTGCCCATGTTGAATCGCTTCAGTGACATGGAGGAATGGGAATTTCTTTGGTGGTCTCCTACGAAGCATTAACATGTCTCTCCCAAAATCCTGTTTCATGGCATGGTCATTTCTTTTAAATAAATTAAACATAATGAATACAGTAATTTCAAGACATCACTACTTTGTTTTTCCTGTCATTTCTCCTTCACCTTGGCTTTCAAAATTGTGCTTCTGCTAGCTTTTTCACTTTGTTTTCACATTAGTTCTAGAGCAGTGGTTCTCAACCTGTGGGTCCCCAGGTGTTTTGGCCTACAACTCCCAGAAATCCCAGCCAGTTTACCAGCTGCTAAGATTTTTGGGAGTTGAATGCCAACGCATCTGGGGACCCACAGGTTGAGAACCACTGTTCTAGAGCCTAGTAGGCTTCTGACTTCTGTGATTGAGAGTAAGGAGATTGGGAGGGGAAGGAGAGGAGAGGAGTCCAGAGATGTGGTTTCTGTTTTATGAATGATGCCTCAACAGATGGTTGAGCTAGAGGCGGGAGGAGGTGATCCTGTGTGGTAGGGTAAGTAGATGCTCCATCTTCCTTGAAGACAGAATCCCATGCAAAGAAGATTATTTTCCCTGCTTTCCTTCACTCCAGTGAACTCAGAAGTTTTTGACCAATAACATTGCCTGTTTTGTCCCTCCCCCATGTCCCCAAAAGGAAAAGAAAAGAAAAAGAGTTTGGCGCTGCAATCTTGCTGACCCTGACTCCTTTACACTACTGCCAATTAAAGACACATGAAACTTAACTATCAAAGTAATAAATGGGGTTGTTGTATGTCTTTCGGGCTGTGTGGCCATGTTCCAGAAGTATTCTCTCCTGACGTTTCGCCCACATCTATGGCAGGCATCTTCACCCACCCTTTTCTAAATGAGTTTGAGTTTTTCCTTCAATTGTCTGAGTATCTCTTTTGCCTGCTCCCATTTTCCTTTGCTGCTTGGCCGTCAACCAACAGTAGGATAAATTCAAGCTGTTTTTGTGGGCCCCTATCTTCCATTCAAAAGGGTGTATGTGTATATATCCAACATTCACAGAGAAAAACTGGACACATATGTCCCGCAACATCACTCTGTGGTATTCATGAGAAAGAACACACAAAATTAGAGAAGTTTGCAAGGCCTTTTGCCTGAATCTACTTGAAAGGGAAAGTTTCTGCCTACTTCCTGTTCTTTCTTCACTGTAGAATTAATGTAAGATACTTCTGCACTTTAATTTCTGTTTTCAGCAATACAATGAAGCTGAAGAGAAAGGGGGATGTAGGAGAAGAAGAGAGAATATGGGACATTTTAAAAGCAGATGAAAAAGTAGGATGGTAGATGAGTAATTGGGACTCTCCTGGTGAAATAGAAAAGTATGAAGTGTGGAGAGCCATTTTGCCAAATTTTGACTGACTTGAAGGTGTGGATTTATTTCATGTTGAATGGTAAAACACTGTATATAGAGTTTGCAAAAGATAAACTGGGGTTTGTTTATCTGTAATCAAAAACTATGATCAAAGCAAAATTTTGGCATATGACCACCTTCATTTCGGGTTCTCTGCAGGGTGTTTTGTGTATTCCTTCATCTGTCTCTATGACAAATGGATCCAATCCAATCACACTTTCATAAGCAGATGCCATTTTAATCTTAATACCTAGTGAGAAAATTGTAAAAAATGGCCAAGATAAAAAACTTATTTATAATAATTGTCAGAGCATGTTCACGCCTCCTTAGGGGAAATCATATAAAGGTTTCAGTTTGAAACGAGGTGGGTGGAAGAAATATGAAATACTCTAGTTATAAAACAATGTGTAACTCAACTGTTTCCAATTATACATTTTGATTTGAAGGCTGTAATCCTATACACACCAATGTGATGATCCAGTGGGGTTTAGTTTGAGTGTTGGACCGGGATTTTAGGAGATCAGAATTTACATTCCTGATTGACCATGAAAACCAAGTGGATGAATGAGGGCAAGTTCTCAGCCACATAGAAAGGCAAGGGTGATCTTGCTATGAAGAAATCTTGACATGAAAACCTGAGGATAGGGTCACCTTAAGATGGTGTAGAAATGGAGGTACATAATCATCATCATCATCATCATCATCATCATCATCATCATTTAATTACTTATTAATCGCCCTCCATCCACGATGCTCTAGGCGATTTACAAGATAAAATTGTAAAGGATAAAAATACATGCATAAAAATATTAATAAAATTAACATAGATTAAAAGCTCTAGTAAAGAGCCAGGTCTTGAGTGCTAGGGTAAAAGGCCCAAACTCACACATGGCTCTCATATAGGGCGGCAAGGCATTCCATAAGGCAGGGGCAGAAATAGAAAAAGCTCTGCATCTGGTCCTTTCCAAGTGCACTTCTCTAGGACCCGGTACATAAAGTAAGTCTCGTTGGGATGGTCGTTGCGACCTCCGATGATGGGAGAAGGAGAGACGGTCCCTAAGGTATGATAATAACACTGAATCTTTCTAGGACTCTTTCTACATTGCCATATAATCCAGATTATAAAGCAGATAATCCATATTATCTGCTTTGAACTGAATTATATGAGTCTACACTACTATATAATCCAGTTCAAAGCAGATAATCTGGATTTTATATCTGGATATGGTAGAAGGGGCCTTGGTGACCACAGGCAATTGCTTTTTCTCTCTTAATTTGAGTCTGTTCATACATTTGTGACTGCGGGAGGTGGCTGGAAGTATGGAGATAAAGTGAGGAGGAAAGGAGCTATCAGCTCATTTAAGGAAATGTGAGCCCTGTCATATAGTCTGTCATATAATCCACATTATCTGATTTGAACTGGATTATATGGGTTTAAACTGCCATATAATCCAGTTCAAAGCAGATACTCCTCATTTTATTTGGCAGTGTAGAAGAAACATGAGATCAACTAAAAAATAACTACAGATTTTCCTGGGACCATGTTCCACTGAATTCAACAGAAGTATTCACTTCACAGTATACAGAATGATTATTTAATAAAGTCTTTGTTCTTCAGTCACCAGAATTAGAAATGTAGCCAATTTTACAAATAATTTTCCCATTTCTTTTTATGATGAAGAAATGTATAGTCTGAAGCAAGAATTAAGGAAAGCTGAGCAGTATTCTGGTAGTAATTTTTAAATTTTCTCTTTTATCTCCCTTTGAGTAATGTGTTTCTGTCTCCTTGATTTTGCCAATCTTCTCTAGATTAAACTATTCTATAAACTTTATCAGCAAGGTTGCTTTAGTACAGGAGGTGGGAACGTGAGGACCTCCAAGCATTGTTAGGCTGCATCTTCAGCCAAGAATTGGTTATGTGAGTCAGAGTTTATGGGAGTTGCAGTCCAAGAGCATTTGTAGATGGTGGCAGTACTGCAATGACTGGACAATGCTTTGGCACTAGGTTCCTCAAAACTCACAGTCAAATTCACTGCAATTTTGGTATAATCAACAGTCCAGACCATAACCCTAACTAGCGAAAAAGAAAAGAAAATGGTGACCAAAATTCCGATGCTGAATGTAATAAGGTTCAATAAGTTACAGGTTCCTCTACCCAATACCCAAGACAGAAAATTCTTCTGTCTAATCTTAGGTTGTGTTGAATTTGCTACCCGTCTGTCTCATGAGAAGGACTATAGAGTAGGCCTTTGGCATCTACTGTATTTTGGTTCCAGGACCTCATGTGGGTACTCAAGTCCCATTATATACAATGATATAGTGAAATGGTTTCTTCTATCATCATTAGATTTTTAAAAAAATATATTTATTTGTTTGTTTGTTTGTCTTTTCAAGCCACGTATGATTGAATCCATGGAGACAGAATTTGTGGATATGGAGAGCTGACAGAATGACGTACCTAGAACTCCAAAGTCCAAAATATTCCAAAATCCCAAAATGTCCAGATAGGTAGTTAAGATAGGGACACCTTTCCTTTTCCATGGTTCAGTGTTCACAAACTGTTTCATGCACAAAACTATGTGTATAAGATGTATAGGAAACAAATGAATTTTGTTTAGAAATGGGTCCCATTTCTAATATTTCATTGTATATGTAGATTTAAATAAAGCTATTCCAAAATAAAAAAATCTTAAATCCAATACACCTTTGGTTCCAAATATTTTGGTTAAAGGATACTCAACCTACCAGCCATATATAAATAATTATTTAACCCTGTTTCATGTACTTCCTGTTGTTTTTCTTCTTCTTTGGTTTAGTGCTTATTTTTCCTTAGTTACCAGTCCATATTTGCAACTATGAAATATGTGTAGCTGTGTAGGTTCCATAGCATCTTGACAAATAACTCTTCCAGTGTGACACTGCTGAATGACATTTGTGCTTTGGCGAACCTAGTCAAAGCTGCTGATTTGGCTGGAACTGAATTTGTTGCAAATGGGGTTAGCCAACCTACTTTGCTTAGCTCGGCAAATTAGCCAAATTTACTTGGATCAGATACACACACACACATCTCACAGTTAAAATAGATTTTTGCTTTGCTTGGTTCTCAGCCCCCACAAGTGTCTAGACTCTCTCATCTGTAGCAACTGATGAGAGAAAGAAATTGTTTCATTCTCTTGTTAACTCATTTGGAAGAGATGACAAAAGCCTCTTGATTTGCTCAATTGAAAATCATTAGTTTGAATTTCTTTGGGGTGGAACACTTCAAAGAATATTCAAAGGCTTGCAACACTGATTCCCTTCAAAGAGACCTCAGGGTACACCCAAACCGTGGGTGTGAGGACGCCTAACTTAAAAAAAAACTTCAATTTCCTGAATCCTGCCACTAAAGGCACTGAAAAAGTATATTCTGATCATTGTCAAAACAGGAAAATTCAGTCTTTGCGGGCTGGGATTGATGAAACATGTGATGGGTGCTGCTCTTGGATCTTCTGTGGTTTCTCACCTAGGAGTTACAAAATCAATGCTAGTCAGTTATATAAGGGGCATTACTACCTTCCCAACTCACCCTCCTCCCTAAAAAAGAAGATAAGAGAGTAAATGGTGTGTACAAAGCCAAATATTATCAGAGCAGCCTTTGAAAAGCAGTCCCCTATTCTTTGTCATTACATACCCACACACCTCATAACAAGCTGGTTTCAGCTTAAAGTGTGAAAATAGTAATAACACATTTATTCCCACACCCACACTGCTCTCAAATTGGAATCTCTACAAATTCAAAACATATCATTAATATTTTCATCCATAATGAAGGGTGTCTTGACCCTTGAGACACTTCCACTGAGAAAAAGGAGACCAACTGTCAAATATTTCCCACTTCAAGACTTCATTGGAGGAAATTTCATTGGAAAAAAAACACATTTTTTTGGTGTGGAAAAAAATATTTTGAGATTAAAAATGTCTACTTTATATAACACAAAGATGGGTTTGTGCAGAAAAAAAAGATGACTAAGATCCTACATCGCCCAGATTAGTGGAAGAGTTTTGCATGCAGAACAGTGCTATAGCATTCTGGTGACCACATCACTATTTCACTATGATAATACATTTCTTATGGTCATTCCATTGCTGGTGGAGAGTGGAGGGATCAGAAAATTGTCCAGCTATTCTCCTATAACCAAGTGTAAATATACGGGAATGAATAAACAGAGATTTACCTCTCTTCTTAAACTATCACATCTTCTAACTTCAGTATTTTCATGAAGCATGTTGCACTTTGCCTGTTTCCTCCATTCAGAGGTGAGTTTGGTGGTTTTACAAAATAACATCAGACTGTCTATTATTGAATATATAGCAAGAAACTTCTAACAGATAATAGTGGCATTGTTCCAATTGCCTGTCCACCTTAGCTTCTAAAACAATTTGATCTCTATTGGCTGAACTCTATGCACTTACTGTGTTGTTAGTGGAGAGTGGAGAATTACCATGCCTTTATTACACAACTCTTTCTATTCATATCTGGAGCTCCATTTTTGATAAAATGCTTGTATTGATATAATATGCAAGTGGAACAGACACCATGCCAAAATTACTTTTTCCTTTCTATCTGTACTTGAATTTCATTCCAAGGTGAAGTGAGGTTGGAACATCCAGTAACTCTCTTTGATATGAGTGTTTCAGGAAAAGGCTGCAATTTATATGTTGTTGGGAAGTACTAATTATGCATCTTTAGTCTCATTTAATTTTTAGAATAAGATATTGAAATCTTAATTAAAGAATTTGCGCTTTTCATTGCATTTATAGTACAGAAAGTTAATCTTGTCCTAGGTGAAGTGGAGTTCAATGAATACAAGTATCCTCACAAAGGGAAAACAAAATTCCAATCAGAGCTGATTAGACCAAAAAAAGAGCTGCAGCCTTTATATATATTATTTAAAGAAAGCAGTGGTAAAGACATAATTGTGTCCTACAAAAGACACCTGGGATCCTGAGGGACAAAACAATGTGTTTTATGGTCCTCAGTTTCTGAGCATTTCCTTTACATCAGCAAATATGCTGCTTTGTTGCATCAAAGTGAACACAATGTCTGGAAGGAAGTTCTGTCAGGGGACGCATCAACCGAAACATCTCATGCCTTTTTAATTTTTTGTGAGGTATGTGTGATGGTGTCCTGGACCCTTTAAATATTTTATATTAGACCTAAATTAAGAGTGGTAATGAGTAAAACAAATGTGCCAGTCTCTTCACTCCCCAGTTCTCACTATACGTAGAACCAGACATAAATGAGAAAACTGGACCACCATCAAAAATATTATGGTGCCAAATCTGTCCTCTAATTCTAAAAAAACAAAAACAAATTATCATCCCTTGGAAAAGAGGTTTTTATTTTTCCTGCTAAATTCTCAGGATGTTTTAAAAGTTCATTTGATTTTCTGGGGGGTCTGAGTTTCCGTTAATTCAAAGACATGCCAGATCTGTTTCAGAGGGAGCTAGGGGTGCTGTGGGGTTTTTCTCATTCAATTACATCTATCATCATTGTTTCAAAGCCTCACCAGCTGCCTGGGCTTCCTGACCTGACAAAACCGCACAGGAGGAATTACCTCATGATGTCTCCCCCAGGCTTTAATTGAAACATAGGCAAGCAAGGAAGCTGCAAACCGCTGGAAAGCTGATTGTACAATGAATGATAGGACATTCAAGCATGGTCCTTGAATGACTTCTAACAAAAGCTCTACACTAGGGATTGAAAACCTGTCAGTCTCATTCTTGTTCCTTTTTTATTCCAGAGTTACACTAACAGTCATCTTCTAACTCAATTCCATTTTGATCTGCGGAGTCTTTCCTCCTTTTCTGCAGGTAAATGTGTGTGTACTTCTATGCATCTTTCAATGTTTCTAATTTAAGAGTAATAGTATTGTTGTAGATTGTTTGCCTCCCTAATCTAAGTAGTCTGTTGATGCTAATGTTCACACGCATGCATTGTTAGTGATGAGTATTTTTCTCATTTCTTCCTCCAGAAATATATTGGAAGCTTCTGAAATATATGGATTTCTGAGGCAAGGTATGCTCCATTCTGATACCTGTTTCAGGAGATATACAATGGATATTTCCACAGGGAAGTCAACAAATATCTTTTCCTTCCATATTCTGGACATGTTATTTTCACCAAAAGGACTGCCTTCAGAATTACTTTCCCTCTTCCCTTATGTATCAGAGTAAATGTAGACATGAATGGCTGAAAAAATGCACAAGATTTTTGGCAAAGTGGTTAGAAATAAGTTAAATAATGGTAAAGAGCAGATTATCTAAACTAAGTCCAAAACCAATCCAAGCAATAAACATGAGGAATCCGGTTCTTATGAGGGCTTAGAAATATCTGTGAAATGGCAGCTTACCTTTCAGAGACTTGTGAACTTAGGGAAACATAAGATGGTATTCTAGAATTTACTGCCCATTTTCCCATTCTCCTTAACCCCAGTGCTAGAGCATCCAGATAATCCTGCTTGAGACTGAATCATCTATAAGGCCCTTAAACTTAAGTAGAATGACTACAAATTCCAAAAGATGCCCTGCTGCCTGAAATAGGATGGTATGCCTAGTTACCTCCCATTTTGATCATTAATATTTCCCATTGCTACCAACACAATGTCTGAGAATTCTCAGAATGATACATCAGGCAGAGGACTTTGAGAGGTCTAGATAAAAGTCTACATGACTTATCTTTCCTCAGAGCAAGGATTACAGATAAGGAAGCTGGAGATCACAACTTCTACAGCACCTGTTCATTCAAGTGTCTTGCTCTGATGGGTTCGTAGGACAAGACAGAGCTGGGTGGTTCCTGTGGGGAACTCATCAAATAGATGTTGTTATTGTTCTTCTAGGTAAGAGAAACAAATTGTTGCTTGGGAACATTTGGACACGTTGCTGAATGTAAAAGTCTTCTTTATTTTCCCAGCAGTCCACTCCAGCTTGTTTCCCTAGTGACTTTACTACAGAGGGAAAAAAATATGTGAGTCTACATCTACAAGTTCTAGCCCAGTACACTTAGGTAATAAAATTATTGTAAACATCCCCCTTCCTCTATGGTTTATAGCAGGTTATACCGGAGACAAAATACGAATAGGAAAAATGTTAATTCTCCTATCCTCACCAACATGATGATATGTCAAATAAGAAAAGAGTGTTAGGATATCCAGTTAAGCACTTCCCATATTATATTTGTTTAAGTCTCACAACTTAATCACATGAGGCTTTTTCCCCATCTTAGAGCACTCTCAAGGCACAGCCAAGGATGGAGCCCAACACATAACACAGGGCTACTTTTGGCGGGGCTCCGTCCTGGCTGAGTCTTGGCAACATGGTCAGAGGCAGCGCTGAGAACATGAGTGACTACCCGTGTTCTCATTCACTAAGCTGGGGAAAGCATGGGAGGAAGCTATGGGCAGCCAGAAAACATCATGTGATGGTAATGGGGATGAAGCAATGCATTACCCCACAGTTTTCCTTGCTGTCCTCCAGCTTATGAGCTTCCATCTGATGAGGTCCTTAGTATATTGCTGCACAGGAAAGAAAGTGTGATAAAACGTTTTATATACAAAGATGAGTTTCCCTCTCCAGCCTAATTTCTGTGATGTATGAACTGTGTAAATCCAGAACAGAAAGTGGGAGGAAATCATTTGCTATGTGACTAAACATGAATTCTAACTAATGTAGTTTTTTGCAAATATGGTACATTATAGGTCAATCAATCACTTTATTTGGCAAATTCATTGAAAGAAAACCAAGGGACTTTGGGCACCTCATGCATGAACACCAGCTCACTGCTTCAAAATTGTTATGAGACAGTACTGAGCTTGGATATTAGCTGAAAAATAAGTTCAAAGCAGCATGACCCATGGCATTACATCTATTTCCACATTGTTGGTGAGAAAACAGACAGATAGTGTTTGATTATAAATGATTCTATGCTTGCTCAGTGATGTGAAAAGCTCTGTTTGGAAGTAAACACAGAAAGGCCTTTATTGATCACTCCACAATTTCCTATCACTGTAGGTATCACTCATAGCTAAGTGTTTCAGCTTATGTGAGTAGAGACAGTCACCCGATATGTCTTTTAAGCCACATTCAGATAAAGTCTTACTGTCCTTTCGGGAGAAAAAAAATGATACATGCTGTGGCAGATTGCATCTATCTAAGAAGAATATTAAAAACGTGAGTTTTGATTTTTCCTACATTTGAGTTATGTAAAACCTTGTAAAGTAGGGTGAATCCTCAGAAACAATCTGAAAAAAAAATAGTTCTGATTTTCATCAGACAAATTCAAGTGGTGCAGAATGGAGATTCAAACATCTCTGCTAAAGGCATTGTTTGCTTGGCTTTAATAAAAGTCTGGCTTTGGAGCTTTGCATAGTCAACCATTTTAATATTGAAGTAGACTTGCCTACTCTTATATATATATTTCTTGATAGGCTCATCAACTTTATCAGCTGCATAGTGGAAAAGTCTTCTCTGTGCTGGGAATAACTGTAGGTATTTAATTTAACTAGTGTAAATAGGTAAGATTTTTTCTTCAGTTTGTTGTAAAGTGCCTGCAAAGTATGGCAAAATAGAAATTTGGACTCCAAAACTCAGAACCTCTCAGAAAGGCCAGTCCTTATGCTGATATATTTTTAGGACCTCATCAGATTGCCCTTTGTAAAGTGGAGAACAGTGAGGGAAATCATGAGACAGCATCACTCTGCATTCCCTACCATTGGGGGTTGTGGTATCCTTTCCCACAATGTTTTCTAGATATCCCCCGCTTTGTTTTCACCTAGTCTGGCTTTCTTGTAGGAGGAGTCAGATGTACACCCAACTCCTTTGGGCTCTGTTTCTCTGAGCTGCCAGAACACTGCTAACACAGAGCCCCACAGAGTCTCACTGGAAGTAGCCCTGTGTCCTATGATAGGCTCCGGGGGACTCCATGCCAGCAGTGTAGAGAAGCATTGAGATGACGCTTCTCTGCCTTTGTCTGATGAAGTGATTCGTTTAAAGAGTCCAAAGCAATACTTCCAAGCTCCTTGGGGGGGGGGGGGGGGGGGGTATTTGACTCAAACAGATCTGATTTTATGTGTCTATCTTGCATAATCTTGAGGGTCTTAAAGAGACAAATTATAGGTGAGATGGATTAAATCAGCAATAGAAGCAAAGGCTGCTTATGACAGTGGCAAGAGGAAAAAAGTGATAGCAGTAAGAAAAGGCAGAACAAATGATGTGAATGGAAAGAAAAGGCTGAAGATTATCAAATGTATTTTTTCAGGGTGAGAGGTCCAAGGAATCAAAGCATTATGATAGCTTGAATAATTGTTACCTCTTCAATGGCAAATTATTCAAGCTACTCCTCTCACAGCACTTTAGTTCTGTGGATGCCGATGATGATGATGATGATGATGATGATGATGATGATGATGATGATGATGATGATGATGATGGCTGGTATTCCATAACAAGGTGAATACGAGCCACCAGTTTTTCTTCTCATTGCCACTCCCATCATGACTGAAGAAAGAAAGAAAACACTCAAGTAACAGAGCATTATGGACCATAAAATGAATAGCATCATTGTTCTCTCATCAGTAACAGACAGGTAACAGGGAAAGAGCAGGAAAAAAACTTTTTACTTGAGCATATGATTCCATTTGAGTGGGAGAACTGGAGACCATGTCAGTTGGGTTACCCAATAGTTGGAGAGAAGATTTCCCCCAATATTTGGAAAGCTGGAAGGGAACACACACATGTTACCTGTTTTTGGATTAAGAAATTCTTAGCCCAGGCTCACTTGACAGTGGTGATTACTGACATATGCATGTGGTTTATCGTTCAGGAGAATAGACTCCTCTTATTCTCACTGTGAAGGCTTTCAAGACTCTGAAATACGATGAGAGACCAACCAGCACAGCTTAAATAGACATGGTGGTACAATAGCATTCCGTTGCAATTTTTTGGAAAGACAACTTTTAATAAACACACACATACATTAAATAATATGAGTAATAAAAAGGAAGGGTGTCATATAAAAAACAATAGCAGTGGTGGCTTGTGGCTTCTTCTACAGTGGACTGGTAAATCCATTCTAGTCTGAACTTGAATAGAGCTGTCCAAAATGCTGTTCCTTAGCTGTGAAACAGATATTGCACATTTAAGATATCATTTACAATTTGGGTTAAAAACTGGATTTAGTGTCCAACAGACATTCTGCGGAAACTGCCAGCAACATTGTAAAGTGTTATTATGTAATAAGAAGGAATATAATGAAAAATCACTGATTAAAGTCTTCAGTGGAACTTTTATTAGTGGGATTATGGGACAGACAGCATGAAGTAGTGGGGGATGTCATAAAACGACTTGTCACTTTTTGTTGAGAGAGGGGGGAGGCCTCGAGCACACCATGAACTGTGAAAGTCTCAGTTCTGCACTGAGGTCCACTTGACTTGGATAATATACTCATTAGGTGAAATCCCGCTAGGCTTCCTGTTACTTCCCCCAGGAGTATGACCTAAGCTGTACTTTCTATTCAGCTGCTAGCCAGAGATTCACTACTTCCATAAATACCTCCTGATGGTTGATTCACAGAGCAACAGTGACACCTCCTTCAGAAGTCATTGTGCTCCTCCAGGCTTGAGGAATAATGTGACAACCACAGATGTTAGAGAAGAAAGAGAGAAAGAGAGCAAATATGGTACAGTATGAAAGGAACAAGGCTACAAATAGAACTGTGATGCTTGAAAGAAAAAGGACATCTTAAGGTGCAGCAGGAATAAAATGACGGTACTAGTGAAAGTGCAAGCAAAAAAGAAAAGAAACCTCTTGTGCTATGGCTTCTCTCTGAGACAGAATGGAAATAATGGTTTGTGCATGTAAATAGCTAAAAGGAGCTATGCAAGATTTATCCTGTTCTGTATCTATAGAAAACACCACATAAATGTGTGCCTTTGATTATCTATTTAAGAATAACAGAGAAAAAACAAAGCCAGACAGCCAGGTGCCATGAATTATGGTACTGAAGTAACAGGTGATATAAACGGATCCTGTTGTCTGCAGTAGAATAGCAACAGCTGCTTAAATGAAGCAGCCATTCTGGCCAGCCATCTGTTGAGGATGCTCTCGCTTTGGATTTCCTATATCCACAAACAGTGATACCTTATTTGGTCCAATTCCAAAGCATAAAATACATTACGCACGCTTTTAAAGCTTCACTGGCTTCTTCATCAGGCAAAGATGTTTAAAATCATACAGGATAAAAAGGGTGATAATGTTACAAGCCTACATTCTGTCTGTTATGTTGTCAATTACATATTCAAAGATTTCCATGCAGACAGATACTATGCCCACTATTGGCCTTGTAAAATTATCATGGGAGATTTTTTATGGTGTCAGAAGCAAATTGAGAATACTGTTATAATGTATAGAAAAACCACAAAGTTAAAAACTTGGTTGTTGTATGTTTTCTGGGCTGTATGGCCATGTTCTAGAAGTATTCTCTCCTGACATTTCACCCACATTTATGGCAGGCATCCTCAGAGGTTGTGAGGTATGGAAAACCTAAGCAAGGAATGTTTATATATATATATCTGTGGGAAGTCCATGGTAAGGAAAGAACTCTTGCCAGTGTGAATGTTCCAGTTAATCACCCTAATTTGCATTGAATGACTACATCTGCTAGTTACTTTCTGCCTGAGGGCATTCTTTGTTAACTGCCCCTAGTTCCCATGTATCAGAGTGTTGATTCTTATTTACTGTTCTGATTTTTGAGTTTTTTAATACTGGTAGCCAGATTTTGTTCATTTTCATGGTTTCCTCCTTTCTGTTGAAGTTGTCCACATGCTTGTGGATTTCAATGGCTTCTCTGTGTAGTCTGACATGATAGTTGTTGGAGTGGTCAAGCATTTCTGTGTTCTCAAATAATATACTGTGTCCAGGTTGGTTCATCAAGTGCTCTGCTATGGCTGATTTCTCTGGTTGAGTTAGTCAAAACTTGGCATTATACTAAATGTCTTTCGATCGGAAGCTGGCCACTTGGAGTGCCTCTTGTGTCACTGCAAGAAGGTCCACCATTGTGCATGTGGTACGGCTCAGGCTGCATTGTAGTAAGTGGTCTGTAGTTTGCTCTTCTCCACACTCGCATGTCATGGACTCCACTTTGTAGCCCCATTTTTTAAGGTTAGCTCTGCATCTCATGGTGACAGAGCAGTCTGTTCAGTGCCTTCCAAGTCATCCAGTCTTCTGTGTGACAAAGGGAGAGAGTTTCTCATCTCATTATGGGAGATAAGGAACAGTACTCCATCAACCTGCTTATGTGTGTCTGCGTCTTCAAGGCACCTGTTGACTAATGATGACTCAATGCATTTCACAGGATTTTTTAAATCAAGGAATATTCAGAGGTGGTTTTCCCATTCCTTCTGACACATAGTCTCCTGGGCATGGTATTTGTTGGTGGTCTCTCCTTCAGGGATAACCCTGCTTAGCTTCCAATATCAGATGGGATGTTAAATATCCTAACAGCATTTAAACATCCCATCTATGCCAACTATGCCAGACGTAAACCCAAAGAAGATTTACCATTCAAAATGTGTATAAATGGTATTTAACACCATTAAAAAATCAAATATTAATAAAAACCATCCAAAAAATTGCTGGAGAGGCTGTCAGGAAGTGGGAACATATATACATATGTGGTGGCATTGTAAATATGTAAGGAAATTTTGGTATAAAATATTTAAAGAGATAGAGGATATAATAAACATCAAACTGGAAAGAAGCCCTGGTATTGCATTATTATCAATTTATAATAACAATAAGATGGATAAAAAAGAAAAAGAAGCAATAACAAATTTATTGACAATAGCAAGAATGCTTATAGCAAGGAACTGGAGAAAAGTAATAAATGTTCAGATTGAAGAATGGTATAAGGAAGTATGGAAATTGGCAATAAATGATAAGCTAACATGCAAATTAAAAGTTAAAAGAGGGATATGGAAAAAAATGATTTTGAGGATGTATGGGGAAAATTTATTGAGAAAGGACTTCAAAAAAGGGATGGAGGGCTACCGTATCAGGAAGAAATGAGTTTTTGGTTGGACAATATATAAGAAGTGGCTCGGGGTGGGAGGGGGGGGGATACACAGTGGTGAAGAAATATAGATGGACAAATGTTAACATTGTAGTAGATATAAATCAACAACAGATATAAAATAATTATGCAAGCATTGTATGATACATTATATATCTGCTATGGGATAAAAGTAATTATTGTATGAAAAATTTTAAATTCAATAAAAACTATTTAAAAAAACCAAAAAAACAAAAACAAAATGTGTTGGAGTCGTCAGCCACCATTGCCTCTGGACAACTTACCAAAACTTGGCATCCTACAAATACACTTTTCATTGCAGGACTCTGCTTGACCTGGCAGATAACCATGTGGATTGTAATCCAAAATGTCTTGTGGTAACTGGATTATCCTCTGCAGTAATATAAGCAGACAGATGTGAGAGGAAGCTGTGAAAGATAGAGGTTGTGTAAATCCAGTTTAAATTTAGTTCAGCAAACATAACCTTGTACTTCCCTTCCCTTACTGTTTGTCATCATTCATGAGAGCTATCCAGTCTACCTGAACCAATAGATCCTGATGTGAAGACAAGCCAGTGGTCCTTTAGATTTTATCAGGAAATGTGACATGAAGGTACTTTTGCAGAGGCTCTAACTGTGTGATGTTGCTGTCTTCTTTTGGTGCTTCTCCTTCCAACATCTTTTCCTGCAGTGGAATAATATTCTGTGTGATGTTATTCTGAGCAATATCCTCAGATGCTGTCATTTCAGCTGTTATAATTTCCTATAAACAAGGAAAGGGGCCAGGGATTGTGGTAAGCATGAATAAAGTAAATTTTGCCAAATACACTCAAAAGTTGGCCTTTTTCTTTTGACTTTCAGGTCTCACAAGCCTGTTAATGATTTTTAAGGAAAATAGATACGGGCAATATACACAAGTCTGCGGTGCTACTTATATGATGGCCCTCCAAGGATGGCATTGGATATCAGAACACAGAAAAGTTATCGTTTAGACTATAATCCAAGAATCCCCATGTCATC
Source organism: Anolis carolinensis (assembly GCF_035594765.1). NCBI lineage: Eukaryota > Metazoa > Chordata > Lepidosauria > Squamata > Anolidae > Anolis > Anolis carolinensis. The sequence goes on along the minus strand of NC_085843.1, from coordinate 169,053,800 downwards.
ATAGCAATTGGTTGGAGAATTTGAGGAGTAATAACCCAATAACTGGTAGATAAACAGGGTCATAGGCATCTATCTTGTTTAATTTATTTTTTAATAACAAGATTATTATCTGGCAGTAAATGCTTTTTCCACTAGTAGACAATGAATGTATGAATGGAAATTGGACTTTTAAATTCATTTATTTAAAGGTGCAAAGAGATAGTTGTATGTCCAGATACTCTCTTTATATACCGTAGATTAAGGAATGCCCGCTTGAAGTTCCACTGCCTTCTAATACAAAGTTAGGAAATCTGATGCTCTCTCAAAGTGCTAACATATTTATACATACATTTATACATATTTATACATATTTATACATGGCTATCATGTCTCCTCTCCGCCTTCTCTTCTGCAGGCTAAACATGCCCAGCTCTTTAAGCCGCTCCTCATAGGGCTTGTTCTCCAGACCCCTGATCATTTTCGTTGTCCTCCTATGGACACTTTCCAGCTTGTCCAGCTTGTCAACATCTCCTTTCAATTGCGGTGCCCAGAATTGGACAAGATGAAGGTATGAACTAATTCCATGAACATATGATTGCTGGTTCACATATGGATGCTTTTATTTAATCTCTCTAGTCTAACATCTATTCCCTCCCTCCCCATCACTGGCTACTAAATGTATGACTTGACTCCATCCAAATTCCACTATGATTTTGAGTGTTGTCTGTTTATCTAATCATTCTGCTTGTATCATTGAATCTATGACAGCTTGTTCAGTTTTCACAAAGTGTCACAAGTGTTTTGATCAGACCAAAAAGCTCTTTCAGGGATGGAGCAAATGAGCCTCAGTTAGTCTGATATACATGGTATTTTTTTTTAATAAGGCAATGTGAATCAGCTTTGAATGCCCACTCCCCTAGCATTGGAATTTGTGATGTTTGTTGTTCTCCTATTGTTATTCCCCAGTAACTGGTATTCAGACTTTTACAGTCAGTGGCTTAAATCCTATTAGTAGGTCAAACTACCATAGGTAAGGTAAAGGTAAAGGTTTCCCCTGATGTTAAGTTCAGTTGTGTCTGACTCTGGGGGTTGGTGCTCATCTCCATTTCTAAGCCAAAGAGCCGGCGTTGTCCGTAGACACCTCCAAGGTCAAACCATACCCACATTATAAATGGTGAATCAACATATACATGAATCCCATTGATTCAATGAAGATATTCTAGTTAGAATTATAAAAAGGATTCAGGTTTATATATGCACATAGAATGAATGTAAAATGGGACAGCATTATGAAGATATTCTAGTTAGAATTATAAAAAGGATTGAGGTTTATATATGCACATAGAATGAATGTAAAAGGGGCAGCATTATGCAAGGGCGAAGTCAGTGCTCAGAGGGCAAGATCATTAGATGTTTGGGTTAGCAAAGGCAATGGTGTTATCTGCTCAACCTTCTCCTGTATTTAGTTGCAATTTTCACCATAACTGGGAAGAAACTGATTTTCTTAATGACAACATATTAGGAGTTATCTTGCATTGGGCTCCTGCCAAGGATTGTTTAGTCTTGGAGGGGGAATTCAGACCCATTTGCTTTGCAAAAACCAAGGACCCTCCAGGGAAGTGTGTGAATTTTGTAGCCTAGCCTTCCACATGGCAACATGGGGCTACACAATATTATACAGTAAAAATACCATTTAGGGTTGCTTGCTTATTTGTGCTCTTCTTTCTTTCTTTCTTTCTTTCTTTCTTTCTTTCTTTCTTTCTTTCTTTCTTTCTTTCTTTCTTTCTTTTTTAAAAAAAAGAAAGTGTGATTTCCTTGTGTTTTCAAGTTTTTCTGATGTAAGATTGGGGCCAGGGGTTGGAGTGAAGGCCTAAATCTTCCTTACCAATACAAATTCTGATCTTGATTGGGAGCATACAGACCTCTTTGTGAGTGAAAGAAGCAGAAATTCTTAATTGCAGGGTATGGATTTAATTAGGTGATAGAGATAAGCTTTCTCATCCTCTTATGCCCACAGCTGTCAAAGACTCAAGAACAAGGCAGTCCTAGAAAACAGCAAAAAAGCATGAACTGACCATAAGCCGCTAATAAAAATGACTTCCACGTATGATGTCAGAAGGGTTAGCTTGTTAACACATTTGGGAAACCAAACTTCTGAAAGTAAAGGTAGGGATTTTTTGTTTTTCCGTTTTTTAAAAAACCCACCCAAGTGACTTATTGGCTTTAGTCCTGAACAGGTAGCTCTGATAGCAACATCCTTTTAACAGGAGTTTAGAGACCTTCAATCCCTTTGTTTTCTTTATGCTGCATTTCAAAGTCAGCAAACAGAGAAATAAATACTGTGTGTCAGACCTTGGACTTGGGAGTAGTCTGTTAAGAGACTTGGGGTCTATTGCTGCTGCAAAAGAGGAATGTTAAAAGGATGTCAGAAGTCAAAGTCTTTGTCACTGCTCAAGTGCTAGCTTAGACGGATGCATTGAGACAATCAGACTTTGCCTTCAACAGAACAGCATTTTGAGATTTTGATGCTGTTTGCCTTGCTATATGAAGCAGAAAACTCTGGTCCCTGTATATACTCAGCCTATATTCTACCATTATGGTAATTGGGCATTTGTTTCATGTGCCAGTTGGTAAAATCAAAGTATTGAATAAGCAAGATCTGTGTCATAATGCCTCCTTTCCGAATCTGATATACATGTGTCATGTATGTGTCATGAATGATACTATCTCACTGGTAGGGTTGAAAATTCAGTTGCTTTAACAGGAGTGGGCACCACCGTGTCCTTTGCCTCAGACAGCAAAACGTTTTCATATTTAGAAAACAATTTGGACATGAGATCATGACTCGGCATTTTATATGGCTTTAGTCTGTTAATTGATTTATCTGTTAATAAAAATAGTTGTGTTTTAATTGCTTATATATTTAGATTGTTTATATTTTGATGAGATGTGTTTAATTGTTTACCTGTACGGCATTGAATTTTTGCCGGATTTGTAAGCCATCTTGAGTCCCCTCTGGGGTCGATAAAGACGGGGTAAAAATGATGTAAATAAATATTATGAGGAGACACAAACCTCTCTCTCTCTTGTTTAAAATGTCTCACCATTTGAGCTGAAGTGAAGTTAAGATCTAACAAATCCTCAAAATTTGAGATGGCCTGTGCTTACAATAGAATAAATGAAAAGCAGAGAAAAAGTTGGTAGATTATTTCTAGTCATTTCTACTCAGCAGTGTGTTGGCTTCTTAAACAAATAAATAAAACAATCTCATTGTACTCCCACTTCTTTTCTGCCTTCCATTCAGGCTGAGTGCTTTTTTATTTTGTTTTTTGTTTTTCTAAGACAGAGGGAATATTATTTTGTTGTATTGCAGCTTTAAATACTTCAGGGCCTAATGCAATATTTTCCTGGATAAATCTGTCTGGGAGTTGCTATTATATGCTGATGATGCCATTATGCTCCGCACATTTTCCTGCTCCTTATCCCAGTGCTTAATATGGTGCTTGATTGAACATCTTTATCAACGAAAGGCTCCCAAACAGGAAGGCTCTTTATCAGTTCCTTACAGTGTTTGTCACTTTCATCTGCAGGGGCCGGTTGCAAATGGATCCCAGTTATACAGTCATTAGAAAGCTATAAGTCTCTTAATTTATATTCCTAATTAGTGAGCAAGCTGGAAAACCAGGGATTCCTTTCAAGCTTTTCTCCTACCCATTCTGTTACTCCTGAGATCTTTTTTATCCCTGCACAAAGTGTTTGTTTCCTTGGAAACCAGAGTGCAATACGTGACAGATATGGATTTGGCTCTTTCAAATCATGTTTGTAGAGCTGAGATTCTTTGAGATCCTGATGGAGAGAAATTATAGTTTTTTTTCCTCCGCAAAGGAGTAGGAATATGATTGAGGGCTGATTCATGTAACCACTGTATAGCTAGGAAATAGCTACTGGTAGTCCCATTGTAGCGGTCTAAGGGACACTGAATGTATCTTAAGCAATAGCTATAACAACAGTCTGGATGCTCTGGAAATGGGATGTTAGCAATCCATTCTGCAAGCAAACTAGTCAAATGTGGGCTAGGTAATGCTACTATGTATTAGGTGGATTTGTAATTCATTAAGCAACCGAACCCAAAGGGTGCTCACCAATGGTTTCTGGTAGACAGCTATAAATGCTATATGGGTGACATTTGTCTTGGCAGATCAAAAGCTGTGTTTCTTTTATCATTTAATATTCTGAAAATGCAGTGAGCATTCTGCTGTATAGCTCGGTCCCACAAAAGTACATGGCAGAAGGTAGGAAAACAAAAAGTGGAAGTAAAATCACTGGATTCAAGAGAAAGCGTGATTTTAAAGAATAGGAATTAAGATTCTGATTCCAGTTATTCCCTACCTCAAGTCTTCAGGGAGAGTATGATTCCCTGAAGCTGATAGTCCAGGTGGCCTATTTCTTTGTCTCCTAGTTTCACAGTATGGAGTTGTATTTAACACATATGTAACATTGACAAGGAGCCCCGAGTGGCGAAGTGTGTTAAAGCACTGAGCTGCTGAACTTGCGGACCAAAAGGTCCTAGGTTCAAACCCCAGGAGCAGCTTGAGCGGCCGCTGTTAGCTCCAGCTTCTTCCAACCTAGCAGTTCGAAAACATGCCAATGTGAGTAGATCAATAGGTACTGGGAAGGTAACGGCGCTCCATGCAGTCATGCCGGCCACATGACCTTGGAGGTATCTACAGACAATGCTGGCTCTTCGGCTTATAAATGGAGATGAGCACAAACCCCCCAGAGTCAGTCATGACTGGACTTAACATCCGGGGAAACCTTTACCTTTTTAACAATGGCATGTATATCAATTTTTTTAATCCCAAATATGAAGAAATTGATATATTTAGGTACATTTAAAAATCTAAGACAATCTGATCATCTATGTGAAGTCTCCAGAAAATCGAAAACTTATTCTCTTGAACAACTGTTCCCCAAATCCTCCAAAACCCCACTAATATGCTTGCTGGGAAAATTCTGGGTGCTTGAGTTTCCAGAGTTCCAGCTGTATCACTATAGACTATAATTGTTTAATAAATATAATTTGTGCATGCACAGCTTGAACTCTGGAAATCTATGTCATTTTTAAGACATGAACCAAAGACAATCATAATAATTATAATATGAATATGAACAATTATTTTATTTCTTAACTGCCTCTGCTTGTGGTTTGAGACAGGGCACAACACAGTTAAAACACTTCATAAAACATTAAAGAAAATAGATATGTTAAAATATATTTCTATGAAATACATGCATTAAAATACACTGAACAACCTAAAATACAATAAACACAGGACATGAGTTTTAATGTCTTAGGGTTGTTGTATGTATTCCGGGCTGTACGGCCATGTTCCAGAAGTATTCTCTCCTGACGTTTCACCCACATCTATGGCAGGCATCCTCGGAGGTTGTGAGGCAAGGAGAAACTAGGCAAGGAAGGTTAATATATATCTGTGGAGAGTCCATGGTGTGAGAAGAGTTCTTTGTCAGTTGGAAGCCAGTGTGAATGTTGCAGTTAAATGTCTTAGTTAACAATTGACTGGGTATACCAGCCAGAAGAGATATGTCTTCAATTAACTCTTAAATTCTGAAAGCTGATTTAGCTATTGGATCATTTCACAGCCATTGAGCAGCCGGGTGATGATTACCATTCAGGTTATGGCTGGATGGAGTAGCTGCCCCTTTGGGGCAGATTGACCTGTAGATGGTAACTTGTAGGTAACCTGGACCAAAACCATGTAAGGATTTAAAGGTTAAAAAAACACTTTGCCCTGAAACTAATTGGCCACCAGTGAAATGACTGAAATATAGGTGTAATATGCTCACTTCTGGATGTTCCTGTAACCAATCTGGCTGCTGTGTCTTGAACTAATTGGAGTTTCCAAACTTGATACAGAGGTAGCCCAATGTAAAGCATGTTGCAGAAGTCCAACCTGGAGATTACCAGCACATTCACTACCAACTTTAGGTTCTCCAATCCTAGGAAGGAGTGCAGCTGTTATGCCAACAGAAGCTGGTAGTAAATACTCCTGACTGTCACATCTACCTGGGCTGATGTTTGGAGAGACAAATCCAGGAATACTCCCAAACTGTGAACATAGTATTTCAGAAGGGAGTGTAACCTCATCCAGAACAAGATGACACACCTCCATCCCCAGATTAGGACTCTTGATGGCAAGCACCTCTTTCTTGTTTCATTAAGCTGATATAATGAAATCATTGTCAAAACTAAGTTGTCACAAATGCAGCAAAATTGGCTCTTTTATGCATATGTGGTGAGACTATGAAATGATACACAAATTTTATAATAAAATAAAGAGATGGAAGAAATATTAAGGGAAAAAGTAGAGCTGAATAAAAGGGTATTTTTAATCAGAAAATTGAGTGTAAGAGCAGCACTAACAAATGGTCAGATATCATTAAACATAAGATAGAAGCAGCCCAAGCAATAGTAGTCTCAAGCTGGAAAAAGCAGAAATAGTTTGAATACTTAACAGACAGCGTGCTCCAGGCAGGACCATAGCCAGAAAATTTTTGGGAGGGTGGGGGTGAAACTTTTTTTTAGCAAATCATGAAGAGTAGTTCCACAATGCAAAATAATTTAAAAATCAGGTTCCATTGATAAACTTCAGTGGACACTCAAGACAGATAGACTTCAGTGGACACACATGGGGATTTGATCAATCATTTAAATTCATGAGTAAATCAGTTTTTTTGTTTTTGTTTTTAAAAAACCTGACAAATGTTTTTTTTTTGGGGGGGGGGGGGTTGAACCCCTAATCCCCCCCCCCCAGGCTAGAGCCTTGGCTCCAGGATTATATTTTTGAAAGGAGGATGAAATACACAACAGGTTGTAAATGGAATTGGGAGTCGAAATGGGAAACTCTGATAACTAAAGTAAAAGGGAAAAAAATATAAAGAACTAAATCACACTCTCTTTACAATCTATTGAAATAATCTATCAAATAATAATCAAATTGAAGATAAAATTGTTCCCACTGGGTAGGGGGCAAAAGAGGGGGGACTGTTAGATACAAGTGGTTGATAAGCATGGAATTGGGATTGGTAAGGTTAAGTAAATACGATACATTATATTGAGTGAAAATGTAAGTGGAATTTCATTATTGAGATTTGTATTACTCTGCTTGTGTCTACATTTTTTAAAAAAAACTCTTTCATGTTTCATTTTTTAAAATTCATCCAGCTCACTACCTCCTACAGGATTTCATTCAGAGGATACACATTGTTCTTAGCTGAAATATATTTGGGGTTCATCAGCATAGATAGCACCCTGCCATATGCCTCCTGATGATCTCTTCTAGTGGTTTTATAGAAATGTTAAAAGGCTTTGGGGATAGAATGGCACCTTGTGGGATGCCATGTAAAAGCTCCTTTTTCGGAGGGGCAGCTATCCCCAAGTACCACCATCCAGAACCTGCCTATGAGGTACGACTAGAAGCACTGAAACAAAAGTGCCTCTGATCAAAGATGGGCTTCCCTCTACTCATAGTAATGAACTAAATTTTAAACAATTCTGTACATTCCTCATTGTAGCTGCAGTGGGTTAATGAGGGCTGTTCCACACTAAGAATTAGTATTGTGCTTTCAGGATAAACCTTGCCCGATTTTGTTCCCAGCTTTCGTTGGGGGCCCCGATCCATTTTCCAGAGGCTCCTGAAATTTGGGGAGGGGGAACAGGGCCCCAAAATTCAGACCATTGGGGGGGGGGCCTCCCACCCACTGTCTCCCCTTCCTGGCATACTTCTTATCTGGCACAGGGCCGGTTCGTAATGGAAGCCCTTGAAGCCGCCACTTCGGGCGCAGTCCTTGCTGGGTGCTATCGCGGCGGTGGCAACCATTGGGTTGCTCACCGCGGAACAAGGAAGTACTTGCTATTCTCACAAGATTTCATGAGATTTCTGTGAGATTTTGCAAGATCTTACGAGAATAGCAAGGACTTCCTGGAGTTCTGCGGCTGGAGAGTGCGCCGCCGCCGCTGCCGCCAGTAAGTTGGGGGGGGGGGGCTAATTTCGGGGGGGGGGCACATAATGAAAAAACCTAGGGCCGCTGCTGATCTGGCACCTGCTGTTGCTTCTTGTCAGGACCCAGGCTGCAGAGGACCAATAACCTTACACAGAGGCCAGAATCTATCTAATATCTTTATTAAAGAAATATATAAAGTCAATAAAAACAAGTGAAGAATATAGTTCAGAAGCAGACCTTTCAGATGAGGTCAATTATAGTCCATAAATGTATTGTCCAATATAAGATATTAGAGTTCAAAGTTTTAATCCACTTGACCGAAACACACACTTTGCCAAGCAATAGTGTGGGGAAATGACAGAGTCTTTAAAGTCCAATGTAGCTTGACAACAAGGCTGGAAAATAAACTTGATTCTTGGCTAGATCAAAGACTTGGAACGAGGCAAACATGAAGCATGAAGCATGAAGCAAGGTCCGTGGCAAAACGCGAAACAAGGCAGGCTTGGAACTTGATCCGGGAAGCAAGGAACTGGGGTTACGAAGTCCACACACGATCTCTCTCCTCAAGCTGATCAATTGACTCCGCAAGGTTCCCCTTGCGGCAAAACCCCTATATAGGGTCTCGTTTTCCCGCCAACAGAACACTTTCCCTAGAGAACGAGAAGCGAAACCCAACTCTGTCCAGATGCATGACTCCTTAGAATTTCCCAAGGGAAGCAGACCTAATCAGCTAGTTGTTTGGCAGCGATTCTCAGGCTCCGGCGATTAGCCTCCCTGACTCCTCTATCTCTATTATAATTGTCCCTCTGGGGAAACGGGGGGGAATTCTGCCCAAGGCCTGTTTGGCTAACTTCTGGAGGGCAAACATCCTCCAGGTGGAGAGGCTCCGACTCTGGTTGAAACGGCGGAAATCCCATGTTTTCCTCTTCATCTGCCACCATAGTACTAGGAACAGGACTACAAGGCCCATGAGTCATCACACTTCTCTGGAGTAAGGCGCTCAGCTGCAGGCAGACATGGAGCATGCATGCAGGCCCCGCCAGCCACCACACATGCCCCGCCACACTCTCTGATTGTGTGTGTGTGTGGCGGAGCCTGTAGGCAGGCCCAGAGTGTGCCTGCAGCCTAGCTCCAGGCCTGCCTACATGCAGGTAAGGAGGCAATTTCGGCTCAACACGAAAGCAGACTTTCACGTCAAACAGGTCTGTTTTGTGTTTCAGAAGAAATGGAAGACATGAAAGAAGCAGGATACATGACAGGAACTAATTTCACACACATGACTATTAAGAATGCTGCTGCAAATTTTATTTCAGTATCCCAATGTCTAGCACAGTAGTAATTTAAACCTTCAGCTAAGGTTTTAGAAATAAAAACAAGTTAGCAAGGGAATGTAGGCTCATAAAAAAATTAGTGTGAAGAGTTTTCAAAATCTCATTTGTACAATGTCTGAAATTTGGGCACTGAAACAAAATTTCATTTGGTGCTCCAGATTCCATTTGAGAGGCAATGCCCTCATTTTTCCTTCCTGTACCTGTCCATCATACACGTGTACACACACACACACACACAAACACGATGAGAGAACAGGCTGGTGTGATAACACCCTTGATCTTAAATCAGTTTATGTCGAGTCCTATACCAGCATCTAATTGGAAAGAATTTTATTGAATTAGATGTACCATGCTTTCACATAACTAGGTATAGGACTGCAAGCTATTACATTCAGTGAATTCTACCTAAGGTAAATATGATTAGAATTGCAGTATAACCGTGTTGTAGAGAAAGCCCTTTGACTACTTGCCTATATTTACTATAAGTTTGTTTGCTTTTAGAATGAAGATGTTTGACTTTGCTCATCATTAGAGCTCAATTTTGGTATCCTAAGACAAATATAATATGAGGATTTTGATCATGTTTGTTATATGGAAGTGACAGATTAAGAATCTGCTGTACAGTAGTGAATTACTTTTTCTGGCAATTGCTTCTTTCTTTCTTTCTTTTTTCAAAAAAGCATTCTGCCCCTAGTGCTTTGTAAAACTTGAGCAGCTTTAAAAGGTCATCTTTGGAAGACTTCTGAAATATAAACTCAATCTGATATGGTTTGTAGAGAATGTGTGTGTTGAACAGGAGAGGCAATGGGTGTGGATATGCTATCACTTGTGTGTGTCGTGCTCATTCTTCTGGATCACAGCATCTGTGTACATTGAGAAAATGTCTTTTTCATTGCTTGCCTTGCTGAAAAAGTCACCACAGACGGCTGCTTTCAATTACTCAGCTTGACCTTGCTGTGGACAAAAGGTGAGAGAGTCCCATAGAGTATGAGAAAGGGATTTTCCCACCTCGGACTCTCATGATACTCTCTACAATTTTTAAATGCCATTCAGGGTCTGTTGCTGGATACTAAAGGATTTCCTCTGGCAGTTGCTTCTTTTGTGATCAAAACAAATCAATTGCAATAAAAGAGCCTGTACTGCCAATGCCAAAAACTGGGTTTTCCATCTCCCTCTTTATATTAAAGGATCTGCCCAAGGACTGAAGCCTGTTCTCCCTGTTCTGCCTGTTCTGCTATTGTAAATAAACCTATAGGAAATTCTCTTAGATGGGGCCACTAGTGCTATCCATAAACACATTAGAATCAATGACACTACAGAAGAGATCAGAAACGTATTTAAGTAATCCATTGGAGAAACCTCAAATACTCAGCAAAAGCTGAATAACTCCCCTGCCTTTTTAGATAACTAGGGTAATTGGCTAAAGCAAAATGTCTACAGGAGGGTGCACCAATCAGTTTATTTTAGCCATTTGCAGTAAATAAAGGTAATCTGATAACAGTCATGTCGCCATAGGGAGGGGACAGGGAGATGAGAGCATTTCCTTACAAAGAAGAATTCTGCACCACCAAATGACCTGATGGCATCACTGATGAGTGCAGAGAAAAGGGGATGCTACTCCTGCCAACCTAGCAGTTTGAAAGCATGCCAATGTGAGTAGATCAATAGGTACTGCTCCGGCGGGAAGGTAACGGCGCTCCATGCAGTCTTGCCAGCCACATGACCTTGGAGGTGTCTACGGACAACACCGGCTCTTTGGCTTAGAAATGGAGATGAGCACCAACCCCCAGAGTCAGACATGACTGGACTTAATGTCAGGGGAAACCTTTACCTTACTGGTGCGCCATGTGAACAGCAGACGTGTGCAAATCAGGTCTGATTCTGCTGTCAACATTGCCTCAATACAGACTTAGAGGAAGGAAAAAGTAAACCACTTTTCAATCTATCTTGTGAGAAAAAAATGTGACAGGGTCACCATAAACTAGAAATTATTTAAAAACACACAACGGCAACTTACAACTATTGGTACAACTGTTAATGGTTTTTTATATATAAATGGCATCTCTTGACCCTAGAAATAAGCCCCAATAAACTCAATGGTCCTTACTGTTGAATAGACTTGTATATCATTGCATGTTTACAGGGCCCTTCTACACTGGCATGTAAAGTGAGCCATCTGTCATCTGTATTAGGACCACGTTGTGTCTGGATAGGAACTCCCCTGCATTGTGTCGGGCTACAGCCATGACATGGACATCTAGTTTACTCCATGGGGTCAAGCAACCTTCTAATGGGTCTCATCGTTCATGAAGAAGGCTAGGAATGGGAGGCAGAAATGTCTCCCCCTCCTTCCTCCCAGGCTTCTTTCCCAGTCACAAGACCCACCAGAAAGTTGCTACACCACAAGAGTAAGGTAAGAGTCCAGAACATGGGGAGGGCGAGGGGCCAGTCAACCCATGTCCCTGGGTTGCTTAAACCTGGTGAGTATAGGATGACTATTGAGGTAGTTGTGACCAGTTGTGTTTGGAACCAGCTCAGCTGTCTCAACTGGTCATATCCCAGGGAGAAACCTGGTCTCTGCTTCAAGAGCTGAGTTTTTTCTTACATTTGTTTAACCCAGATGAATCCAGATCAGCCCCCATGTGGCATTTAGCCACTGTAGGGCTGATCACATTAACACTGACCTAAGTGGTCAGTGGAGGTATGCCCATGGATGCCATAAACACAATACACATACACACAACAATCCATGATTTTTCAGTTTCCACTGTGTGAATCAAATAACCACTAGTTTGCAGATACTAGTCTCCTCCCACTAATATCCCAAAGAGTGCTTGTGCAGTGATGACAACTATGTAAACGAAGTAATGCATAACATGGAAAAGTAGGATAAAATGTTTGGCTGAAAGTTACGGATGTAAGCAATTCCAAGGAGGAAAGACCACTCAAAACCCTAGAAAAGAGCAGTGGCGCAGCTGGCTAGTAATCAGCTGCAATAAATCACTACTGACCGAGAGGTCATGAGTTCGAAGCCCGGGTCGGGTTAAGCCCCCGACCATTAAATAGCCCAGCTTGCTGTTGACCTATGCAGCCCCGAAAGACAGTTGCATCTGTCAGTAGGGAAATTTAGGTATGCTTTATGAGGGAGGCTAATTTAACTAATTTACAACATCATAAAACTGCCAGCAAAACACGAGGAATGAGGAAGTACAGCCACTAGTGGACAGTGAAGCAACAGCTCCCCCTGTAGCCGGAATCATGAAGCTGGAAAAAAAGTTAAATGCCTCTGTGTCTGTCTATACTGTATGTTGTTTGTCTGTTGGCATTGAATGTTTGCCATATATGTGTTCATTGTAATCCGCCCTGAGTCCCCTTCGGGGTGAGAAGGGTGGAATATAAATACTGTAAATAAATAAATAAATAAGAATTGGGCAATGGACAAAAACCTCAGGTCTTATAAATCATAGAGTTTTGATGACAAATTAATCTTGACTCTCCTGGGGATCAGGCCAGTAGAAATTTCTTTTCAAAGTGAGGGAAAGCAGTTTATGTTGTGGCAGTGCTTTTTAAAAAAATAAAGGAGGGGAAAGGGGACTCATGTCCACAAAAGTGTCAAGCCAAGGAAAAAGGAGTCACAATAATATCTCATTTGCTTCCACTTCTCTTTGTATTAAGGCTGTGAGTTGACTTTGTGGAATCAGTGTAGCAGGCTGGGAATAATGATGTATGAGATTAGAAGCTCATGCCCAGAGCACTACATAAGTGAGAAGAAAGGCAAGGTTACCTTTCTTAGTCTGTTTGCTCCGGAAGACATTCATAGACTTGCACACACAGAGACCCATGATGTCAGTCAGACAAAAAGTTATCTATCAAACCCAGTGGATTTAGGATGGGAAGATCATGGAGAAATAGGAGAGACCATCTTATGAAATAACACTTGTATGATTGAGAAGGTGATTGTTCTGAAGTACAATGTGGGCTTTTAAATGGATTGATTTCAAATGCAGTGCTTCGTAAGTTGAACATTCTGCTCTATGCCTGGGGTTCAAAAATGTAATGTGTTTATGTGCTAAGAGCACAGGGATTTTTTGGATTTGGGACAAACTGTGCATGGCAACTATAGGACTTCATCACACTAGAGCATCTATCTACTTTAAATCTAGTTGCTGCCAGCTGCAGAAATTAGTAATTTAGGGAGGGGGCTTTAAACTGCTCAGTCAGAAGTCCTGGACCTCACTAAAGTACAAACCCTGGAATTCTGCAGTAGGAAGCAACTTGATTTAAAGTGGATAGATGCTCTCGTGTGATGAAGTCCTTAGTAATTGTGTACAACAATGGATTGGAGGCAGGGGGTGGCTTTAGTGTATTCAATGGGTCTGAATGGTTGCATGGATTCATATTTTGACTCTAGGTGTTTTGCTACCTCAATGAATAAGAGGCAAACACACATGAATTTTACTTCAACTTTGGGGCTAGGACAACATTCTCAACCAGATTTGAATGCAGCAAGCTAGCGTAGTTTGTTGGCTTGGCCATGTAATGTAACTTCTCTTTTCTCTAAGAGTGTGCTGTCACCTGGCAAAATCTTCTGGCTAAGGCAACAATCTCATTCAGTCAAATTTTAGGGCAGTCTTATGTGGGTTCACTGCAGTATAATGACAAATCTATGACAGCTTTAGCCAATAGGACAGAATTGTGGCTGTAACTTCAGACAAGGCATATGTTTCTGAAGACGGTTGTTGTTGTTGTGGTTGTTGTTGTTGTTGTTGTTCTCACTGGAAGATGCATCCTTTGTGGATTAGAAATGAAGTTTCAGCCCCTGAGTTCCCAGAAGTTTTCCACCTCTGATTTAAATGAATAAGGGTTTGTGAACTTCAGACAACAGTTATAACTCAGTGTTGGAGAAGTGATCTTCTGACTAAGGCCCAGTACTGAATCCCTAATGAGCCAGTACCTGGACGCAGTTCTTCCAGACCCAACCCAAGCAATACCTCCCAGGCTGAATATAAAGCACAATCTGAATTCTGAAAGAAAAAGACAGGAAAGCATGTACACTCATAGATTATTCTTTCCCCAAAGCTGTAAGGGAACTCAAGGGCATAGGTGAGATGTAAAAGCCAGTATTATTCTTCCTTTCATGGTATTGTATGGCTGGGTCTTTCCATATAGCCATTTGCTTTTATCAAAGCCACCGGTGTTAAGGTTCACTTGCACAATAGAATTTCTCAGGCTTGAGTCTTTATGTCTAGACACTCCTGTCCAATTTGGTCTCCCCCCTTTTTTAAGATATCACATCCCTCTCCTCAGTAGATTGTCTCTTTCTCTAAAGAGAATCTACGTTTTATTCTCTCTTGCTTTCACTTTGAAAAAAATATATTCTCCCCCGCCCAATGCATCTTGGAGAATGTTATTAAGAAGCCCAAAGCACTTGCTTCAGAAATCTGTACATCTGTATTCCTTTAGTCTGCCTCAGGGTTACTAGCAAATTAAAGATGTTTAGTTGATTAATGACCTGGTTTTTAACTGATTTATGGATTGATTACATTTAAATACATTTGTTTATTGCCAAAACTTCAATATCGGTGCCTTTTGGAAGACTCCAAAGGAGGGAGAAAGATTATCATGTGAGATAATTCTATGATTGCCTCTGAAATTTTGTTTAAGGCAAAATGCAGAATTAATCTCTAGCTCTCTCTTTCACTCATTCATCCCTCCCGCATTGCACACAAAGCCCTGCAGAATTTTCAGGCTTCCAAAGAGTTTCAGTAAAACGTGAAATTTCTTAGCTTGGTTATGAACACTCCTGGGTTGTTATTGGATTTTGCCTAAAGTGAAATTCAAAGGGAATGAAACATCTGAGGAATTTCACAGGAAGCCAAAAGAGTTTTGACTAACACTAGTGGAATTTCTCAAGAGAGTTTTGTACATTTCGGCTGACAATTTAATACACAAAAGTGGCTGCCATTGTTAAAATGAGAGGTTGTCTGTCATTGCTACTTTATTTGTCCATCAGTTTTACATTCTGATAGGAAAATCCTGTCAAAAATGTGGAAAAATTAAGATGTGAAAGTCATATCAACTGTGATGTCAGCTGAGAGGTTTCCATTTGAGTCATCCATGATTCTTATTACTAAAAGAAAAGTAAAGCATCTCTAGAAGTTCTAAGTTCTCCATTCATCCCCACTTCAAGGGGATCACAGTGATAGCTGGTGGTTTCCATATCAGTAGGACAGTGAATTTATTCCTGATTTTAGTCTGAATTTTAAAGGAGTTATTTAAAGTACCAAAACTATTTTGAGGACAGTGTTCATCACCTTGGATATCTCCTTTACTATTCACACTAAAACCTAAAGTAGATTCAGCACCCCACTGACACAGGGCGCATCTACATCAGGCATGGGCAAACGTTGGCTCTCCAACTTGTTTTGGACTTCAACTCCTACAATTCCTACAGATGATAAACTGGTTGGGATATCTGGGAGTTGAAGTCCAAAACACCTGAAAGGTCAAATATTTCCCATGCCTAATCTACACTGTAGATTCAATGCAATTTGTCACCACTGTAATTGCCATTACAGTGTGATGGAATCCTGGGAACTGTAGTTTCTCAAATCTTTGTCCTTCTCTTCCAAAGAGTGCTGGTTCCTTACCAAACTACAAATCCCAGGATTCCATAGCATTGACATCTGACAGTTAGTTGTATCAAACTGCGTTATTTCTACAATGTAGATCAGTGATTCCCAAAGTGGGCGCTACCACCCCCTGGTAGGCGCTGCAGCGATCCAGGGGGGTAGTGATGGCACCTATTAGGATACGGCGGCGGGGCCAGGGGAGGGGAGGGGCCTCTTCCCAAGTGCCAGAGACAGGGCTGAACACCTGAGGCACCTGTTAGGACACAGGGGGCGGAGCTAGAGGTGTGGCCGTGGCTTCTTCCCAAGAGCCTGAGACAGGGCTGAGTATCTATACTTCTACTGAGGTGCTTGTTGGGACACAGAGGGCGAAGCTAGGGAAGGGGGTGTGGCCTCCTTCCAAGAGCCTGAGACAGGGCTGAGCCTCTATATTTCTCCTGAGAGGCCTTTTAAGACTAAAGGGCGGGGCTGAGGCTGGGGCGGAGCCTCTTCCAAAGAGCGCGAGACAAGGATTAGCCTCTGTATTCCTCCCCTGAGGCACTTGTTAGAACACGGGGTCGGGGTATAGAGGTTCAGCCCCATCAGGCACTTGGGGAGAGGCCCTGCCCCCTCCTGTAGCCCCGCCCCCTGTGTCCTGGCAGGTGCCGCAGGACAGGGATAGAAGCTCAGCCCTGCCTCAGAGCTCGTAACTTTGCCCATCCCAGTCCTGGCCGCCTATTTATGGCCCCACCCACCTCCCCCTCCCCTTCCCAGCCCTGCATCTTGGAATAGGGGAGAGGCTCAGCCCCGCCCTCTTGAGCAGGAGCCACGCCCACCCCTCTAAGCCATGCCCCCCTTTCCAGGGGGCGCTGAGTAATATTTTTTCTGGAAAGGGTGTGGTAGGCCAAATAAGTTTGGGAACCACTCATGTAGATGCACCCATAGAAGCCACCAGATGTCACTATTGGAGTTGTACTATCTGGTGCTGTATCTCTAGGCAGAACCACTTTGGCTCCAAACTCTCTTGGGTATGCGATAGAAAGAAAGAAAGTTCTCAAATATATATTATTAATTTTGCAATGGTTCAGTGACCATGTCTGTGATACTGTAACAGGAAAAGCAAAAAGGAAGAGAAGTGGCAAAATGTTACTGAAGGTCCCCTGAATGAAAGGGAATTAAGCATGTGCATGAATAACAGAGGGCAGCCAATCCCAGCACAAAGAACTCTGAGGGGAGGGGGCAGGGCTTCCGTGAGTGATAGGAAGATTCTTAAAGGAAGGTAGTTGGTGACAATTGGTGGAAGACAGTTGAAGGAATCAGTTGTGAGAATCAGAGGGAGTGACTATATACTGGGTATCTTGATTGAAGGAAAAGGTCTGTTGTAACTCATCACTGAAACCTAATTAAGCAACAACCATTCAGAATGATGTGAAAATAAAAGTCAAACTGTTGGTTATTTTGTTAAGCCTTCCTTAAGATTGGACCGTAGAGTGTCACATTTACCATTTCAGGAACCATTTTAAAATCAGTTTATCAATATTGAGAGGGACGTGGGTTTAGAAAAAGAATTTTCAAAGACTTGTAATGACTACAAGTCCCATATGTTTTGATTGACCTAAGTTGCAAAAGGCCTATGTTTGAGGAAAGCCTGCACTTGAGAGAAAATGCTGATGTTTGGGAAAAGAGTTGTTCCAGAGAAAAGAAGTTATTTTCAAATAATAACAATACATCAAGTCAGAACCGGTTCCCATATGATTTCGAGCTTATACTTGCAACAGGTCAGGGTCAGTAACATGAAAGCACAATTGTCTAAAGAATCACATGTTGTTACAGCATAGAAAACCAATGGGATTGCATGGTGGTTAAGATGCTTGTGATGTAGACAACATTAGACAAATGGGGTAAATGATCTTTATAAGCCAATAAGGATATGCTTGCTAATTTCTGTGGAGGTGATAAAAACCCTTGCAACCATTTTGAAAATTCGGACAAATCCTTTGATTGCATGTATGCATGTATTTGTCACATTGCTATGGCCACGCAATAAATAGTTCTTTTGCAGTTTGAAGATCCAACTTTTTGTGGTGTCTTTCCTCGCCCTCTCCAGGGAAAAGGAACCTCCTGCTTTTGACTTTGCATTAAGAGAAGTATTTTTTTTTACATCTTTTACATCTTTGCCCCTTCAATATCAAGGTCACATGAAGGTCCATGATCCAATACACGGAACAATTTAAATGGGGACCATAGGGCAGGGTGAGAGGGCAGTCATCCATGGACAGCTTGGATAGTCCTACATCACAATGCATTTTACCCAGGCAATGTGGGAACTGCATTCTGGTTTGGGACTGTAAACCGCAGTATAGAGATTTCTCTCCCTTCACCCCCACCAGTCTTTGTCATGCCTTTGTTTGACTGTAGAGAAGGATTGACTATTTAATGTGCCCCTTGCATCTAACACTGAGGGCCACACAAGGGTGCTGTTATTAGATCCAGAATTGTGTAAAAGATCAAAAACAGTGTTATCTTTAATAGTGCTGAATACCTCCTTTGGAAGGTTGGTAGATGATGGAGGATATTTGATTTTCTTGGGAGATGGAATATAATGATCTCTTAGACATTTCTAAACTGAACAGCTCAAAGCACAGCTGGTATAGCTTGTGGCAAGGGATTATGGACATTCAAGGAAGAAAACATTGGAAAGGTTCTCTCTACAATCCTACCCCTGCTATACCCAGTTGAGGAGAGTAATAGCTTTGGATACAAAGTGGGATAAATAAAATGGAGCTATTGCTAGATAGATGGAATTTGAGGTGCATCTATCTAGCAATAACTCAAGGTAAATGGGATTTATTCCCAAGTAAATGGTTGTGGGATTGCAGCCATAAGCATTTAACCTGTAGAGGGCCTCACGGTGATAGTTATTGATGTGTTTGTCTAGGTTATTTTCTTTTGCTTCCATGGTAATGCATGTTTTCAAATGATAAATAATCATCTTATGCAGGAAACATGTTTATCTCCTACGACATACTTCTTGCAGACATCTCCAGATATGTCCAGTTTGCTTTCTTTAATATTCTTTCTGTCCCCTCATCATTCCATTCTTCATGGTTTTTGACTGAATTTTTTAATACTGTTTATATTTAATCTGTTTTAATGTTTGCATATTTGTATATTTTAAATTGTATGTTAATGCTTTTATGTTAAACCACTTTCGCCTGTGGGAGAGATAAAACGGGGTATAAATAATAATAATAATAATAATAATAATAATAATAATAATAATAATAAGATGATGATGATGATGATGATGATTATAATAATAATAATAATATCTCAGCTGGCATTTGGAAACAATAGGCATTGACAAAATTACGATCTGCCAACTGCAAAAGGCCACCCTGCTGGGATCTGCACGCATCATCCGAAAATACATCACACAGTCCTAGACACTTGGGAAGTGTTCGACTTGTGATTTTGTGATATGAAATCTAGCATATATATCTCGTTTGTTGTGTCATATTCTCTTTGTGTAAATAATGATGATGATGATAATAATAATAATAATAATAATAATAATAATAATAATAATAATAATTTTGATAGTGCATCAACTCACAAATGATTTAATCTACATGAATACACACATTTGCATGCAATATTCACTCATATATGGAGCTTATCCAATCATTTTCTTTTAAACTGTGAATGGGGGTTGCATATAACATTCCTGAATATGTGTATTTTTATATTCAATTTTTAGAAAATCAGAGCACCATAGCAAAATTAAGAGGAAGATTCTGATTCATTCTGATTCAGGAATCATCTTGATTCCCATTAAAATATAAAATGAAAGGATCTCACTCCCATCCTTAATTATCAGCAATATTTTAATATTGAAATTTCCAGTTTTCTCCAGTTTTAGGAATATTTCACAAAAAAAGTTTCAGCTTTCCTGTCTAATTGCAAAAGGTTTTGAGAAAGGCTTTTCAAACTTGCACTGCTTACTATGAAAAGAGAGCAGAAATTGAGCTATGTTTTGTGGAAACAGTGTACCAGTCTGACAAGATGAATCAGGAAGTATGTTGTCTTTCTGGCACACATATCCAGGATGTCACTGACAACTTGCTGAAGCTCATCAAGAACACAGAGCAGTGCCCCTTTCTTCTGATTTATGTTGGCAACAACGATACTGCAAAGAACACCTTTGAGCAGATCACCTTGAACTATGAATCCTGGACAGGAAAGTGAAGAGCTTAGAGGCAAAATGGTATTCATATCAATTCTACCAGTGAAAGATAGAGGACCACATAAGAAGATGCTGCTTCAGTGATTGTGTGGCTTTGGCTTCTGTGATCATCATCTTCACTTCTTAGATGAAAGATTTTTGGCTACAGAAAAAAGGTATCTCATGAAGATAGATAATAATAATAATAATAATAATAATAATAATAATAATAATAGACACTTGGGAAGTTTTCGACTTGTGATTTTGTGATACGAAATCCAGCATATCTATCTTGTTTGCTGTGTCATAATAATAATAATAATAATAATAATAATAATAATAATAATAATAATAATAATAATAATAATAACAACTTTATTTTTATATCCCGCTCCCATCTCCCCAAGGGGACTCGGGGTGGCTTACATGGGGAGAAGCCCAACATCATAATACATTAAAAAACAATAATAATTTAAAACTAATATCAGTAAAAACAGTGTAACACAGCATAAAACAACATAGAAAATATCAGGTCCATAGGCATGGTACAAAATGTGTAAAGGTGAGCTTGTACAGACTCTAGGCTCAAGGATAATAATATAGGGCAATCAGGGAAGGCAGGAAGATTAAAATCAACAAGAGTGAGGGACATTGATAAAGTGCAGTAATTGTAACAAGTTAAATGTCTAACTGGAACTATTCATTCAAAGGCACATTGAAACAGCCACGTTTCAAGGTCCTACGAAAGGTGGACAGGAAAGGTGCCAGTCTGATTTCCCTGGAGAGGGAGTTCCAGAGCCAAGGGGCCACCACCGAGAAGGCTCTCTCCCCACCAACCACACCTGAGACGGAGGCTGGAGCAGAGGCGGTTCAACCACCAGGACAACAAGGCAGTTGCCTGTGGCACCATCCTGTTGAGGGCGCCATTGAGGCAACTCCTGTCTCCTGCGGCCTGCCTCCGCAAGGTACTGAACTGCTTTTTCTGTTGATTTGTTGTAAAACATGATGTTTTAGTGCTTAATTTGTAAAATCTTAATGTAATTTGATGTTTAATAGGCTTTTTCTTAATCCCTCCTTATTATCAAACATTTTCGCTTATCCAACACTTTTATTTTTCAGTGATTGGTTTGGGGGGGGGGGCGCCAAAATTCTGTTCACCTACACTTGAAAAATACCTAGGGTCGGCTCTGGGCTGGAGTGAGAGAAGGGCCTCTCCAGAAGATCTCAAGGCCTGCGTGGGTTCATAGGAGAGAAGGCGATCACAAAGATAAGCAGATCTTGAACCGTTCAGAATGGCTTTGGCAAAAGCATGGCAAGTCTGATTAGTTTAAACTGACTTTGCAGGGTACATCAATTAAAAAAACTCTTCCGAACTAGCCTTATGTATCTGGATTTCAACAGAGTATTTTGAATGGCAAACTGACTAAATATGGAATGGATTGAAACACCATCAAATGGATCCATAATTGAAAGGAGATCTCTTATGATAATGTTCTGTCATGGGAACAACACACTTCAATGTTTTTATCAATGATTTAAATGATGGAAGTGGGGTAATGTGTACCACATTTGCAGATGAGACAAAACTGGAAGCTAACACATTGGAAAATAAGGAAATAATTCAAAGGGACCTTGATAAATTAGAAAATTGTACTGAAATTATTAAAATCAAATTCAACAGTGACAAAAACAAAATTTTACATTCGTGCTACAAAACCCAAATATTCAGGTATAGGATGGGAGATAGATGGCTTAGTAGTACTAAATGTGAAAAGATTTTTGGGATTGTTGCTGATAAAAAGTAGAACATATGCCAGCAGTGTGATGCTGCAACAAAGAAGGCAAATGCTAACTTACCATTCATTAATAGTAGCATAGTTTCCATGCTGAGGTAAGTAATAGCTCAATCTATTCTGCATTGGTCAGAGCTTATCTTGGAGTTCATTCTGAAAAGTATACAGACACATTAAAGTGAGTTCAAAGAAGGGCAACAAGTATAATAAGAGTTATGGATAACACCAATATGAGAAAATGTAGCTGAGCATGTTCAGCTTGGTGAAGAAAAGAGGCATGACATGATCGCACTTTTAAAATAACTTAAGGATTGCTACTGTTGTAGTTGGGCCAAGAGGCAGTAATGGTACTACTGGTGAAACTGCTAGCAGGAGGAAAAGGGCTAATGGTGAGCAGGTGTTTGATGAGGAACAGCAAGCAAAACGGGTTCGGGAAATACTTATGGCTCCTTCTGAGGATGAAACGTTTGAAGGGTTCTCTAGTGATGAGGAGTCAATGCTGGAAGATGATGGATTACCAGAAAGTAGAGGAACTAAAAGGTCAACAGGAGCAGATGAGGAAAGGGAAAGGAAGAAGATCCGGGATATACTCACTGCTCCCACGGAGGATGAAACATTTGAGGGTTTTTCTGGGAATGATGAGTCTGGGATTGTGATGGAAGATGCTACAGATTGGACTCAAGTAAATGTGTGTGCAGAGCCAGTTTCTGAGGGTGCTTCAGGGGACTGGCAAACTGCTGGTACACCATGGACATGGGGAGATCTAAGTCTTGAACAAAGATGGAGAGACTGGAGGGATGATGGGCGAGGTTCACATATGAGATCTACATCAGCTGTGGATAATGATGACAGGGCTGAGGCCTCATCATCATCGGACTCCGAGGTGTAAGTTAAAAGTGGAGTTGGAAATAGAATTCCCTTGTAGAAGGCAAGGTGTCGTTTTGGGACATTGCTTTGTCGCTGCCTGTTCTCCTTGGGTCCTGGCTGTACAGCTTCGTGTTCCTGAATCCGGTTTGGCTCCTGACAACGACAACATTCGTTCATGGCTTGGCGTTTCCTGGCTTCCCCATGGTTCCTGAATTTGGTTTGGCTCCTGACGACAACAACACTTGTTCCTGGCTTCCCTTTGGTTCCTGAATTCGGTTTGGCTCCTGACGACGACAACGTTCATTCCTGGTTTGGCGTTTGCTGGCTTCCTGAATTCGGCTTGGCTCCTGACAATGGCAATGCTACTCCCGATTGACTTCCCTGTTGGTTTCTGAATTTGGCTTGGCTCCTGACGACGGCATCGCTTCTCCCGGTTGGCTTTTCTTTGGGTTTCTGGATTCGTCTTGGCTTTTGGACAACGGCATCGTTTGCACTCACGACTGGTGGGCGTTTGGCTCTTGCTTGGCTCGTTGTGCCATAGCGGGATGTAACTTTAGTTCCAGTGAACGTTTTGTTAACTCTACTTATTGTGTGTGGCCCTTTAAGAGGAGGGTGAGTCCTTACAGCTACAATGGGGATGGTGTAGAATTGTTCTCTGTTGCTTCAGAGAATAGGACTAGTCTGAACAGTGGAAGGAATGTGTCTTCAGAGTGGTAGTGGTTCAGCAATAGAACCAATTGCCTGGAGAGGCAGTGAAGTCTCCTTTTCTGCATGCCTCTAAAATGAGCTGGACAGATACTTGCTGAGGATATTCTACATTGAGTAAGGAGTTGGACCTGATGGTCCATAGGGCCTTTTCCAACTCTATGGTTCTCTGATTCTGTTCAATTAGAGAAGAAACCAAATCACTTTGAATGTGATTTTCCTGCTTCTTGGCAGAAGGTTAAACCGGATAGCCCATGAGGTCTCTTCAAGCTCTAGGATTCTATGATTCTATGTAAAGGAAAAGGTCCCTCTAACTGGTTTTCACTACAGTTACTGCGTTGTCTCTCCAAAAATACTGGCAAGAGAGAGATTATGCTTTTTCTGTAATGGTTGACAAATGTTGGAGTCTAGTGACACCTAATGCCTTAATTCAGTGGTCACTTTTCTATCTCTTTAGACAATGGCCAAATCTGGCAATTCCAAAATAAAATAAGTGTTCTTTGTTACTCGTGATTATTCAATATCTATTTTTATCTGAAAAAGAAAATAAATACTGCTTATACTATACTATACTATATACTCTTTCACATATTCTACTATTGTAGAGTAGAATAGTCAAGTACATCATGTGTTTTGGGCATCAAATCTCAGAAGAGTATAGCTAATAATTCAGTGGTAGTCCAAAAGATCTGGAAAGTCAAAGGTTGCTTACATCTTCACTAGGATGAATCTTGACTTGAATAGGAACTGGGTTTTGTGCCTTCAGTCTTTAATAGGACCACATTAAAACTTTCCCTTTGAAAAATCTTGCTTTTTCTTTACTTTGTTTTAGTTTCTAGACTTTGTGTCTGCAAGCATACAGTTGAAAGGGAATGAGCAGTGTCTTCCAAAATCTCACAAGCTAGAGGAAAAACTGGGTAATGTTTTTCAAATGTGGTGGATGAAGCTTCAGGGGTCTGTATAACTTATTGTTCCTATACATGACCAGCAAAACCAAAACAAATTATACCAACAAAGGATATTATGCACCTTTTGTCCATCCTGCATAATTTATACCAGCCTAAGAATAATTCAGGTTGTCTTGTCACAGAATTGCAATTGTGCAGGCCTAGAATATTAATATTTCTATAACAGTATAACTTTGCACTATATAACATTTTCACTGGATCTTGGCTAAATATTTCTGCTCATGGCTCTGCTCATTCTTTGCTCAAATTTTGTCCTGCTAAGGATTCTGTTTGTGCTTGTTTAAGAGATGAAAGTGGGACAACAACAACAGTAGATGGAAATGACATTTCTCATCATTTTGAAGCTCTCAAATTATGCATTTGGGCTCCTTTATGTCCTCAGTACTAGTCCAAGGAATCTACTGATAACTGTACCACCACTCCATCCACAGCTCTTTTGGGTTATGGTGAATCTATCTTTTCAGAGGCCCATCACTAGCAGAACTTCTATATCCTTTGGTTCTCTTAAAGCAGCAGATTAGTTGGCTGTTAATGATCTCTGACCTGGTCTTCAGGCCTTACACACCAAAGAGTTATAGCCCTTTGATCCCACATTATTTGCAATGTTAACATTCTATGGAATCTTGTGGCTTCTATGTATTTTATTTTGTATTATTGTGTTTGGGCTTGGTCCCATGTTATCCACCCTGAGTCCCTTTGGGGAGATGGAGGCGAGATACAAAAATGAAGTAGTAGTAGTAGTAGTAGTAGTTGTTGTTGTTGTTGTTGTTACTATTATAGTTTGATGAGACAATAAAAGAACTCTCTGGCTGAAAATTATAAATAGCTCTCATTGAATTGCAAACCCCTGGAATTCATAGGCTAGAGGCATAATGGTTGATGTGGAATCAAGTTTTCACTTCAATCTCTTCTCTCCCTCACCAGATTGGAGTCTAGATATGAAGCAAACAAGTATGATCCAAGGTGTGAATTACCTATAACGATGAGAAAAACGTGGGACACTCTTCAATTACCTGGGAGGCAATACAGCATCAATGTCTTTCTCGTACCACAAGAAGAAGGCAAGGCTACAAAAATCCTAAGGATGTGGCTGAGTTGGTAGTATAGGTCATTTATTGGGTTGCATAGAAGGAGAAGTTGCAACCTTCTGTGTGTTTGTTCCTGTAACAGCACTGTGTGTAACACATTAAAGGAAGACAAACATTCAAATATTTGGGAAGGTTTGGTGGCTCCACAATAGTCAGCTACTGCAGCTATATGGCAGAAACCATGAATGAGATGACAATTATTTTGGAAAGTCATTTTATTTTAAATGGGTGATGGCATTATTTGAATGGTGCAATTGGAGAGAACTGCTATGGAAAGTATTAATGTGAAGAATAATATGTAGATATGTTAAAACATAGGGATAATCAAGATATCTGATCAAAGTGAACCAAATCCCCCATTTTGCTATATTAGTTATCACTAGAGTTGCCACATGGAACAAGATTAATGGGGGTTTCCTCCTCTGATTAAAAACTTGAAGAACAAATATAAATGATACCTTGAGAATTTTGATGAGATAAGTGAAATTTCAAGGCAAGTTAAAGTCTTGCATACTCATAGGTTGCCACAGGACTTTACTTACAGTAGATTTCAAAACAAATGATTTTTTCCTTGTTTTAGTTAAATGTTTTAAGTAATGTTGAAAAAAGTTTCAAAAGAATAGCAAAAAATATTAGGGCGATTTTGCACCTCCCAACTTATTTATGAGGATGGAAGGAAAGAATGAAATAAGAAACATTTGTTTTTCAGCTTTTGTACCAGGGCTCTGGGAACTGAAGAATCTATCTATAGTTCTCTGGTCATTGGATCAATCAGTGTCTTTGTTCTTTAAATTTTAATTGCTCCTAGTGCCTAAAAAAGACAGCCAGAATAATAAAGCAAAAGACTGAGGGCAATCTTTCTTTTCCGCTCAAGATGCATAGGCTGTCAGGCTGAGAAGAAATTCACTATGGAAAGGATGAAGAAACTTTTTTGAAGTTATTGAAGTAAATGTGTGTCAAGTCGAACAGGAAAGACAGAGCTCACCATAAATTTAAGGCATGTTCAGCTCATGAAGTCAAATGACAAGCAGTGTCGCAAACACACACCATGTCACAGAATCTTAGAATTGTAGAGTTGGAAGACACAGCAAGGACCAAACAGTCCAACCCCTTGCCATATCTTAACATAGCCCTCCTAAGACTATCTTGGGTGGCTGAGCCCCTCCTGAAATGACCAGGGACCAAGGACTAGGACTACCAGGGTTGCCTATGTAGCTGAGCGCTCCAAGGAACTACAGTAGAGTCTCACTTATCCAAGCTAAACGGGCCGGCAGAAGCTTGGATAAGCGAATAACTTGGATAATAAGGAGGGATTAAGGAAAAGCCTATTAAACATCAAATTAAGTTATGATTTTACAAATTAAGCACCAAAACTTCATGTTATACAACAAATTTGACAGAAAAAGTAGTTCAATACGCAGTAATGTTATGTTGTAATTACTGTATTTAAGAATTTAGCACCAAAATATCACGATATATTGAAAACATTGACTACAAAAATGGCTTGGATTATCCAGAGGCTTGGATAAGCGAGGCTTGGATTAGTGAGACTCTACTGTACCACTGAAAATGTTCTAACGTATAACAATCTTTGGGTTGTTGTATTCTTTTGGGCTGTGTGGCCATGTTCCAGAAATATTCTCTCCAGACGTTTCGCCCACATCTATGGCAGGCATCCTCAGAGGTTGTGAGATATAGACAAACTAAGTAAGGAAAGGTAAGAATATGTATCTGTCTAGAGTCCAGGGTGTGGCAAGAGTCCTTTTTCACTGGGAAGCCAGCATTAATGTTTCAGTTAATCATCCTAATTAGCATTGGAAAGGTTTTGTCTCTTGCCTGGGGGCATCCTTTGTTCAGTCATTAGCTGTCCTCTGCCCTCAGAGTGTTGGTTCCCATCTACTGTTTTGATTTTAGAGTTTTTTAATACTGGTAGCCAGATTTTGTTCATTTTCATGGTTTCCTCCTTTCTGTTGAAGTTGTCCACATGCTTGTGGATTTCAATGGTTTCTCTGTGTAGTCTGACATGATAGTTGTTGGAATGGTCCAGCATTTCTGTGTTCTCAAATAATATCCTAATGTATAACAATCTTTGTATTTGCTTCAAAGTGTCTTGCTTATTTTTTCCTCTTTATACTGTGAACAGTTTTACAATATTTAACTTATATTTGGTCATTGTCCTTATGGTAGTCACATTATCTGCACCACCACTACTACTACTACTACTACTACTACTACTCCGTTTTACTGATTTGTGCAAACATACTGTAAAGATGTCATGATCATTGTGTTTTATTCATGATTGCTATGTTTAGGTTGACTGTTTAAGGTTATATATTTCAGCTGTTCTTGTACAGAAGCTGGGAGCCTCTGGGGCATGGCCAGGAAAAGGGGCGTGGCTTCACCTTGCTGGTGGAAGCCTTAGAATTCAAAATTTAGCAGTTGGAATTCGGCAGTTGGAGTTTGTCGGTTGAGCAGAGCAGTTGGTTCTATTCAGTGGGAAAGGAGTGTGATCGAAATAAAGAGATGGTGGGAGGAAGTTGAGCAGCTAGAGAGTTTTAGCGGAGAAGGGCTAAAACTAAAGTTGCTGAGCCTTTAGTAGGAATAACTAAAGAGCTGAGGTTACATCCCTAAGTCATAGAAGGACTAGGGTCAACCAGTTAAACTCCCCAGTCCAAGTTTGATCGGGTACAGATCAATTTAGTTCAAGAAGGACAGTATTCCTGACTGAAAGAAACAAGTCTTATAAAGCTAATACCATACTAAGCTCAGTGAAACGATTGAAAAGTCTTGCAACACTTACTGTACAGAAGTAACATCGTTCAACTTAAGTTATAACATTCTTGCAACCATCAAGCTTTGTACTATAAATAAACAAGTTACTGTTTCTTCAAATGTTGCTTATTATTTGAGCAAAGCATCTTTCAAAGGTGGTGGCAGCGACAACATAGAAAAGTGAATACATAGAGGTAGAAGGTGAACCCTTCGAATTTTGGTGCCAAGCAGTGGGATCTGAAGGGATTCCATTCTCTGTCACGTCAAGTCATCACATAAATTGGTGGCAGCGGTGGGATCCAAAAAGATTCCATCCTTGTCATCACATCAAGGCTTCACATAAATTGGTGGCAGCGGTGGGATACGTGTAACAAAAACTGATTCAGTGCCTGAAATTCGTGTGGCAAAAGTCAGTTTGGTGCCGGAGATCAGCTTTAGGTAAAAGGGCTGAGGTAAAACTTGTCTGGAAATGGCCACCAGAAAACAGAAAAAGTTGGCAGAGGAGGCAGGAGAGCTTTCCTCCTCAGATTCAGAACAAGTAACCTTGTCTGAAATGTCTCTCAAGTATCAATTAGAGATGAAGAAACTAGAGATTGAGGAGAGAGCCAGGCAGAGAGAATGGGAGGAGAAGCAAAGAGAGAGAGAATGGGAGGAAAAAGAGAAAGAGAGACAAGCTGAGGAGAGAGCCAGTCAGGCAAAATTAGAGTTGAGGAGAATGGAAATAGATTTGGAGAAACAAAGATTGACACACTCTCAACCTCACGCTGATACCCAGGAAGGAGATTTGAGAGCTGAAGCACCTGATGTAATTTTAAAAAGGTTTCCCAGATATAACAAGGAAGATGATATAGAAAAGTTCCTTATATCCTTTGAAAGGTGCTGTAAAGATTTTGAAGTGAGTGAAGACAAATGGATGTTATATCTGAGGCCACAAATTAGTGGAAAGCTTCTAGAAATATACAGTGATATGGCTGAAGACACTCACAGAGATTATAAGATGTTTAAACTGCAGGTACAACAAAAGTTTCAGTTGACGCCTGAATTTTACAGATTAAAGTTCAGAACTTTAAAGAGGGACAGACACCAAAGTTTTGCGCCAGTTGCTTCAAAGCAAGCTCAATACTTTGACAGCTGGGTGAGGACTTCTGAAGTAGATTCCTTTCTGCAACTTAAGGAACTATTGAAGCTAGAGCAGCTCTTTCACCTAGTTCCCTCAGAATACAGATGGCTAATTCAAGACCGAAACCCAAAGACAGCCAACGAAGCTGCAGTTATGATTGACCAGCTAATTACCTTGAAAGAAGGTTTTAGGAAGGAGGAAGAACCAAAAGAGAAAAAACCTCTAAAGCCGACGTTTTACCCTCACGCACGCACACAGATGCAAAGGGGAGGTTCAGGAGAAAACACCGCCTATAGGAAGCATGAGGCAGTTGCAGGCCAAGCCAGGCCTGAGGAAAAGATAAAATGTTACCATTGTGGAAGGCCAGGGCATCTTAGATATCAATGTAACTTAATCAAGAAAGACAGGTCTACTTTCTTTGTAAATAGAGCTCCAATAGAACAAGAAGTGGAACCTGAAGTTAAATCTAGAAGCCCTGATGTGAGGCCAAAAGAAAAACAATGTTTATTTATCCTTTCGAGAGAAATCTCTGAAGACTATTTAGAATCTATTGTCATAGATGAGATACACACGCAGGGATGGAGAGACACTGGGTCGGATGTCTGCATTATACGTCCTGAAGTGGTCCCACAGAGATACCAACATCCCTCTTCAGAGATAAATTTAAAGGGGATTGGTCCGTCGATACCAACCCCTGTAGTATCCTTACCCATCAAGTACAAAGGCTGGGAAGGATTATGGGACTTTGCTGTCTGCGCGGATATCCCATACAAATGTTTGATTGGGAATGATTTAAATGGAAAAGTTAGGAATTGGCAGAAAGAAGCTGATAAACATGAAGGCAACATGGAGGTCCACACTCCAAAAGCCAAGTGTTTGACCATCCAAGCTAGCTCAGAGCAACTTCCTGAGTCTAGTTCGAGCATCATTGAGTTGGTCAGCGGAATAGAGGGAAAACAAGAGATACTGCGAGAGCAACTAGCAGATGAAACATTACAACCTTTGTTCTTGCAAGCTCAGAGCGCCACAGGAACAGAAGAAAGTAAAACTCCTAAGTTCATACTTAAGGAGGGAGTTTTATACAGGAAAAGTACAAACCATAAGACTTTGAATAAGCCAGAAACACGTACCCAAATAGTGGTACCTGTAAACTACAGGAAACAACTGTTAGATGTGGCCCATGACAATCCACAAGGAGGGCATTTGGGGGTTAGAAAAACCACCCAAAGAATCAGTAAGAACTTTTTCTGGCCTGGCATGTATCAACATATCAAGGAGTTTTGCAGGTCGTGCGATACTTGCCAAAGGTTTAGCACGGGAAGAGATAAGACCAAAGCACCTTTAGTTCCCATGCCGGTTGTTGGGGAACCCTTTTTCCGAGTAGGGATTGATCTAGTTGGTCCTTTGTATAAGCCCTGTCGGAGAGGATACAAATATATCCTCACAGTAATAGACTATGCATCCAGGTATCCAGATGCAGTGGCTTTGACCAGTATTGAAACTTCCACCGTAGCCAATGCGCTGTTATCAATTTGGGGAAGGACTGGATTTCCCAGAGAGCTTGTGTCAGACCTGGGGACTCAGTTCACCTCGCGGCTAATGAAGAAGTTATTAGAGTTGTGCGGAATTAAACACCTAACGTCCACACCTTATCATCCGCAAACGAATGGCCTAGTAGAAAACCTGAACAAAACACTAGTGAAAATGATCAAGGCCTATAGCCAGCAGAGACCCCACGACTGGGACACCAAGTTGCAGCAGCTGTTATTCGCATATCGATCAGTCCCACAGGACAGCACTGGTTACTCGCCTTTTGAATTGTTATTCGGAAGGAAGGCTCGTGGACCCCTTGATTTGATCAGAGAGCACTGGGAAGCAAGCCCTACACCAGATCCTGTTCCTGTCGACAACTACATCAAAGATCTTCAGTCAACATTAAAGATGGCCAGGGACATCGCCCAGGAACATCTTATGGCGGCCCAGGAGCAACAAAAGACCCGGTACGACGCAACGTCGAGACCCCGAGACTTCAACGTCGGAGATGAGGTCCTGTTTTTAACACCCAACAAGAACAACAAACTACAGATAGACTGGACTGGACCGTGGAGGATCGTCAGGAAGCAGAACCATGTGAACTGTGACATCTTAGATGAACGATTGGGGATTGAGAAACGGGTGCATGTAAATATGATTAAGCCGTATGTAAATAGGTCAGCAAATGTTTACTGTGTAGTATCAGAGGAAGATACAGGTCCTTTTTCATTTTGGGAAGGTAATAGGGAGATACATAGAAACTTGGATAAAGTAACCATAAATTCAGACTTATCTCCATCACAACAAAGAGAAGTTAAAGGAATCTTGGCTAAGTATAAAGTCATGTTTTTGGATTTACCCGGGAGAGTGCAGGGAGTGCAACATAAAATATGCACCGGTGACGCCGCACCGATAGCATCCCCTCCCTATAGGGTAACGGGTAAGATAAGCGAATGCATAGAGCAAGAGGTCAGGGAGATGTTAGATTTGGATATAATCGTGCCATTTAACAAGCCCTTGGGCTTCGCCCATAGTGTTAGTAAAGAAGCCAGACAAAACCGTAAGGTTTTGCATAGATTACCGGCGGCTAAATAAAATCACCCAAAACGACATGTATCCGATGCCCCGTTTGGATGATTTACTAGAAAGAATTGGAAAAGCCAAATTTATAAGTAGTATTGATGAAGATGGAGAGGATAGGCCCATACTATTCCTCAGTAAGAAGTGGCATTCTAATGAGCTTAGCATGTCCACAATCGAGAAGGAATGTTACTCGATAATCTGGTCCATAAAGAAACTGAAACCATACTTGTGGGGAAGGAAGTTTACGTTACAAACTGATCACGCACCCCTAAGATGGTTGGATAATGTAAAAGGGACCAATAACAAATTATTGAGATGGAGTTTATCACTACAGGACTTTACCTTTGATATTAAACATATAAAGGGCAAATGTAATGTAGTAGCTGATTCTCTATCCAGAGCACCTTGATCGGAAGACTTACAGGTTTGTATTTAGAGTTTAAGGTATGATGTTATGTTTATGTATAGATATGTATTTTGTGTTACTCTCTATTATTTTTGCTTATTCTGGGTCTAGAAAAAGCAAAAATAATCTTTCCGGGTTGGAAGGTATGTAAAGATGTCATGATCATTGTGTTTTATTCATGATTGCTATGTTTAGGTTGACTGTTTAAGGTTATATATTTCAGCTGTTCTTGTACAGAAGCTGGGAGCCTCTGGGGCATGGCCAGGAAAAGGGGCGTGGCTTCACCTTGCTGGTGGAAGCCTTAGAATTCAAAATTTAGCAGTTGGAATTCGGCAGTTGGAGTTTGTCGGTTGAGCAGAGCAGTTGGTTCTATTCAGTGGGAAAGGAGTGTGATCGAAATAAAGAGATGGTGGGAGGAAGTTGAGCAGCTAGAGAGTTTTAGCGGAGAAGGGCTAAAACTAAAGTTGCTGAGCCTTTAGTAGGAATAACTAAAGAGCTGAGGTTACATCCCTAAGTCATAGAAGGACTAGGGTCAACCAGTTAAACTCCCCAGTCCAAGTTTGATCGGGTACAGATCAATTTAGTTCAAGAAGGACAGTATTCCTGACTGAAAGAAACAAGTCTTATAAAGCTAATACCATACTAAGCTCAGTGAAACGATTGAAAAGTCTTGCAACACTTACTGTACAGAAGTAACATCGTTCAACTTAAGTTATAACATTCTTGCAACCATCAAGCTTTGTACTATAAATAAACAAGTTACTGTTTCTTCAAATGTTGCTTATTATTTGAGCAAAGCATCTTTCAAAGGTGGTGGCAGCGACAACATAGAAAAGTGAATACATAGAGGTAGAAGGTGAACCCTTCGAATTTTGGTGCCAAGCGGTGGGATCTGAAGGGATTCCATTCTCTGTCACGTCAAGTCATCACACATACATTTTAAAAAATCATGACCTTCCTGCCAGTTTTAAGAATTTACCTTGTTCTTCCTGTTCTGTCTCTCCCCACCCCCAAATGTCTGTTCCATAACAGTTTCTTCCTTTGATTTATCATTTACTTGAACTCATCAGCATAATTTCTCACAAGTCACTTGATCTTTCATTCAAAATTGAAAACTCTTCAGAAAGCAAGGGAAATGAAATGAAGATGGGGTAGGGAGTAATGTTTCTTTACATGACCAGTTTCCCAATATGTGAACGAGGAGGAAGATTTCATGGATCCTTGTATGAGCTTTCTGGGTGAACTCACTCAGCATCAGATATAGCTGAAAGGAATGAAATATAACCTTTTCGAAACTTCAGGGATGTTGAAAAGGACACTCAATAAGCATTGTGCAGTCCAATACAAAGAGACAGCTTCCCTCTCCTTTTTGCTATAGCAAAAAGGTAGGCAGCCAAATTTATAGGGGGTCCTAATTGATAATGGCTTGTTTCTCCCTTTGCTTTTCATAGATTTTTCTGCTTCTTCAAATTGGTGGCAAAGAACAGAGGGATATGAACAATTAGTAACTACTTGGGAAGCTTAAATAGTAACAAGTTCAGTTTCCCAGGTTGCTCAGTACAATAAACTGGATTTTCAAGGTAAAATAGATTATTTCCAAAGCCCTTAGTACTACAAAAATGTCATACCATGGTTTCCGTTTATCTGATATGGCTGTATATTATGGAATTTTAGGCTGAAATTCTAAATATCCCCGTAAACAATAAATTCATGGGATGTTGTTAAGACAGTTCAGGTGGAATCATACTGCTATAATTGTATAAAATGTTCCTCCAGTGTTCCAAATGCAATTTGGGCTTGAGCTTTGCAAGCTTTTCTGGCTTGTCAAATTTAGGACTGAATGGTTCTGTCAATCTGGACTTTCTTGACTCTTCTGCTTGGATTTTCTCTTTCTTTCTTTCTTTCTTTCTTTCTTTCTTTCTTTCTTTCTTTCTTTCTTTCTCTCTCTCCGCATATTTTCCTTGTGTTTGTAAACTGGTGGCACAGTGCGTTAAAGCGCTGAGCTGCTGAACTTGCGGACCAAAAGGTGCCAGGTTCAAATCCCGGGAGTGGAATGAGTGCCCACTGTTAGCCCCAGCTCCTGCCAACCTAGCAGTTTGAAAACATACAAATGTGAGTAGATCAATAGGTACCGCTCCGGCGGGAAGGTAACGGCGCTCCATGCAGTCATGCCGGCCACATGACCTTGGAGGTGTCTACGGACAATGCCGGCTCTTCGGTTTAGAAATGGAGATGAGCACCAACCCCCAGAGTCGGTCACGACTGGACTTATCGTCAGGGGAAAACCTTTACCTTTACCTTTGTAAAATTGTACAGAACAGATAGATAGATATTTTGTGTATTTCCCTAATAATATTCACATTTTGAGCTTCATTTCCTGTAATACTGCAGTTGGAATCATCTGGTCCTCCAGTGTTGCTGAACTGCAAATTCCAGCATCCTTATTCAACACAGCCAATGGTAAGAAATGCTGGGAATCACTGTCCAAGAGCATCTGTAGAACCATATGATTCTCGTCTTAATGTTATTCCCAACTAAAGTGTGTCTGTGTAATCACAAGAACATACACAAATAATGATTTGATTGCTCTAGTTTGAACTAATAATTGTATGCATTTTAAAAAACTTTATCTTTGATCGTATTATTTTAAATATTATGTCAATTTTCATGTCAACATGGGGATCTTTTAAGTCAAAATACATTCTGTAACCTTTAAAAATATTTTTTGTAACTCTTCCCAAATTTAAAATAAAGATAACACTGTCAATTAGGAGTAAGTTCCAGAACTTATTTTGTACAAATATCTCAGAAGAAAATATACTTTGGTTAATGAATATTTGTGGAATTAATGTTGTCTTACCTTTCGCTGCTGCTGCTGTTTTATATTGTGAAATATGTCAGTGACAGGGAAAGTGTAGTTGGAGTTCAAAGCTCTTCATTCCCTCATCAGACACTTCCACATCAGAAGGCAAGATCAGTCCCAAGCCAGTTTGTGAACTGAAAAACCTTCTTTCTGTTCTCACTTCCCAGAATCTGGAGGTCACATAGCCCAAGGGTATCAGAAAATACACCTGTCATTGTGTCATGCAAAGGTTAGGACATGCTAAAGCTAATCTTCTCTGTCTCAATTGAAAGAAACAGCTGCCACCACAGATTTCCCCCAAATGTTCTTCTTTGTTGCTCTCTGAAATTTTCACTAATGGAACACACATATGCACACACATAGTTGAGAAACAACATAGTTCAGAGTACTTCCCTCCCCCTAGGATCTGTGCAACCTTAGATTGCCCCGGCAGAGTAAAAGTCAAATCAAAGGTACCTATCTGAATGTGTCAGAAAAGAGCCAGTTGAAGACAAGGCACACAACATGTCACACAAACAGCTACTGTCGTCTGTCTGAAAAGTTTTCTTCTCGCACTCCATGAGACTTCAGGCTGATCTGAAATGTGATGTAAATTTATCTTATGGGACTTGGGAGTGAAGTAATGTTAGCACACACATAACGGACAGTCACAACCAAAGCAATGTGAAGATAGGGGTGACTCGGAAGCAAGTCAAGGTCTCGAGATATACTGAGAAGGGCACTCTTTTCAAAGCAAGAGTGTGCCAGCCGCTATTGACTGGGTAGCTGTTCATTCATGAGTGGGGTTGCTTGGATGGTTCATCTTCATGGCTCTATCCTGTGATGCACCAATAATATTTGAATAGCAGGGTCTCAAAACTCTGACACTGTTAGGACTGGGACTGGCTCCACTACTGCTTTCCCTGTCTCATTTATGTTCCAGTCTTCCTACATTGAATAGGGAAACCTAACCATTCATATCTTCCCACTCCGTTCTGGAAGATTAACTGTTAGGAGAGCAAAATTAACACTGTGAGACATTGGGTTCGGGGATGGGTTGGCATGTATGCCATATTTTTTTTTTACCCAACTAGAGTTGTATTTGTCTGATGCTACCAACTGAAATGATATTCATCCCTATCTGTACCAGCAAAATTGATTATGTAAAGCTACTTTCTATAGAGAGAATCATGTGATACGGGTTGAGCATCCCTTATCCAGAATTCTGAAATCCGCCAAAATCCAAAATAGTCCATATAGGTGTCTGAGATACTGAATGTTTTGCTTTCTGATAGTTAATCTACACAAACGTTGTTTCATGCACAAAAGTATTTAAAATATTGCATACATTTGCCTTCAAGCTATGTGCATAAGGTTACATGGAACATAAATAAAGTTTATGTT
This sequence comes from Anolis carolinensis, assembly GCF_035594765.1. Lineage (NCBI taxonomy): Eukaryota > Metazoa > Chordata > Lepidosauria > Squamata > Anolidae > Anolis > Anolis carolinensis. The sequence continues at coordinate 169,017,054 of NC_085843.1, read as the reverse complement.
CAGACTTTAGACTTCATTCAAATGAAAGTATTCAATAATAATAATAATAATAATAATAATAATAATAATAATTATTATTATTATTATTATTATTATTATTATTCCTGGTGGTGATCGGCACATTGGGTGCCATGCCAAAAGATCTCAGCCGGCATTTGGAAATAATAGGCATTGACAAAATTATGATCTGCCAACTGCAAAAGGCCACCCTACTGGGATCTGCACGCATCATCCGAAAATACATCACACAGTCCTAGACATTTGGGAAGTGTTCGACTTTTTAAAATCAAGTTCTTTCTGTCTTGAATGTGAAGAATGGGACAATTTTTCTCAAGAATGCACTAAATTGAAATTCTACCCCATCCCTACCTATGTCCCTAGTTGGGATATTATGCTTGGACAGGGCATCAGAATCAGACAGGTACTTCCTTTCCGACATCAATAGTAAATACCAGCAAATAATAAAAATTGAAACTAGAATTTTCAATGCCCCTAGACAACCAACTGAATCATTGCATTCTGGTCCCATAGTGTTCTTGAGTATGAATGGTAGAGGTGTGAACTATAGCTCCTATAATAGGCAAGCAGACTGTTTTCTCTGAGATGGATGTTTATAAATACATGATTGTCCCTTTTCTTTTCCACTGGGCAAAACTTTACAGTGAAGGAAGATAAAATGTAAGTTGTTTCCATTTGTTGGTTTCGGGATCAGTAAATGCTTTCATACTCCATATAAACTAATAACAGCATGTAAACATGCAAGAAAAATTGAAAAGAATTCCCTAGCATGGGAGGTCATGAGTCAATTGCTTAGCTTGTAGTCTCAATGTCCCACAACTGCAAAGTAATTGCTTATAACCCGGACTTTTGTTGAGCTCTGTAAGCCAGTTGTAGATTTAGAGTAGCTCAGATGGAGATATAGAAGTGCATGTAATCCCAGTCTAACACTCAAGATTTTCCCTAGAATTTTGTATAATTACATCGGGATCTAGATTATGAAGTTTTAGCTTTCAGACTGAGTACATTAATGAAGTTTGATGTTTATCTGCCTAGTCTTATAGAATATTAGTGGTACTTGTACATCGTTTAAGGGTAGGGGAAACCACGATTGCTGTGTAGATTGAGTTACTTTCTGATGAAATTCACAAAAATTGCCTGGAGATACCATTATCAGGCCCACTTAGTGGGAATAAGGGAGAGGGGGTTTTTGGTAGCTGCTCCCAGACTTTGAAACTCCTACTTTAGAAAAGCTAGAAGAATGACCCCATCCTTGCTCTTCTTCTGCCAGCAGGTAAAACATTTCTGTTCCGCCAGACCATTGCAAATTGGGGAGTATTGGGCTTTTAGTGTTGTGTGGTGCTGTTTTGAAGATATTAAAATGGTTTTTATTTATACATGCTAATATATTTAATGATTTATTTTACAATCTGCTTATTCAGTTTTTATCTAATATGTATACCTTTATTCTGATTTTTGTATTGTTCCTAACTTGCATTCTATTTAATATGTTGTTAGCTTCCTCGAATCCCATTATTGGGAGAAAGGCAGGGTATAATAATAAAATAATAACCACCACTGCTATATGCCCAATGCCAGGCTATGGGATGAGTTGAGAGGTGGCTTAATTTTTAAAAAAAGGTTCAAAACCCAAGTATTGGGGAAAAAACACTTTCTACCATTCTATCTGACTCTTAGAGGAAGTTTACCATATCATACCTTTCTGCAAATACAAACTTCATGAGAGATCCGTTCACAACAGAGGTTTAAAAAAACCTGTTGGTTATTACGGGCTTCATTGGCATCCAGGTGACTTGGAAAACAGCCTCTCATTGCTCCATCTCCCCAATATGTTGGAGGAAAGAAATCCCAAAGCTCTCAAAAAGGCCCTTCACTTTCCCAGTTTATCAGAAGGAATTGTGCTTTCTTGACAGTAGCACTTAATGTGGTGCATCTAGGACAAAGTTTTTTTTTCTCTTTTTAACAGTGGACAATTAGACCACCTCATATCTTTTAAAATCCTCTCAGTTTTAATCCAGTGTGATATAGTGGCTATGATGATTGGGACCTGAAATACACAAGTTCAAAGTTTGATAGGGCTGTGAAATTTACTTGGTGACTTTGACCAGTCTCTCTCCCACTCTTTCCTTCAATCATGCCCACCTCAAAGAAGGGTGATGAAACAAAGAAAGTAAGAGGCATGTAGATTGTCTTATCATCATTAGATGAAATTTAGGATACAGCTGAATGTAATAAAAATTAATTGTTGCTTGATCTCTGGTTTATTTTGAATGGATGTATTCTTTTACTTGCTGTTTAATTTTTCCAAATGACTTTGAAATCATTGATTGAAAGTGGTAGATAAAATGTTCCATATTTTAAAAAGCACTCTCTGGGATTAGATGAGAAATATGTGAGAAAGGGCAAATCAAAGAAAGGTAATGAAAAGATTTACTCTTAGAATATCTATTTTTGCAAACTGAGTTTAAAGCAAACATGGGAAGCAATCTTTATCCAGTTATTTGTTTTTCTTACTAATACTATAAGGGCACTGCGTATATTATGAGTGGTCATTTTATTTAAACTGTTTTTCTGAAGTCTACCTTCATTCACAGTGAATGTAAAATTTGTTATCAAATAGAGTTATAATGAAGTGGTGCTAGCAGGGAAAAGATTAAATTGGAATTTGCAGAAATAGCGTGTAAGGAAACTCTACTTGCAGTCCATTATTACTACTATTACATTTAATCAACACAAGCTTTCACGTCAATGAAAAAGAAGAAGGGAAGAGAGGCAAACAAATGCTTTCCAGTATAGATATAAAAAGAAGCATACCTTTTTTCTAGACACAAATGTGCTTATCTGATTTTGTAACTTTGGGGTTTGCAATATGAGTTATTGGAGAGAGACTGAAATGAATGGAAAACTTTTTTGGTGATGGTGCAAATGAGAAAGAACATTCATGTTGGTTGGGAGACAACAGGTTAAAACACCTTGAGCAACTGACATTTGCAGTACAACACATATCGGTGGGGAAGTAATTGCAAGACTCCCCCCCCCCCCCCCAATGAATACTTGATGTTGTGGATAATACTGTATCCTACATTTTGACTATTGTTCAGCTAGAAACATACCATAGAAAAGTATGGAGAGACACAGGGCATGTCTCAATGGACCACAACCTTGAATCAGCCCTGAAATCACTTGCAGACATCCACACAATGTCCCAGGGCTTCCGGATCCTTACGTGGGGTAAAACCAAATTTTAACCCATGTTAGTGGAAAACGGATCCCCTGGTTGCACAGTGAGTTAAACTGCTGAGCTGCTGAACTTGCTGACCAAAAGGTCGGCAGTTCAAATCCAGGGAGCAGAGTGAGTTCCCGCTGTTAGTCCCAGCTTCTGCCAACCTAGCAGTTCGAAAAAATGCAAATGTGAGTAGATCAATGGGTACCGCTCTGGCAGGAAGGTAACGGTGTTCCATGCAGTCATGCCAGCCACTTATTTATTTACAGTATTTATATTCCGCCCATCTCACCCCAAAGGGGACTCAGGGCGGATCACATTATACACACACAGGGCAAACATTCAATGCCCATAAACACATCAAACAGAGACAGACAGACGCAGAGACATTTAACCTTCTCCTGAGGGGATGTTCGATTCTGGCCACAGGGGGGAGCAGCTGCTTCATCATCCACTCTGACGGCACTTCCTCATTCCAGGTCGTAAATTAGTTAAACTTGCCTCCCCACTTTTATAAGTGGTACCTTATTTCCTGCTTGATAGATGCAATTATCTTTCAGGTTGCTAGGTCAGCAACGAGCAGGGGCTATTTTTTATTTTTTATTGACGGGTGCTCACCCCACCACAGGCTGGCCTCGAACTCATGACCTCATGGTCAGAGTGATTTATTGCAGCAGGCTGCTCAACAGCCTGTGCCACAGCCCTTGACCTTGATGTCTACAGACAACGCTGGCTCTTCAGCTTAGAAATGGAGATGGGCACGAACCCCCAGAGTCGGACACGACTAGACGTAATGTCAGGGGAAAACCTTTACCTTTACTAGTGGAAATCAGGAATGCTCCAAAGTTTCCCCAAAACTCTAAGGTAGTCTTAGACTTTGTGATTGGTGGAAACACCTGGATCAGCTCTCATTTGAACCAGTGTAGTTGTCCACATAGACCAGTGCTGCCATCCCCTTTTAGGTAAAGGTAAAGGTTTTCCCCTGACATTAAGTCCAGTTGTGTCTGACTCTGGGGGTTGGTGCTCATCTCCATTTCTAAGCCGAAGAGCCAGCATTGTTCATAGACATCTCCAAGGTCATGTGGCCAGCATGAATGCATGGAGTGCCATTACCTTCCCGCTGGAGCGGTACCTATTGATCTACTCACATTTTCATGTTTTCAAACTGCTAGGTTGGCAGAAGCTGGGACTAACAGCAGGTGCTTACTCCACTCCCTGAATTCAAACCTGCAACCTTTCAATCCACAGGTTCAGCAGCTCAGTGCTTTAACACGCTGTGCCACCAGGGGCTCCAATGCCATCCCCTTTTACCTGTAGTATATAGTGCAGGAAAGGGTGATGACAGTTACCTGGGTTGTTAGTTATCTCGGTTGTTTATTGCTGCTGCAGAGCTCCAGAGAAAGCCTGGCCATCACCAGGCACCATTGATGATGTCAACAAAGGTAACCGGCAATGGCCAGGAGCTCTCTGGAACTCTATGGTTGCTGCCATGGCAATAAAGAACAACAAAGATAAAAGTGACAGTTCAGTGAAGTTGAACTGGCTTTGACCAAACTGGACAGTTGGGACTCTACTCCCACCATTGCCGTGCTTCAGGAGTGGAGTGTGTAAACACCTCTGTGGAATATACGGCAGCAATGCTTTGAGCCAGGCACAGATCTAAATCTGTCCATAGTGAAGCCTATAAACAACCGAGTAATATTTTTTGGAACATGGGTAAGTGAAACCATGGATATCAATTCTGTGTATAAGGGGACTGTACTTATTAACCTCTTTTTCTCCTGCCAGAAGGGTCACTACTCAGATAGATGGTGATGATGATATCAACGGTGATCAGAGCCGGCCCTAGGTATTTTTCAAGTGTAGGCGAACAGAATTTTGGCACCCCCCCAAACCAATCACTGAAAAATAAAAGCGTTGGATAAGCGAAAATGTTGGATAATAAGGAAGTATAAAGGAAAAGCCTATAAAACATCAAATTACATTATGATTTTAAAAATTAAGCACCAAAACATCATGTTTTACAACAAATCAATAGAAAAAGCAGTTCAATACATGGTAATGTTATGTAGGAATTACTATATTTGCAAATTTAGCACTAAACATTGAACAGGGATATAGGGCAGTGTGGACTTAGATAACCCAAATAGCCCTCAGTATTAAAAAAACACTCTAAAATCAGGACAATAAATAAAGAACAACACTCTGAAAACAGAAGAAATCCAGACAGTAAACAATCAGGGACAGCTAACTCCTCCCAAAAAAAGATTCTCCCAGGCAAGAAGAAGCCAGGCCTTGAAGCCACAGGGCCATTAAATGCTAATCAAGGTGATTAATGACAACATTCACACCTGCTTCAAAGAAAAGTTCTTTCTCCCACCCTGGACCTTCTACAGATATATAAACCCCACATACCTAGCTTCCAAGTTCCTACAGACCTCACAATCTCTGAAGGCCCCAAAGGTGGGCTTGCGTGGTGCGAAGGTGGGTCTGCGCTGGCCGGAAGGCCCAGCGCAGCCGCTGGAAGGCCCGAAAGAGAAGGAGGTGGAGAGTGGTGCCCTCCTCCCAGGACGATGGTGCCCCCGGGACGATGGCGCCACAGGCAAATGCCTATTTCGCCTTATGGTTGGACCGCCTCTGACGGTGATGACTTTCTCTTTCTCCTGTTCCTTTAACATAACAAGACCTCAGCTAGATACATGACCAAGGCTATCAGCCAACTCCCAATAGTTTGATGGCTAGCTGATACTTTATCAAAAAGAGCCGCAATTGATGGGAAAACATGTTATACTTTTGAATTATAGTCTAGTTTTCCCCTGCCTAGTTAACTCAGAAACACAGAATGCTTGGTTAGGATGGGCTTGAATAATTCCCATATTCTTTAACCGAAAAGGGTATGGATTCAACTACCCCTTAGCCAACTTTGTGAGTGAGCCAATTACACTTAGTGATATTTCTACCCACCCAAATATTTCCTCTCATGCACTTCTTCAGTGTGCTTTCTGATCTTCAGCTGAATTCCTGCTCCTGCTTGAAAATGCAGAATGAAGGTAGTACAGCCTCAAATTCGACAAGGCATGCTTTTTAAAAAATACACTTTTAAATAAGGACATGGAACACGTCTTCTCCTAATTCAGCTTTGGCTGAAGAAGATTAACAGGACAATCCAGCAAATGCTAAGTACACTTAAGGCCTACAGAAATCAATAGGATGCAAAGGCTTAAGACATGTTTCAGAGATTTCACTGGGCTTTTAATGCATTTAGCTTGCTATGGATTGTGCCAGAAAGATAAGGCTGCAGAACAGTCACTGACATTTTCCTTCCATCTTGGAGAAGCTTATGGCTAGTTGGAAAGCAGCTGATAACTGCCCCTGAGATAACATCTAGATGCTGTCTAACAATGTTCAGTTCGCTAAAATCATTGTGAGCCTCTTGTAGCTTGGATTTTTCTCCAAAGGGAAAACCAAGAAGCTGAAACCACAACAGAAAATTTCAAGAATACATTCTAATATACACACATACACATATGCCTGGCTGCCATAACACTGTTTCATTATTATAATCAGACTTCATCTTTGCCTTCCTCACCGAAAAGGGCTGCTGTTTGAATAGCAACAAATAGATTTTTGTTATTTTTCCCAAAGGAGAGAACGCAGACTTATACAGGATTCCTCTATAAGCTGCTATAGAATATCATTCATTGAAACATATGTTGCCCAGCTTTCATGAGATCAAAAGATCTAAGGGAAGCAAACAAACAAATAAAACAAGTAATTCAAAAAGTTTAAACTATTTAAAGAATGTCCTGTTTCGGCAGGCTTTTGATTTCTGTTATTGATGTTTTTAAAAGATGCTTTTAGGATGTTTTTAAGATGTTTTTTTAAAGATATTTTAAAGATGTTTTTAAATTTTAGATTTTAACCTGTTCTTGTAAGCCACCCCGAGCCCTAGGGGAGTGGTGGCATATTTATTTATTATTTATTTACAGCATTTATATTCCACCCTTCTCATCCCGAAGGGGACTCAGGGCGGATCACATTACACATATAGGCAAGCATTCAATGCCTTTTATCATAGAACAAAGACAAACAAACATAGGCTCCAAGCGGGCCTCGAACTCATGACCTCCTGGTCAGAGTGATTCATTGCAGATGGTTGCAGCTGGCTTGCTCTCCAGCCTGCGCCACAGCCCGGGCCCATATAAGTTTGAATAATAAAAAAATAAAAAATAAGTAAGTAAACTAGAATAAACACTAAACAATGCAATGGTTTAAAACTATGTAATGATATTGAACAATATAACAATTTAGGGGCATAAACGAGGCTGGGGCAACATGTGGACTAGAAATGGAAAGAATATTATAAACATTTGAAAAATGGTGGGGAAAATATATTTCACAAGATTCAAGAAATCCTGGCATGAAGAATCTTAGACTAAAATCTCTCCCAGCTGGGACTTAGGGTAGCTCTACTCAGATGTTTTAAACCAGGGCTGATCTGCAGTGGCAAATTCTGGATCACTCCCAGGATAGTATTGACCACCAGCACACCAGCCACCAAGCCACTGCAGTGGCAGGAAGGGAATCCTGATTATCTAGCAGTGCTGAACCCAGTTCAGTGCCACCAGATGGCCACATTTACTGTCTGTCTCCCATTCACATAATTGTGGCAGCCAGCAAATACAATGTGGCTAATATCTGTGGCCCATCATCTGAAGTGACTTCATCTGTGGTGCCAGTGACACAAGAGGTGGGAGAGGGAGAATTGCCCCTACTTTTCTGCATTCCCTCTTTGATCCCATTGTCACTGCGGTTGGCATCGCTCCAGGTGATGAGTAACATACTAGCCATTTTGCACCTGCTGGTTGTCATGAAAATCATGATTGGAGTAGGAGTACCATACCATGTCCTAGGCTGCCCAAGACTGGGGAATACAAGACATCCATATAAATATTACTGGCCACTTTTGTGTTAGAAATAGTTTGGACTGCTTACACAGGTCCGAAGTTGCAGTTTGTGCCAGATTCTTGAGAATTCAAAGTGACCCATGACTTGGTTTGACATGGTTCCAGGGTGCATTAAGTGGCCTTGACCCACAGAACCTCAAATCAGCTTCATACATCATTTAACCAACATGGAGCTGATTAACCTGACCTTTGGCATATGCTCTTATTCTACAATTTTTTTGCATGTATTTTTTTTACAAAAAAATCCTGCAATTTCTGTACTAAAATAAATAAATAATAAACTTCTGTTTCCTATGAAGATGCACAAAAACATATACATACTTACTTAGGCGATCCCTCGTAGTTCGAGGATGATTGTCTTCCATCTTGGGGGGGTGTCCGTAGATGGCTGAAGAGACCTATTCTTGATCTGCATGTTCTCCCGCAGTGAGGACATCTGTTTCCAGGTGGAAGGTGGTCCTGGTCAGGGTTGGCTTGACGCTCCTTCCTCTTGGCACGTTTCTCCCATAAGCCCTCCATTCGTGCCTCTTCGAACTCTGCAGCACTGCTGGTCACAGCTGACCTCCAATTAGAGCGCTCAAGGGCCAGGGCTTCCCAGTTCTCAGTGTCTATGCCACAGATTTTAAGGTTGGCTTTAAGCCCATCTTTAAATCTCTTTTCCTGCCCACCAACATTCCATTTTCCATTCTTGAGTTGGGAGTATAGTAACTGCCTTGGGAGATGGTGATCGGGCATTTGGACAATGTGGCCAGTCCAGCAGAGTTGATGGTTTAGGAGCATCGCTTCAATGCTGGTGGTCTTTGCTTCCTCAAGCACGCTGACATTTGTCTGCCTGTCTTCCCAAGAGATTTGCAGGATTTTTCTGAGGCAACTCTGATGGAAATACTCCAGGAGTTGAGTGTGACGTCTGTAGGCCATCCACGTTTTGCAGGCATAGAGCAGGGTTGGGAGGACATACACACATACAGCTTTCATATAAACAGTGTCAAAATAATTACAGCATTTTTGCACAGAAAATTGCAGTCCAGAAGAATACAAAAAGTAAAGAATACAACATTGCTGCTACAAAATAAAATTTTGTACCAAGAACAGTACAGAAAATATAATTTCTACACAAAACTATTATTTTCTGCAGAGAAAATGTAACAAAGACCATATCCAAAATTTGCACAGAGTAAGTCTCAAATTGTACAGTTCTCAAAGATTTCCTCAGAGCAGGAAGGAAATTGCTGAAAACTATTCTGTTCTTCTTTTAAGAATGTACAGTAGAGTCTCACTTATCCAACATTCGCTTATTCAACATTCTGGATTATCCAACACAGTCTGCCTTTTAGTAGTCAATGTTTTTGTAGTCAATCTTTTCAATACATTGTGATGTTTTGGTGCTAAATTCGTAAATACAGTAATTACTACTTAACATTGCTGTGTCTTGAACTGCTTTTTTCTTTCAAAATTGTTGTAAAACATGATGTTTTGGTGCTTAATTCGTAAAATCATAATGTAATTTGATGTTTAATAGGCTTTTCCTTAATTCCCCCTTATTATCCAACATATTCGCTTATCCAACGTTCTGCCAGCCCGTTTATGTTGGATAAGTGAGACTCTACTGTAATTAGTAAATAATTACACCTCTAATGTGACCCATGAGTTGTGCTTATCCTACAGCTGTCCAAGCCTTTTTTTCCTGCTCTGTTCTTTGTGTGCCACAAGATTAGCTGAGTGAGTGTCTGAATGCATATTAAAGTGTATGTGGAAGAAAAAAAATGATTCCATTTTGAGAAAATACGGCAGAACACGAAACTGACTAATTTATTGATTTAGAAGGGGAAATGATTCCTTAACCTGAAAGAACTTGGGATTAAAAGAAAAATAAATATGGGAGAAAGCAGCACCTAGCAATTTTTTTACTTGTGCTACTCCTTTACAATATATTTCCAAATTTAACCGAATGCAATTACAATTTCAGCAGCAGCCCATGCATGACCGTTAGATCGACAATCGTAGAAATGTTAAGTCCGTTCCACACCCACCAACACAGCTACTTCAAAATTACTGGGAGCTCTCCTTGGTTCTGGACTTCTTAAGAGAAAAGACCCAGAACAGGGAGAGTTCACATTTAATTTGGAGCAGCAGCATGAGGGGTCATGATAAAATTAAGAGCAGATTTTTCACCCTGCAGGCATGGGGCATTTGCCCTTTCATAATCTCCTCAAATGTTTACAAATGCCCTCCTTAAAAAT